>NW_020954596.1:15942744-16266085 GCF_900497805.2 Vombatus ursinus | reverse complement strand
ACTTTTTTGGCTGTCTGTTAAATATGAGTTGCCTTTTTGCTTTTCCTTGTATACTTACAACAGACTAATAAACAGTGACTAGATTTTAAAATTCCTCAAGACCTTTTTTATGGTGATAACTACCCTTTGAGAGTGGTGGTATAAATGCATAGGTAGTCTGCATATTGGGAGGTCTGACTTTCCCATCTGCAAATAAATACACTCAAATTTAAAGGTGAAACTCCTTCCCTTCCACCCCACCCTGGGGTTGGGGCAGTCTTTTTTGTCAAATTGTAAGTAGTAAATGGGCTATATCAAACACATTCATAATCATCATAGTTTAGTTCTTCATTGATCAACAAAGTTCCTACTTTTAAAAAATGTTTATTGAATTGAACCATTAATTCTTGACAACTGTTACAGACTATATGAAGCTTTGTTTTGTTTTTAAAGCAACTTGGTTTCATGTAGGAGAGGGAGGTTGGTCTAGTGAATTGATGGCCAGTCTTCGAAGTCAGGAAGATCCAGATTCAAATGCTGTTTCTGACATAGACTAACTGTTCAACTATGGACAAATCACTATTCAAGTCCATGCCTTAGGTAGCTCTCTAAGACTGAGTTCTCAAAGAGTTGCTGACCTCTTTTAATGGAATGCATCATGGTACAGTTCTGGGTTCAAATCCTGCTTCCATGAATTACTATCTGTTAGCCTTGGGCAAGTCACTTAACTTCCCAGGGCCTCGATTTCCTCCACGTTGGACTAGATAGCTTCTTAGGCCCCTTACAACTCTAGAGCTCTGATCTTTATATGGAAATTTCTACACCCTGATGAAATTACAGTTCCAGATAAAAAATAAACATAAAAATCAAAATATAAAAAATCAAAAAATGCTTCACCTACAATAAATGTGTCAAATTTATATTTGTATAATATTTTGTATTTTTTGTATACTATTTTACCTTATGAAAATAGGGTCAAACATTCTTCTTATAGTTAGGTATCTGTGTTTTTTATGTCACAATTACTTTACTATATATTCATCTCTTCCATGCCCTTCCCCAAGCCCTCCTTTTAACAAGGAAAAATAATCAAGTAAAATCATAGATCAGACATTTTTTTTCAGTACTTCAGAAGTGGTACCTAGGTGGCAAATTGGACTTAGAGTCAGGAAGACCTGAGTTTGAATCCTGCCTCAGATACAAGCTCAACAAATTGCCTTAACCTCTTTTAGCCTTAGTTCCTCATCTATAAAATGAGGATAATAATAGTGCTTGACTCATCGGGTTGTCCTGAGGAGATCAGAAGATAATATGTGTAAAGCACTTTGCCAATATGAATACACAATACAGACACTAGCTAACAGTACTGCTATCTATGATTTCATCTCTGTGGTCATCTTTCCACTGATGCAGATGGCAGCCATTCCACACCTAGGTAGATTTTTGTGAGTTGCTGCAGTCAGAAAACAAATTCATTTCCTGGTGGTCAACTTTCTGGACATGTGCCTTTTGATCACTTTGCTAAACTGTCAGGGAACAGACACACACACAGCTTGGTAGGATCTGCAGACCTTACAAGATTATTGACCAAGCTTTCAACAACAGGGGTTGTCTTCACAACACAATAGGACATATAGAGTGAGACTTTAGTGGGTGGGTCAGAGAATGTTTAACATAATCTTTCTCAAAACATATTAGATCAAGGTGGTGTTTTTCTTTCTTTCTTTCTTTTTAACAAGTGGTACATTTTTTAAACTGTTCCTTGGGGCAAAAGGTAATCTCATAAAGGCTGGATTCTATCCATAGGCCATCTAGCCATTCTTGTCTTATGGGGCACATTGCATTTAAACAAAATGAAACCATCATTCTCTTTTATGCTCTTGACATAAATTGTTGCTTACTCTTAGGCAAGTAGCTGTTTACAACAGTTTGGAGACAGGAGGGAAGAAATATATTAGGCTTATTTTATGAATTGGGGCATTTCATGATAAGTACCTTCATTAGATTATCTCGCCATGTACATCTTAGAAAATTCATAATTGTTCCTCTTAAGTCATCATCTATGTTGCACTATATATTACATCACATGCATAGAATTGCATTATGTATATATGTGTGTATATACTATACATAATGTGTGTATATATGTGTATATATATACATCATATATATATATACACACATGTGCATTCTTCATAATATTTTGTGTGTGTTGAGGACGGGGATGATAAATATAGCTAATTCCACTGAATTCCTCCCCAGATGCCTCGTCAATGAGTGGCAAGGACCCTGGATTTTCAAAGGTTATATCATTAAAGTGCAACTCTGACCAGTCTTAAAAGGGTCAGTATGTTTGTGACTGTGTATGTGTACATGTGTTCTGTGTGTGTGTGTGTGTGTGTCCTGAGAACAGAGACTCATCACCAAAAGGTTGGCCACAAATACTTTTATTTTTAGCCACAGAAATTGATGAAGTCACAGAAGGACTCTGATCTACTTTTTTTTTAAAGTGACTTTCCCAGGGTCACACAGCTAGTGTCAAGTGTCTGGTCTGAGACTGTATTTGAACTCAGGTCCTCCTGACTCCAGGGCCAATGCTCTATCCACTGTACCACTGCCCCACTCTGATCTACTTTTAATGGAGGAAAGATTCACGTGGATGAAATCATGGCTCTTTCTTATATATTGATGGAAGTGAATCACTAGCTGCTGAGACATAGAAAAGGTTAAGCTTGATTAGGACATTTCTTGTTATTTTATTATCACCCCACTTTCTCCCTTCTCCATATGGCATTATAGAGTGCACCATGGAAAGTCTTGTCTTTCAGATCCACTGTCAGAGACTTGTCATCTATCTGTGCATCACATTGTGCTAAAAGAACAATTAAACATGACGAGACAAGACTGAGGTGCCAAAGGCAAAGCCAAATGTATATGCAAAATTTTTGTTACTGATGACAAAGCTGGTCATTATTCTTTAGCTACTGACAATGGCCCCATACCTCATATGAATTCATTTCACCACACTTGGTTATTGAATGCTAAGAACTGGGGAAAGCTATACACATGGTTATTAGGAAAGCTCCATTGTGAGGAGCCAGAGCACCACAATGAGAAAGAAATGTGGATTTGGGTCTGGGCATAGTTGTATCTACTATAGAGAGACAAACCACTGTGAGAGGTATGTCAGGATAATCCTGCCCATGCTGTGCATTTATTCACCAAGTATTTGTTGATGGGGAGAAAATAATTGTGTTAAATATGATAGATGAAATTTTGCTTTACAGATTTTATCAGGAATTCATATCCACAGCTGCAGCAAAATACTGGTGTCTCTCAAGCAAGGTTTGGAAATTGTATCTCTTGTGTATTACTATCTATCCACTGGAGATTCTGAGACTTCGCTGAAACACATGAAAATTGACTTATTACAAAATTAATCACTGTGTGTCATGGGGAGTCAGAATCTGCATTCATTTTTTGATAAGTCATATTCAAAAGGGTTGCTCCCCACCCCCACCCCCTGCCACATAGATTCTCATGTTGTTCACTAGACAGCTACCTATCCTTACCCAGCATTGCTGGTCAGAATGGAGAGATGGGGGGATACAACCTACTGGGAGAGAGTAATAATGAACTCTATCCAGTTCCCTTCCCTGGCTCCCTACCCCAGAGGGAAAAAAGACCTGTTGGTTTTATTCTTTGTTTTTTGTTAAAGGAAATTAACTAAAATGCCCTACTAATATTTATGTTATATTTTCTAGTTACTAGAGACGTTTTTCATTATTCTCTTTTTTTTAACTTTATACAATGCCCTGCCTAGCACCATGTGTGGGCATTTAATGAAACCTATTCTACATAGGAAAACTGCTTTAGCAGAGCAGATTTTTACAATTGTAAAACTTGATAGAGGTCAAAAGCCATTATCTTCTCTTCCTTTGTTCTTCATCGTCATCTTCATCATCAACAACATCATCATTGTGATTTGTGCTTTGGTCTTATTACTATATGAATAATATAATGGTAAGATACAGCTATTAAAAGCCTGTTTCCTCCTATGAGGTTTATTACAGCATATTTTTAAGTCACATCCCTGATGGTTTGGTATCTTTATAGATTTTCTTTAGTGCTATTTGAGAGGAGCACCACGTTCTTCTAAAACGGACATTCCTGAAAAAAAAATGTCACTTGTAACTTGTGGGAAACAGCATTAGGGCAGCTGAGAATCCTAATTGGGTTGATTTATTAGCAGAACATTGCCACTCAGCCAGATTTTCGCCCCTCTTTGTGGCTGCCTGCAGTCTTTTGTTGATGTGGATTTTTTTTAAGGAACTAGTGCAATGTATGGCATGAATAGAATTTTTTAAAGTAGTAATGTTCAGATCCAATTATTAATTCACAGTACAAGTGGATCTATTTAGGGGGCAGTTTGTGATATACACAACCGAATTCATCCTTATAAGCTTGAGGAATTCACTGAGAACAAAAAGGCTCAGTGAAAAATGTCCCTTCTCATCTCCCTTTGTCTCAGTAACTATGGTTTCTGTGCAAGTTAAAAACTTACACACAAAATGAGGGTGGAGTTTTTTCCTTTTTTTTTTTTGGTTAACAAAAGACTTGTATAAGACTATGAGAACTGAAAATAACAATAAGGTTTATTTATTTTAAATAATATTTTAAAGAGCCCAAGATCAAGACATTTATTTTGGTTTGTGATTCATTTTTTAAAAATTATTCATATTTGTAAAGAAGGAAATGTATTGTACTTCTCTATAAAAGAAGGGAATTAGGCTAGAAACTCTCTAAGGTCCCTTCTAGTTCTTAATCCCATGATCCCAAAATAGTTTGTGCTCCTCCATGCAATGTTTATTATAGTTAGCCTGTGTATTATAACATACACATTTTTCCCCATAGTATACTGTAAATTTCATGAGGGGGAGGGCCCAATCTAATCTATATTTTGTATAATCTGAATATCTGAAGTGCTCTGCAAAAAATGGGAGCTTAAAATATTTGTTGAATTTGATTGAATTCTTCACTTCAGCCCATTACAAGTATTTTTATCTTCTTGGCTTCCGTTGTATTGAGGGGAGAAGGTGGGAGAGATGGAGCAGGGCAAAGCTGGATCCAGCTAAAGGCTTACCAGTATCTTTTGCCACAGCAGACACTACCTCCTTTTCAATTTGTACTATATTACTTCAATTTCTTCATCTGTAAAATGATGGGGCCTGAATAGATTATTTCTAATGTTCCTTCCAACTCAAAATCTTATGAACTTATGAGTTCCACCAAAAAGAAATTTCCAATTGTGTATGTACTCTGAGTATTAAAAGCCTTAGTAGCCCGTAACTTTGGATCAACGCAGTGGCTTTACCCGGGGAACTATCCAGGGTACTGAACCTTTGACTGAAGTTTTCTCTGATCCACTAAACCAAAACTCTCTGATGTTTTGTCAGATTTGTTGTTTCTGCTGGCCTCTGGCTTTATTCACCTGAGGAGGAAGCATGATGAAGTGGAAAGAGCAATAGATCGGAAGATTTAGGTTCAGACTATGGCTTTGCTACTTCCTTACTTCCTCCGTGACCTCAAGCAAGCCACCTACCCATTCTGGACCTGATATTCCTCATCTCTCAAAAGATGGAGTATACTAGTCAACTTCTTGTATCCATTGCATTGAGTACTAACAAACTTATGACTCAAGATATGACTGTAGAGATCCTCCAGGACAATGAATCCACCCAAATCTCTTTATGTTGACCCTGAAATAATCATCAGATACTGATTCTTTCCACTCATGTGAAGGAAAGGAGGAAGGGAGAGGTAAGAATTTGGCAGAGCAGAAGACATACCATATACAGCATTCAAAGCCACAAGCCAGATAGAAACAGAGCATTGGGTCTGAGGAACAGAAGATTATCCTTAACCAAAAAGGTAATGGAAAGCTAGCTGAAGCTAGTCATCTATTGATAGGTGTTACTCAAGACAAGGATCTGAGCCCAGCAAACCCCCTCACTCATAATGTGAGGACGCTAAATTAATTTCTAATGTCCTATTTGAAGAGTTTTATTTTTCTTTCTAATCATTTTAGAAGTTCTTGCATTTAATCCATGATCTCTGGCAAATCCACAGTATTATCTTTCATTTGGTTATATTGGTTTATTTTCCTTTACATTACACATTGAATATGCCTTGGTTTTCTTTTTCAAATTTTACTCTTCCTTTTGTCTATATGATCCTCTCTTTTAGTTAATCTTCTTGTTGGCTGCTGTTTTTTTTAATACAGTTTCTCTATTGGTCTTTCAGCTTTTCTCTTGCATTTTAGGTCACTCACATTTGGGAAGCTACCAAGTAACCCAGCCTTGGGGAAATCTGTACAGGAGTGGAAGGGGGAGGTACTGGAAATGGTGGAGGATTCCCAAGTGTTAATCATGGGAAATTCATCAGGAAAGATGAAAGACCAGGCTATCAAGAGAGAGCCTGAATAAAAACCCAGCCACAAGTAAATTAACCAACAGAGAGTATCATAAAGGCAAAAGGAAGAATGAGTACAACTTCAAAGAAAAAAAATTACATTGAATAAATAGTATAATATGAAGGAAAATGAACCAATGTGACCTCATGCAAAAGAGAATCCTGTGGACTATCCATTGGTCATAGGACAATGCAAGAAATTTCAGAATTCATTTTTAGAAATAAAAAAAAACTATTAGAAGAAGGAATTGGAAAATGATTGTAGGCTAGAAATCAGAATGATCAACACAAAATTTAAAAACACAAATAGCAGAGTAGTAAAATTTGAATGTATAATGAAGAATGTTTCCAAAGAAGTGGAAGAGAAAGAATAACAGATTCAAAACAAAAAAATACCAAATTGGAGGAAAATTTGGCAGGAGAGGCAAAAAATAACAATAGTTTAAGGATCATAGGTCTCCTAGAGGAATGTTGCAAATCAAAAAAAAATCTGGATCATCATAATTCAAGACATAATACAAGAATACCATCCAGAACTTCTGAATATGAAATATTGATTTTGAGAGAATCCATGGAGCACCATCATTAAAAACAATAACATGCTTCAAATTCAAAAGCACATAAAGGTTAAATGTCATTATTTCAGTAACACATTTCATAAGGAGGAAAGGGAAATACCTTCATATATAAAGGAAAGGCAATTCAAATCACACAAGATTATTTCACATTCACGAAGAAAAAAACATTGGAGAGGATGGAATAGTTTGTTCTAAAAGGATGGGGAGGGATAAGCCCCATTGAAAAAACAAAAACAAAACACATTCTATGAGCCTATCGGTTTTTAAAATATGAGAAATTTGCCAAAATAAAAACAAGCATTCCTCCCAAAAAAAAGAGATGAGCAGATTCTTTTATTTCCAAACACATCAGGCAACAGAAACATGAGAAAAATAAATTAACATAATTATCAAGAAAAAATAAAAACAATTATCTCATGTATAAATTATTTTCTAAATGAAAGATTGATTTATGGATTAAAAGAAAGAACAAAGAAGGGGCATCAAGGTTTAGAAGGGATGTAAGAGACTAAGAATTTAAGGAAGGTGTTAGAATCAGGAATAAAGAAGGTGAAGAAGTTAATATAATGCTCCAGGGATCAAATCTCCTCAATTAAGTATCTTTCATGGGAAGGGATAACAGAATGAGAAGTTGTGTGACCGGGATGTGGGAGGTAAAGGATAAAAAATGGAAGGATGATGAACCTCTGCTAAGTCTATAGGTAAATAGGGGAAGGAAAAGGAATTCCTATGGACTCTCAATTAAGTAGGGAAGTGCTATACTAGAATAACAACAATAAAGGAGAGGGACTGAGACAGTGGGAGCAGAAGGAGCTGTCTTACCCCAGTAGGGAAAAGGAAAGTTTTCCACTGCAGAAAAACATTCCTATGAGAGAAGATGTGTAGTCTGCACTAAAAGACCTTATGATGGATTTCATCTGGGAGAAATTTTTTCACTAGAAGACTATGTTCTCTGAGAAATTATTGTACCTTTCTTCCAGAACATTTCATCCTCAGGGGAAAGGATGTGTAAGTTCCCAAGGGTAATAAGCACCAAAAATAGTAGAAAGGGCATACAACCAGAACAAAAGTTAATTACCTTATGAATGGAGACTAATCATAGGAAAGGCAAAGAGGAGAACTGGGTCTCATTGTTTGGGACACAGAAAGACTTCTACTACACAACACTGTTTCCATCTGACATTGTTTCCCTCATGAGTTGATATTTCCAAGATTGACACAAGAAAAGGGGAGGATAGGGAAAGATCTTTAAAGGTAATAATACAAAATTTTCACAGAAGTGGAATTTGCACAGAGGGAACTCAAACCAGTGACTTCAAAAAATTTACTCCCATAAGGAACACAGAATAAAGAAGGAACAAGTAAGAGTACTGTAACCAATTAATCAGAAAATAAAAATCAGAATATATTGAAAGGGAAAAAATGAGGGAACAAAAAAAAGGGAAAAGCAAAGTAGAATAGTTATTAAAAATAAGAGGTTGAAGGGGAGAGAAGCTATTAAACTATTTGCTTAACTTGGCAGACAAAGTGAATGAATAAAGGAAAAAGATAAAGAAAGAAAGAAAGAATAAGAGAAAAATTAATGATATAAATGAATTAGAACAATTTGAAATAGGGCAGGCAAATGGGGCAGTAAAGAGCCTATGGAAAATAGATTAGCATCAAAGTAACAAAGCATACATAACACTAATCACACAGTAATTGTAGTAAGGACACACTGGCTTAGAAGAGAAAAGGGATAAAAATCAATAAAAAAGAAATAAATGGAGGGGAACACAATCTTAATAATTATAATATTAAACATGAGTAAATTGAATAATTCAATAAAATGAAAAAGTGACTATAGATAAGAAAAGAAAATACAATATATCTAAAGAAACATGTCATAATAAACATGCCTTTAAAAAAACATATATACAGAATGGAAATGAGAATTTGGTATGCCAAGTAAATCCCCAAAAGTGGAATTAAAATCCTAATATTAGACAAAAATAAAAATTTGCATTATGAAGAGAGATGAACAGAAAAACTGTATTCTGCTTAAAGCAACAACAGACAATGAACCAATAACAATACTAAGCACATATTTATTAAATGACATAGCATATCAATTCATGAAGGAAAATTTAACTGAATTACAAAAACACATAGATAATTGCAAAGTAATTGTTGGAAAATTTAATGTTCTACTCACAGAGCTGGACATACCTAACAGAAAGACAAAATCTATTTATATCAGCGATTAGCAGTTTGTTCTTGCATTTCTATAGGAGAGAGAATAGTAATTAAGGCCACTAAATGCCTCCAGAGTATCTTAGACTTTGGCAGATGATCAAAATCTAATTTTTAACTTCATTTTAAAGAATAAATTTATAGGATTGTAGGAATTAGAGCTGGAAGGGACTTTAGAGATCATGTGGTCCAACTCCCTCATTTTTATGGAGGAGGGAATGTAGACCTAAAGAAAGGATGGCCATATGAACTCAAAGACACACTGAGAGACTTTGGTAGATCTCAGATACGAACCCAAGTCCTTTGACTCCCAATTCATTAGTATTTCCAGTACTAATCCATGCTACTGTATTTCCTTCTGAATGTGTTGAGCCAGAGCTGATTATAATGAAATTTCCCAATAAGAGTGTGGCTCTTGGATGCTAAGGTATTGATGTTTATATTTCAGAAAAGGAAAGGTGGCTAGCCTCAAGACAAGAAAAGGAAAACCCTCCAAAGTATTTTTCTGTCCCTTGACCATCTTCAACAGGGTAAGTTTAAAATGATCAGGGGTTTTACATTCTTTTCAATTTATTAAGCACTCATTATTTTCAAGTTCAAGTCCTGTGAGTGGACCTAATAACGAACAAGATGGAGTCCCTACCTTAATCAACACTAGTAGGGAAGATAAGACATACACAAATCACACACTTTCAACCTACATTGAAATTCACAATGAGGAAGGATCCCTGTTGACTAGGAAATAAGGATCTTCATGGGGGAGGTGGCACTAGAGTAGGTCTTGAAGGTGGGATAGGATTTTAGTAGATGGAGGGGAAGGAGGAGTGGGAAATTCAGGTGTGGGAAATAATAGGGGTAAAGGGCATAGAGAGATAAGGAAATGAATTGAACTTGTTTTCAAATTTCAAATTAGCCTTCTTTGTTATCCATACTCTTGGGTGAAGAAACTACACAGTAACAGCAATATTAGTCAACTCTGAAAATCTTAATAACTCTGATCAACACAATGATATCCCACAATTCCAAACAACTCATGATGAAACATGCTATCCACCTTCAGATAAAGAGGCAATGTACTCAGAGTGCAGAATGAAGCGTATTTCTTTTTCTTTTTCTTTTTCTTGTTAACATACCAAATATGTAACTTTGTTTTGCATGGCTACATATTTATAATGGATTTTGTTTTTCTTGTTTTCTTATGGATTAGAGGAAGAGAATAGGAAAGGGAGAGAACTTGGAACTGAAGAAAAATTGTACCTGGAAGGGAAAAATAAAACAATGATTCTTATTGGGATTTTTACCACAAAGTTGATTAATTCCATTTGTTGATTATTTGGGAAAGGATTAACCTTCAACTCCTTATTTTTAGTATGATATCAAAGTTAAATTAATTTTTTCACATCTATTGCATTATCAGCCACAACAAGTAGGGGAACTTATTAATTATTACTGAAAATCATGATTTTTAAAAATCAGAATAGCTATGCACTATTTTTAATGAGAAAAGGATTGACCTTAGGACTAAATACCCTGATTTGTCTTTTCCAGAAATTACAAAAATTCTGGCTACTCAGCAGGCTCAGCTTTCTCAAGAAGAAAAGCAAGTAAGAGATTTCCCTCCCCAGGAATCCTTTCCAGTTATGCCTAGAAAGAAGTACAAGATGTGCTGTCACAAGAGTGGGACTAGAGTCCCAGCTCTGCCAGAAACTTGCTATTGGGCACATAGTGGGCCCTTAATAAAGTTTGTTGACCAACTGAATGTTTGAGCTTAGATGAGTCATTCACTCCCTAGTTCTTACTTTTCTCATCTGTAATATGAGGGAAAGGACCAGATACTCTTTGAGGTCCCTTTCAACTCTAAAAATCTGAGTCTCAGTTAAGCAAATACAAATCTCAATTATTTGGACCTTTCCTTCTTCAATCCACATTGAAGAAAGAATCCAATCCTATATGTGTATATATGTATATACAGTATGTGTTAATACATACATATACATGTATATGTATATGTATGTGTGTATATACATATATGAGGAATTTGGTTTAAAAAGGCTAACTTCTTGGGTTTAGCACATGTTTATCCAAATCACCAACCCCTTCAGCACCTGTATCCCTGGATGGTATGATAACTGATAATAGCCAATGGCCATGTAGTAGCCAAAAAAAGGTAAAAGTGATGTTAGGTAACATTAATAGGGACCTTGCTCCAGAACAAAGAAGCTGATAAGATCACTGTTCTTTTCTATGGTCAGACCAAGTTGAGAGTACTGTGGGGAGGTCTAGGAACTATATTTTTTAAGAAATTGGCCTGCTGGTTCACAGGCAGACTATAGTGTCCAGACTGGAGATCACAACAAAGAAAAGGCAATATCAAAGCAGTTGGAAAGGTTAGCCTGGAGAAATACTCAAAGATTACTATAATGTTGAGCTGTGATTTGGATTGTTCATTTAGGTCCCAGAGGGTAGAACTAAGTAATGAGTGGATGTTAGAGGAAAGCAGATTTTGGCTTGACATGAGGAAAAACTTTCTAACAATTAGATGTACAGCATTCAAATATGCCAAAGGCAGCCACACAGAGTAGCATGTTCCCCGTCCCTGGAGATTTTCAGGTCATGGTTGTATGACTGCTTGTCAGGGATATTGTAAAGGGTTATCATGCTTCGGGTAGGAGAAGAACTAGGCAACCTCGAAGGTTCCTTTCAGCTCTGAGATTCTGAAGTGTTAGTCACATTGTGATGGTGGTCGCATTGGTTGCGTAGGCATTAGATATACCCATAAATACAACAAAGTACTTGTGAACATTTTAGAATATTTTTAACAAGAGTTGAAAGCAATAGGGTCTTCTGCTTAATCTTGACTAGAAAGTTCCGTTAACTAGAATCCTCATTCTCCCAAGTGCTGTGGTTAATTAAAATTTTGTGTATATATACATGTATATGTTCTCATATGTATACACATATGTATGTATATTATATGTACAGTACTTTTATAGGGTAAGAATAAAACTGTGCTATTGAATCTGCATTCAGCTTAATATACGTATGTATTAATTTGCATATACTTATAGGTATTAAAGCTTAAAACTGCACCAAGATCTTTAAAAGACCCTGTGCGTCTCTATATTTATCTATTTATGCATGTAGCTCTCTATGTATATAGAGAGATATATTTCACATATGTAAAGAGATATATGCATATATCTTTATGGAGAGAGACAGACAGATAGACATGCAGAGACAGACAGAGGCAGAGACAAAATGCCAGAGCCAGACCCTTAGACCATATAACATAGGATGTCAGCACTGGAACGAGCCTTAGAACATAGAACATGGAGTGTCTTTATTGGAAGGAAACTTAGAGGTCATGAAATCTAATTCTCTCTCTTCATAAATAAGTAAATTGAGGCCCAGAGAGGTACAGTGACTCATCCAAAGCCAAACTGCCAGGAAGTGGCAGAGCCAACATCCAAAATGGGGTTCTATACAGTGCTTTGCCCAAAGTTACTCATCTAGTAAATGACAAAACCAAGACTGAAACCCATGCCTTCTGTCTCCAGATTTGGTACTTTCTAAACATAAGGTATTATTGTTGTTGTTGTTATTTTCTTTCAAAGACTCTGAAATTCAATTCTAATTCTTTCCCCTTTCCCTCAAGTCATTATTCGATAAAGCAAGATTGATTTTCCTTGATCATACAGAATGTACTAGAAAAAGGTCTGTCTATGGCCATTGTTGGCACTTCATTATCCAACCTCTTCAGGTATGATCTCCCTTTACATCTCAGTTGCAACCATACTGATGTATTCTTTATCCTCTCTTCTCATTCTTCCCTCTCCTAACTCCATGCCTTTTTCTTATACTGTCCTTCTTGCTGCAAATCAATTTCCTTCTTGATCTTTGTCTGTTGAAGATGCCAGCTCCTCCATAAAGGTTTCCCTAATAGAAGGACCAATTTTTATCATATCAGGTGCACCAATCAATAAAAAGTTTTACTTTTCCCCTATAATGTTCTACATTTTGCCATGATACTTTGTACTTTTTATATCTCCTCTTTTCCCATTAAGCCATAAGCTCCTTGAGGGCAGGGACTGTGTCATTTTTTCATCTTTGTCTTTGTCTCCTCATCTCTGACTGTGCCTAGTGATTTCATATAGTAGGCACTTAATAAATGTTTGCTTAAATTGAATTTTTTGTTGAATTCTCCAAGAACTAAAGAAGTGAATGCAGCAAAGTAAAGAGGACATTTTAGGGAGGGGTTGGACTAGATGAAACTTAGAAGTTATTTCCCAGGCAAGGATTCTTTGGTCTGGAATTCTATGATCAGTGGCTTTGTGGAAGAAGAACAGAATTATTTCTAATAATAAAATAAAGTCAAATGATTATGCTACTTAAAGGTGTTTTAGTCAATACAGTTGTTACGGTCTTGATTTTTAGGAAGTCTAACATGTTTTAAAATGTATGTCATAAAAACCATTTTTTTTCTCCTTCTAGAAAAAAGGTACTATAGACTGGGATTTTTCCAACCAAACTGTTAATATAAGTCAGTAATAGTTGGAGACATCACGAGTAGTGGCATCTAAAAATTAACTTCAAACTTTCATAAGTAACCTCGGAATCTATAAATTATGTGTGAATTGGAAATGATATGTTCACTTTGCTCTACCATGACCTCCATTAAGAAATAATGTCCAACATTGATTTTTCCAACAGGAATACCATCCTTGGGAAGTGAATTGGAGAGTGAGACCCTTGATTTTTCAGTGATCAATGTAAGTATCTGGAGAAAAAGTAGATTTAAAATGAATATTCACTATTTGGGGTCAGAGCTTTGTTTCTTAATAATAAACTAAAAAAACTTAGGGGGAAAATCTTGGAATTCTTTATTGGAGTTTACCAGATTTTCCCATCTTAATTAAGAGACTCAGAATTTTTAATTATGCCTTCATATACATATAATACATACATGTGCATACACATACACACATATATGTACATATACTTATACATATGCATATATGTATATACAGATAAAGCTAGTCAAGCTAGAGTCAAGCCTTTCACTTGGGTCTCTTATATTTAGGTCATTGATATAGGGTTCTAACTGGCCTTCTTTCCTCCTGAATCTTACTCCTTATGCCACCCCACCTCCTCAGTCCAGACTGTATAACTTTGCCACATTCATCTTCCTAATATAGCATTTTCATTGTGTTACTCATCTGTTAAAAAATCTTTAGTGACTCCCTATTATTACTAAGTATAAGTACTCCTTAGCCTGGCATTCAAGGCCTTCTACAATTTAACCATTAACATCCTTTTCACCTTTTCCTTCTACTATGTCCTAACCCTCTACTCTAGCCAGACATCCATTCATTGTGCCACAAATATATCTCATTCCTACCCCATTCCCTTGTTTATACTCTTTTTTTTTTAGGCAATTGGGGTTAAGTGACTTGCCCAGGGTCACACAGCTAGTAAGTGCCAAGTGTTTGGTCTGAGACTGGATTTGATCTCAGGTCCTCTTGACTTCAAGGCTGGTGCACTATCCACTGCACCACCTAGCTGCCCTTCTTGTTTATATTCTTCCCTGAACCTAGACATCTATCTTCCTCATCCACAGTTTTTAAGGCCTAGCTTGAGCTCTAACTGCTCCCTAAAATTTCTTCACATGAGTGAGGCCCTTGCTTTTTTTCAGGATCCATATGTAAATATTTGGAGAAAATGTTGATTTAAAATGGATAGTCATCATTTGGGGTCATTCGTAATCTACTTAAGTTAACAAGGCCTTCCCTTAACTTAAGAGAATATGGCTACCACCTTAGACACTAGTAGAAGGAAATTATATGAGAACTTGTGTTAGGAAGAATGTGAGAATCTGGTGACAGTCTGGGGGAGATCAGGGAGAGATTATGTCCTAGTTTATCTGGCCCTGTTCACGTGGGATACAAGGAGCAGGTCCTCCGACTTGAGAGCCAGCAATCTTTCTATTCTCTGGCATCAGTGAGGCATGAGGAGAAGCATGTAAGTGGACACAGAAAATTGGGCTTCTAGTCCTGACTCTGCTGCCAATTCGTTGTGAAGGAGCCTAGGGGAAAATCACTTAACGTTTTTGTATATTGGTCTCATCTGTAAAATGAAGGAATTCAGAAAGGTCCTTCTATTTCTAGATTCTGCAGTCTGTGAGCTTCCCTGAACATGAAGAGTAGCAGCTCATGTTTAAAGAATTCTTTGCAGTTTTTTAAGAGCTCCCACATACTTTATTTCGTTTGATTTCCTTGACAGCTGTGGAGGTAGTTGTTATCTCCATTTTACAGACAAAAGAACTAAGAATCAAAGAGTGACTTGCCCAAGGCCTTACAGCAAAAGTGCATGGGTGCAAAAATGGGAATGATGAGATTCATACTTGGGTCTTCTGACACCAAGATTAATGCTTTTTTTCTACTTCATTCTTTGCCGCAATGTCTTATAAAAAGCCTCCAGGTTTACTTTTGACTTCCTTTAGAAACTTGTAGAGGATTTAAAAAAGGGTTAATAATGTATAAATATACTGATTAATAACCAGTTTTCTTATTCCCTTTCCAAATGAACAAATAATTTAAATATTCCCTCTGCCTTGACATCAATCAATAAGTACATATTAAGCACCTATTATGTGCCTAGCATTGTGCTAGGTGCTTGGGATACAAATTCAAAATCTAGGCAGTCTCTGATCTCAAAGAACTTACTTTTTACTGGGCAGTCATATTCTATAGCTCTTTACAATTTTTTCTTATTTGGAGAAGTTTAAATTAGGCCAGGATGAGGATTTTGTTTGTTTTTTTTTATTCTCAAGACAAGAGGGAGCAACTGAAGGCTTTTGTGTAGTGAAGGGAAAGAGTTGGACGTGCAGACACGTGGAAGAAAGATTGGAGAGGCAGGAGACTGGACACAGAGAGACACTATTGCAGTAGTTCAGGTGAGAGAGCCTAAATTAGCATGGTCGCCATATTGGTGAAGGATAACAGACAGACGTGAGAGATGATGAGGAAGTAAAATTGATAAGACTTGGCAAGATATGGGGAAGAATGAACAAAAATAAAGAAGTGAGAATATCTACTAAGTTAGGACCTAGGTGACTGGAAGAATAGTAGTATCTTAACAAAGTGAGGGAAGTTAAGAAGACAAATAGATTTAGAGAATAAATATAATGAGTTCAGTTTTGGACATTGTTTTGGTGATTCCTATGGAACATCCAGGTGGAGACGTCCAGCAGGCAGTTGGGTTTGTGGAACTGAATCTCCAGAGTAAGATGAGGTCTAGATATTTAGATATGGAGGTCATCTTCATAGAACTAGTACTTACATCTTTGGAAACTGAAGTCATCACCAGGAGTTAGAGAGTATGGAGAAGAGAAGTCTAAGAACAGAATTTGGAGAGTACACTCAAGGCATAGGGGTGGTAAGTGCATGGATGATTATTCTGCAAAGGAAATTAGAAAGCATCAGTCAGGCAGGTACACTATGACAGGATAGTCATGAAAACCCTAAAAGAAGACAGTATACAGAAGAAGGGACTGGTCAACAGTATCAAATGCTACATAGAGTTTCAGAAGAATAAGAAAGTATGGTGGCAAAGAACTGGAAATTGAGGGGACACTTGTCAATTGTGGAATGGCTAAACAAGTTATGACATATGATTGTAATGGAATATTGCTGTGCTATAAAAAATGATGAGCTGGTTGATTTTAGAAAAACATGAAAAGACTTGCATGATATAATGAAGAGTGAGATGAGCAGACCCAAAACAATGTTGTACACAGTAACAGCAATATGGTTCTAAGAACAATTTTGAACAACTAAGTCATTTTAAATATTACAAATACTCATATCAACTATAAGGGACCTATGAAAGAAGATGCTATCCACATCCAGGGAAAGAATTGATAAATAAAAGAACTGATAAATAATATGTATGGTATGGTTTTGCATATATATGTATCTACTTACCTATATACATACATATACATATTACTGTCTAATAGTAGCCTTTTCTAGCGCAGGGTGAGGAGGGAGAAAAAAAGTGCACAGCAGAGAAAGAAAGAAAACTTGGAAGAAAGCACAGAAAAGCAAATTAGCTTTGAAAACAATGTCTAGTATTTATTACATAGTTTTTTTAAGTAAACAGTGTAAAATGGAAATTCATGGTTTTATATTGAATCCTCTTTTGTGTTGTACTGTGTACGTGGAAATGTTCTTTTTCTTTATCTTTTTGTATTTAAGTTCAAAATGAATAAACATTTACAAAAAATTTCAAAGCCACAGATTAAAAAAAGAAAAAAAGATAAGAAAGGAAAAAAGGATGTTGAATTTAGTGCTAAAAAGATCAATGAAGACTTTTAAGTAGACAGTTTCAATCAAGTGGTTAGGACAATTTATGAGAGGTCAAGAAGTAAGTGAGAGTTGAGAAAGTTGAGGCAGTGAGTATAGACAGTTTTTTCTAAGAGATACATGATAACAATATTAGGGATGGTGGGGTTCAGTGAAGTTTGGGGGCTTTGTTTGTTTGGGGTTTTTTAATGGATAAGGAAATCTAGGTTTGTTTGATGCAGCAGTCATGCTACACCTCAGCCCTCTTTAAATAGCCAGACCCCAGACTGAAGCCTCATCTCAGTAGCCTCAAGTTCCAGAACCTAAGCCAGGGCTTAGCCAGCACCCACATCTTGCGATCTCAACAGGTGCAACCACCTCTGTCCTCAGGTCAAGAGGCCTCAGCATCCTCCAGAGATTCTGCTTCTACCCTGGGAATAGTGGATTAAGATTTGGAGGTGTCTCTGAGACAGAACAGCTGGGGAAATTGAGTGGATAAAGAAAAAGAACTTCCTCTTTTTCTGGTCCTTTATGTCCTTGAGGATGTCTTCCACTTCTCATGCTTTAAGCCATCCCTGGCAATATATTGCAGTCTGTAAACCCCAAATTTCCACTGCTCTTATACTCACCAGTAATTTTGACACCCCCCCCCAAATATCACCTAGTCCATGATTTGCAGCCAGAGCATTTCCTTAGGTTTTTGCTTGGTTGGTTGGGTTGGTTTGGTTTGGTTTTTTACAAACTTGGATTTCATCCATGTGGTGAGATTTTGGTGAGAAATTTCATCAACCAATGCAAATTGGCACCTTTTATATAGAATAATAAGCTATTGCCACTGGGCCCAGAAAGAGGTCAAGGCTGGGGTGTTTCACCATATCCCTTCTCTCTAAGGGATCCCATTCAGGTCTGGATCCAAGCAGGTAGGCAGATCATGTTCAGTCTTGAGGGAGCACAGTCTCCAAAGAATGGAATTAGGTCATTTTTCTCAGTCTTGGACTCTTTGCAACCACACCACAGGGAAAATTACTTAAAACAAAGTTTTTGGCTTCTGTCTAGAATCTTCCCAAAACGGGAAGTAGAAAGCTACTAAATGTATAGATTACGTAGAGGACTGCTGTTTATTTCCTCTACACAAAAAAAAAAAAAAAATACCTAACACACACACACAAAACCTCTCACGTTGACAGAAAATTTAACAAAAAGACTGCAGTAGCATGACTACTATTTTCTTCTCCTGGGAGGCTAATACTTAAAGCATTAGACAAGATACAGTTTTCAGGCCTGTGAAATCTTCATTTTACATTTCCCTTCAGCTCTGTACTACCCAAATTCCTCTCAGACCATGTCTTCTGGCAAGCCAGGCTAACACTTGACCTCACCCTCTGTCTGGTGGGTATCTCCTCCTCCAAGAAGCCCTGTAGTAGACAGAGAGGGCATCTCTTAGGGAGTATCTGACATCAAGCAAAGAACCAGGATCTTTTGAACTCATGAGTGCCTCAAAGGCTAGACATGTCCACCTTGGAATTAATATTCTGTCACCTACAATCTGTAAAGAAATAAACAGAAAAGGAAGCTGGAGGTCCAGGTTCAAGCTTATCTGGCTGCGTCTCCTTCTCTGGCTGCCACGTTGGAACAAGTGCTGTTCCTGCCTCATCCCCTTGTGTAAAACCTAGGGAGTCACAGATACTTGGCATACTCATGAAGTAAAGAAACAGAGAGAGAGGGCAAAGTAGCTCTGGTTTTAAGCCCGCTCAGTGGGCTTAGCAGCTAATTCTATCTGATAAAGTTTTGACGCAGCCTACCCCAACCTTTCCACAGCTGTGACAGAATAAGGGACCAAGAGACCACTAGGGTGTGCTGTGTCATCCTAACATGAGTGCAGCCTCCATTATATCCTCAACAAGTAGCCGTAAAGAGCTGCCTGGAGCATGGACTACAAAGCTAAGTGACTCAGCTAAGGTCTCACAACCAATACATGTCAGAGATGGGACTTGAACCCAGTCTTTCTGACTCCAAGCCAGGTCGCTACCAACTATCCCATACTTCCAGAATATTAATATTAAAGAAGAAAGGTTTTATACCAGGCAGCAATTTTGTGTCACTGAAAGCCCTATTTAATCTCCCAAATAAGATCCAATCCAATCTCCTCCTTTTCAACACTATGCTCAGCTTATTATCTATCTGTGGTACTAATAAACTAACTCCATGGGCAGCCCATCCAACAGTATGTCATTAAAAAAAAAAAAAGGTGAATAGAGCACCGGCCCTGAAGGCAGGAGGACCCGAGTTCAGATCCGGACTCAGACACATAACACTTAACACTGTGTGACCCTGAGCAAGTCACTTAACCCCAATTGCCTAAAAAATAAAAATAAAAAGATGAGCTGTGTTAATTCAAAGTACATTGCAGTCATAGATTTGCTTTCTAAATTTGACCGTGGTTTTAACTTTTTTTGTTCTAATTGCTTATTTTATTCAAAGAGAAATAAAACATTTTCTCTAGCATGTTATATAAATAGATTATATAACCACTGAGGCTACAGTACATTTTATTGACTGTTAAGATAAAATAAATGTAATTGATGTGAGTTTATATGACTTAAAATAGCATAGTGGGTTGGCTTAGAGGAGTTGCCATCTGCTTCAGGCAAGGGGCATCTATGTTGACAAAATCATTGATCTTTTGAAACATGGGAGTACTGGGGTGGGAGGGAGCCTAATTTTCAAAATCTATGACTTCTAAATTGCTTGTTCTGAATGTTTTGATGCCTTGTGAGGGCTGTAATGATATGTAGTAATAAACCTGTCATCTAAATTCCATTACTTTTCTTTAAAATGAATTTAAATTTCAGATTTAAATCTGTAAATGTTGATTTCTCAATGCTTTCTATCTAAAACACATTTGATAATATAATCCTATGATCTCAGAGAACCGGAATTTTACAGTTGGAAAAGATGTTTGGGCTCATCTCTGCTTATTCAACTTAACATACAGTCATCTCTTTTCCTGTGATTCCTGGTCAGATTTGGGTGTGTGGCACCTGTGAACTGGGTACAAAGCGCATCCTGGCTTACATCGATTCAACATTTATTAAGCACCTTTGGTTGATAGGGCATTGTGCTATGTACTGGATGTACAGAGACAAGATGAAACAGTCGCTGCCCTGAAGGAGCTTACATTCTACTGCTGAGGGAAGGGAGAAGGGAAGGGGGAGGGGGAGGAGGAGGAGGAGGAGGAGGAAGAAGCTTGGTATATATCATTTGTACAAATAGTAAATCCACGGTAATTTAAGAAGAGAAAGAAGCTGTAACGCGCCACATTCTAAGGTCCCTTCCAGCTCTGACATTCTATGATCTACATACATAGGATCAAAGGATTCAGAACTGGATAGGATCTTAGGGAGAGCATCCAGTTCAACCCTCTTGTTTTACAGAGGAGGAGACAGAAGCAGAGAAGTGAAGGCATCTACCCGAGGTCACACAGGCTAGTAAGTAGCAGAGCTGGGATTCAAACCCAAGACCTTTGAGTGTCTATCTGTTGCTTCTTACATTTTACCATGCTGCCAGGTTCCTTCCAGTTCTGTCCTTTTTCATTCTGCGTCCTAAGGTTCCCTCTATCTTTGACCTTCTGATTCAATTCTATTGTGATTCTAATAATTATTTATATCATAATGGCATCTTTGAGTGCATTTTGGGGGCTACAGATGTGAGATATTTGATAATCCCATAATCCTTTGTCCACTCACCAATTCTAGCGAACATTGTAGAGGGCTGCAGACAATAAGTAGCAAATGGCTAGGCTTGGAAGGCCTGAGTCCATGATCTCTGATGTGGCCGGCGTATATTACACATATTCAGCTCCTGCAGAGCCATCCCAGAGGTAAGATAAGTCACATATTTTATGGTACAAATTTCTCTCAGTCCCTTGCTTCCTCCTAAGTGACCTTGCACAAGACTGTTCCAGGAGAATTCATGAGGATACTGTTAAGATGTTCCCATCCACAAAGGTGAATGACTTAGCTGCCGTGATCAAGACAATGATCCAAGATGATTCCAAAGGACCCGTGATGAAAAATGCTATCCACCTCCAGTGACAGAAATAATGAACTCTGAGTACAGACTGAAGCATATTTTCCAAAGTTTATTTTTCCTGTATGTGTGTGTGTTTTCTTTTGTAACATGGCTAATACAGAAACATGTTTTGCATGACTTCACATATATAAATGATGTCATATTGCTTGCCTTCTCAAGGTGGGAGGTAGAGAATTTGGAACTCAAATTTTAAAAAAATAAATGTTAAAAATTTACATGTAATTTAGAAGTAGTGAAATAAATAAAAATATTTTTTAAAAAATTATTTTCCCATCCAGCCTTCCTTTGGGTCATAAAACCCTTTAAAAGAGGAAGGGTAAGTTAGATCAGCTCAATAATGGGGTTTAACTTTTTCTATGCCAACATACAATATGATATCAGTGGTGCTCAAAGCATTCCTCAGAGGTAGAAACCTGAAGCTCAGGCCCAATTATGTTGAATTGAGTTCCCAATTTAGGACTAATGGAAATGGACTGTAGGGCTTACTGATTTCTCCCTGGTTTTGTGTACCTTTCATCAAATATCTCTAGCCTTTAAAGTCTCTTGTGTAGATAAATCTTTTCTAGCAACTTAGAATTCTAATTCGCGCACTGATCAGCTGTTCTGGCAATACAAACATAAGTCATAGGAAAGTAAATTTTTAAAAAGACAAAATGTTGATGCACCATGCCTTATCAGTTGTTCATAAATTTTAAACTGTCAAAAGTTGTTTGCCATAAACTAAAGTAGAAAAGTTTTATATGACAAGACATAGTTGGAGTGTTTTTTCATGCTTTTTATTTTTAGGAAAATTTGAAAAAGATACTGTGGCATCCTCCAAGTACCAATGATACCAAGAGAAAGAAGAAGATGAAAATTTGAACAAAGAAGAATAAGACAAAGAAATATAATCCCCTGATATGCTTCGGTTAGGGTCTTAAATCTTCAAAAGAATTTTACATTACTTGACCTCTGGTTTTTTTTGGCAAGAATTTATCTTTAACCTGATGAAATGTAAGTATCCAAATAAAAGGAAGCACCCAGTAGCTTGTTTTCAGTGTTCATAGTTTTTCTAAGAGTTCACTCTTCCCTCCTCCTCTTCTCACATCACCCAGATGCCTTCTTCCACTATCTCCTCCTTCACTCCTATCTCACAGAAAGAAGTGACCCTTCTCCTTACCAAGCCAAACCCCTCCACCTTTTTTCCTGTAAAAATTATCATCATCCTATTTTTCTGTATCTATATAACATTACTCTGAGTACTCAGAAGGGTTCAAATGCTTAGGTGTGATTTTCAGATCAAGCAACAGAAACTAGAAATAGATTTGGCAGGACTGAGGGCCTATGGAGGAGGAATACTAGAGAAAGAATTTGAGAGCTTTAACATAGCGTCCATGCTTTTCCACTTTGATGTGCAGGTAATGAATACTGGTAAGTTTCTTGTAATGAGTCTTCTTACTCCCAAAGTACTGTGATGGTTGTGTTTTGAGCACTCATGGGTGATTTTGCTTGTTAAAACCCACACGTGATTTTACTTGTTAAAAAAAAAAGTTATTACTTCCCAAATTGTCATCCAAGTTGCCCAACTGCTTAAAAAAAAAGGCATCACAATTTAGATCGTTTCAAAGAAGGAAAACCCGGCAAATGGAATTTGCAAGATTAATACTAACTTCTATAAAAGGGAATGAATAAGTATTCTTATACAAAAGAAACATTTTAGCTATTATAAAAATGCTTAATTTCTGCAAAAACCATAATGAAAAGACAATCCAGTAAATACAAGATTTGTAAAACCTATGCATCATCTTCTCCTTAAATTGTTCATGCAATTCCAATTGCCTTACAGACTTCCCACTCCTTGGGGTCTGGTCATGTCCTTCTTCTGCAAAAAAACAAAACAAAACAAACAAACAAAAAAAACTCAAATTATTTCCTGTTGCCTATAGGATCCATGGAACCCTCCTTAGCCTGGAACTTAAAGACCTCAATACACTGGCTTCAACATACTTTTCTAGCCTTATTTCTCAATATGAGACTACTAGTTTTTTCCAGTCTTGCCCTGCTCTCTTTCATCTTGGGATGTTCACAAAGATGAATCCATATACCCACCCCAAACGTGTCACTCCCAGTCATGGAGAACTCATTTCAATCTTCTGGGTCTCTCAATTTTCTTATCTATGAAATGAAGTCCACAGGATTTGGAGCTGAAAAGAACCTTAGAGTTCTAGTCAGAATCACCAAATTGGAGAGTTGGACCTCAACAGCCTGGAATGTTGTCTAACTCATACTACACAAGAATTTTCACTATCACACGCAGCAAATGATCCATTTTGTTCTTGAAAATCTACAAAGAAGGGGAATCCACCACCTCTCTAGGCAGCCCCTGCCAGTTTAAGCCAGTTCTAATTGTTTTCCTTAATGTCAAATCTAATTATGGCTCTTTACACCTTCTAACCCCTGCTCCACATTCTGACCCCTGAGGCCAAAAAGAACTAGCCCAATCCCTTGTTTTTCCATTTGTAATTCTAGTGCTTGACACAATGCCTGACACACTTAATGAATGCATTTTCATACATTCATTTGTTTCACTGCCATGGTAAGGAGACAAGAAAGAACAAACGGTATAGTCCCTTCTACCACCTCCACCTAGAGTCATGGAGGGGGGGGTTATTATGGCAGGTAACAGGGTTAGAGAAAAAGAGGCCTCCTGACAAAGGGGAGAGGGTCCAAGAGATTAAACAGCAAGCCTTGCTGGGCCATACCAGAGACAACAGGGTAATGGAATGCAAAAGAAGCTACATAAAAGCTAAGAAAGGATTCTTGGCAACAGTTTGAAGCCAGGAAATCTGGGAGGCAAACTGCAAAGGGATAGTATGGGGAAGTATGTTTCACAGAATCGCTTCTAACTAGGGGATGAGGAAAAGGTTGGTTTTTTTTTTTAACCTAAACATTATAGACATTAGTATGAAATTAAGTGATTTATTCTTATTCTACTCCTAAACTAGACAATAGCTAGCTCAACCTTCAACTTTCATCGTTCCTAAGAAGGATCAATTTTCTATGCATTTACTGTCTTTCTCCTCAGGCCCATTCCATAGAATACTGGTCTGAAGTACTTTCCCTAAAGGCCATTATCTCCTATCAACAAAACTGTTGGATTCCTCTGACTCTTATGAGGTGGGTGCAGGAAACTATGGGGGTGAAGTGCAGTGAGTACTATAGTTTCAGACATCTAGAATCATTTTTGCCTTAGGAAAAAGCAGTGTGAATGGTCATAAACTTAGTTCCATATCCACGCCTCTCTAGTTCAGATTCTAAATTCTAAACTCACCCCCAATGTACACATCTACTCTTAGTTATGCCAGGCTGAATACTTCAATGAGTCCATGATTTCCAAAGGATAGATGGAAAGGAAGGAGGGGTGACAATTCCCATTACTCACTGCAGCAGATGACAACCCCTTTACTCTCCATCTTCTGTGATTCTCTTCTGTGTCTTTCAATAAATCCTTCACAAGAGAACTATCCCCATAGACAACAATTCTGTCTCCTGTTCTTTTAATATTGTATGGTGATGGAGGTGTTGTTGTTGTTGTTGTTGAGGAGGAGGAGGAGGAGGAAGAGGACGAGTCATTTCAGTTGTGTCTGACTCTCTGTGACCCCATTTGGGGTTTTCTTGGTGAAGACACTAGAGTGGTTTGCCATTTCCTTCTCCAGCTCATTTTAAGGACGAGGAACCAGACAAACAGGCTTAAGTGACTCGCCCAGGGTCACACAGCTAGTAAGAGTCTGAGGCCTGATTTGAACTGAGGTCCTCATGTCTCCAGTGGACACTCTCTCCACTGTACACCTAGCTGCCCATTGTGTGGTTACCAGGGTCAAAATTAATTCCTCTGTTTTTCTTCTAAAAAACCATGACAGTCCATCTCCTATCTCCATGCCTTTTCAGTGACTGAACGTATTCCTAGAGCTCTCTCCCTGTTCATCTCTGCCTCCTGGCTTCCCAGGCTTCCATCAGATCTCAGCTAAAATCCCACCTGAATAACCTTCCTGATCCACCTTAATGCTATGGTCTTCCTCATGTACTTGTCATCTCCTAGTTATTGTAAATGTCTTGTTTGTGCAGAAATGTTTAGATGTCTCCCCCGTTGGACGAGAGCTCCTTGAGAGCAGGGACTGGCTTGCTGTCATTGTCATCATCGTTGTTTTTTCCTTTCTTTGTGTCCCCGGCACTTTACACAGTGCCTGGCATATAGTAGATGCTTAATAAATACTTGTTGACTTGACGGCAAAGATAAAAAAATATAGCAGGATAAAGTAAAATAACAAAAAAATTTTTTCTAATTCATCACTATTCTATATGATGCATGTTGTCTAAAATTAGCTTTTGTTTGGTCAGCTGTGCTACCCTGGGAATGAAGGGCTGGCTATCCCTCCTCCTTTTCCTTAATCCTTAACCCTTGAAGCAGCAAACAATAGCCCATTTCAGCAGTAAAATAATACCCATGACATATAATGCACAAAGCTCTGTATTGGACCTGCAAGAGAGAAGTGGCTGAGAGGGCATGATCCCTAGAGGGATAGTCTAAGCAATGAATATTGACATTTCAAATCAAATAAATAAGAAGGATATTTAGCTAAGAAAATGACTTTTATTGTGTATAGTGCCCACCTCATTGAACTAATTCATTACTTGTTAGGGCTGTGGAACAGCCTTGTGATTTCATAGGTATTAAGAACTCCCAGGTGAGGAATGACCTCCTTCCAATGCTGGTCAGCACTCTTTCTGCCAAAATGTCCAGAATATAGAGAAGTTCAGTAATTTGCTCAGAGTCACATAGTAGGCATCAGAGGTAGAGTTTACACTCAGGTCTTCCTGGCTTCAGGACCAGTTCTCTATCCACTGTACCATCCTACCTCTCATTACATGTTAAGAACAGTAAATGATTAGAGAATCACAGAATTTCAGACTCAAAGGGACCTAAAAATCCATCTAGTCCAACCAGTATCTGATCAGGAATCTCCTCTACAACAACCTCAACAAATAACCGTCTACCTTCTCTTTGAAGAACTCAATTAATGAGAACTTATGGCTTCCCAAACTAGTATCCCTTTCCACTTTTGGAAAGCACTTACTTTTAGGAAAATAGACCCAAAATCTGTCTCTGCACCTTCCATCTATTACTCCTTGTTCTGCTTTCTGGGGGAAAAGCAGAACAAGCTGAATTGTTAGTCCAAATCATCTCTTTAAATACTGGAAGACCATTGATCATATCTTCCGTTAAGTCTAATCTTCTCTAAGCTAAATAGCTTTAGTTCCTCAAACTAATTCTGATACGGTATGTCTTCTAGTCTTCTTGTTATCCTAGTTAAAGCCTAGAATTGGATAGGACCTTCTACTAATCTAATCCCAACCAATAACTGAATAGGAATCTCCTTTTAAAATATCTCTGACAAATGGGCATCTAGCCTCTATTTACACACCACCAAGGAAAACATTTCATATCTCTGTTTTGAAATACGTTGTTATGGATTTTGAAGGATTTTCTTTGTATTAGTAAATTGGTTCAACACGTGGCCACTTTGGCTTTTCCATATCTGTTACAAGTCTAACACAAAGCTGCCAGAAGGGGGCAACATTTCTACAGAAAACATCTCTGACCTAGTTTTTGTTTTGTTCTGTTTTAATAACATTTGAAGCATAAGACAAGAAAAGACACATCAAAACATCAATTTTTGGGATGGATTATTCTCCATGGAAAGACTGAGAAATGTCCATATTTTATGAAGTATCCAATTGTATAGACCAGTGGTATCAAATTCATATAGAAACAGGGGTCACAAAACCATACATAAGGATTCCTGGGGGTCACGTATTGACTTGGAAAACCGCCTATTAACATTATCTATATTTCATTGTATTTTTAATTTATCTTGTTAAATATTTCCCAATTACATTTTAATCTGATTCTGTCTGCAGAATGTAGCCTATAAGTGGTCTATTTGATACCTTTGGTGTAGAGGGCCAAGCCTTATTTGCAGAGAAAAGACTGCTCTTAAAAATCTATGTTATACAGTGTTGGAGTGTCCAGATTTCTAATTTGGTACTTGGTGGCAAAGCCGATTTTTTGACAATTCATATTTTTGCGTCAAAGGAAAACCATCTCATCTTCCAAATGTGTAAAATGCCATTGTTTTCAGTTACATAGTACTTTCTAAAGCTGTTGAAATCTTGTTGTCTGGTGTGTCCCATCTCTATTTTTAAGACAGGACATCAACAAACTGGAACACAACCAAAGAAGGGTTACCAGGATGATAAAGGAATGGAAATGATGCTGTATGAGACCCCATAAAAGGAAAGGAGGATGCTTAGCCTGAAAAAGACATAACATAAGAGGGACAGAGGATAAAAAGATTCAAGGGACCCTAGAATCTATCTTCTCTATCTTTCCTATGTATTTTACAAAGTAGAAAACTGGCCCCATCATCATGCAGCTGGATGGCTGGCTCAGTGGATGGAGCAAAATGCCTGGAAAAAAGAAGACCTGAATTCAAATCTGGCCTCATATTTACTAGATAGGTAACCCTGGGCAAGTCTGCCTTAACTTGCATCTTAACTTCTGTGTGCCTCAGTTCCCTCAAGTGTAAATGAGGATAATAACAAGCACCTACTTTGTGAAGATCAAATGAGATAATACTTGTAAAGCACTTAGCATGATTCCTGGCACATAGCAAGTGTTTAATAAATGCTTGTTTCCTTCCTTCCCATACAGGTAAAGTAACTTGGCCCAAGTTCATGGAGCTAATTAGTAGCAAAGAATCAAATCTGACTCTTTCCGCTAGACCATGCTGATACTTCATAATAGTTGTCACGTCAAATCAACAAGCATTTGCTAAATGCTTACTATGAGCCAGGCACCATGCTAAGTGCTGGAGATTCAAAGAAAATGATGTTGATTAAAAGAAGAATTAGACCAATTCTGAGTAGTTCTAGAGGGCAGAACTAGAGTCAATCAATCAGCAAAAGTTACAGGAATGGAGATTTCTGCTTAATGACCATTACAGCTGTCCAGCAGTGGCATGAACTAATTTGGTAGGTAATGAGTTTGATAGAAAAACATAGAAACTTGATTTGACTGTTAAGACTACTGTTTATTCAGCCAAGCTGCTATCTCCTCCATGACCCTCATTCCTACGCCCTTCTAACATCTCTCAACTGTGAGGTTAGCCCTGGGGATGGATCCAGCCATGTACACAGCCCTAGAATCACTGAGTTTGCCACTCCCATCCAAATTGTACTCAGGAACTTCCTTCCCCCCCCCCAAATACAGAGCACCACCTTGACTTGGGGGAAGAGATAAAATAATTGGGCCCCTGAGAAAAGACGTGTATTCAGAGCAGGATTTGACTCCTCTGAGGAAAATCTGTATTAGCAGAGGCCCTGCTCAGCTAGAGAGGAATGATGATGATGATGGTGGTGGTGGTGGTGGTGAAGAAGAAGAAGAAGAAGATGATGATGATGATGATGATGATGATGATGATGATGATGACAGTAGCATTTTTACAATGCTTTAAGGTTTCCTAAGTGCTTTACAAATATTATGTCATTTTATCCTCACAACAGATGGTGGACTATTAGTATTCCCATTTTACAGATGAGGAAACTGAGGAATAGGAAGGTTAAGTCACTTGCCCAAAGTCACACTATTTAGTAAGTGTTTGAGTCCAGATTTGAACTCAGGTTTTCCTGACTCCAGGCCCAGAGCTCTTTCCACTTTGTCATCCAGCTGTCTCAATGATTCTGTTAAGTATCTGAATCCAAATGAGAAATACCACGTGCAAAGGGAAATCTTGACAGGATCTGGGATGGAAGAACATCTTGGAGCTATTTAAGAAGAAACCACATTACCATTCATTAGGGCTATTGTGAAGGAAAATTACACTTCAAATAGATGACCTGGGTTAGGCAACATGACATAGAGGAAAGAACACTAGATTTGGAATTAGAGGAAGACCCAATTTTGAATCTCAGCTCTACTCCTTACTACCTGTGTGACTTTCCCCTCTTTGGGCATCCATTTCCTCTTCTATAAAATGAGGACATTGGACCTGATGGCTTCTAAAGATCCTTCCATCTCTAAATCTATGATCCTAATATCTCTTACTCTAAGATTGTCTGATTTTATGGGGATCAGGAGAGAAAGAAAAATTCAGTTATAGGACACAGCAGTTTTCCACAGGTTAAGGACTTACAGAAATGTTTTCAGAACCAACAGACACCACTTCATAGTGCTGAAGTAAAGGCTGATATCTACCACTGGATTTGTTGAATATAATCAAAATTAGATGGAGTCTACAAAATGGCAGAATCCACAAGTGTAATCAGAAGGTCCCTCCATAAATGAAAGCAAACTCAACTCAACCAACAAGATGTCAATAAAGAAACTTTGAACAATAGCTGTCATGCCAGTTTGTTAATAGAATTAGTGTTGATGGTGATTCAAGATTAGGTCATCACTGCTATTACAGAAAGGCTATCCTTATGAAGACCACATTATTGGCCAATTGTAGATTATTCAAGGAAACAACAGAAATTGTGCAAACATATCACTGCAGGTCACAAAAATTCAGCATCTACCAAACACTTAGCAAGACACAGTCTGGTGTCTTGTCTATCATCATACATTAAAAACTGCCTATATAGACACTAAATAGAAAATCTATGTTTTACCATCTTTATTTTTCAGATGAGAAAACTGGAGCTCAGAGAAGTTTATAAGATTCTAGTTGCAGAGTTTGACAGGACCGTGGAGCTCATCTAGCCTAATCCCATCATTTTCAGATGAAACACTAAGTCCCAGAGAGGATGAATAATTTGACAAAAATCACACAGTAACGAAATGGTACAGCTAGGAAATAAACCCAGTCAGACTCCAGATCCAATATTCTTTCCACTGTGCCACATAATGCCTCTCAAAAGTGAGCTTCCCAGTATCCATAAGATAACAAGGAGTAGAGCCTGGATTCAAATCTAGACCTTCTGACTCTAAGGTGAATACGCATTTAACCCACATAACAAAAGATTCAGATCCAACATGGAGGATGCCGATAATAAGGTTGCCTATTAGTAAATTTAATTCCAGCCATTACTCAGACTTCACAGGAATTTCAACACCTCCAAGGACCCCAGACACTTACTTGGATAGTAGGGGGCAAAGAATGTATGTGTTTTATCTACTTTTTTTCTTTTTTATGAATTACATGCAAAAGAGAAAAAGGATTTGCCACCCTATAAAACTGCCCCAGAGACTGGTATCCTGGGAGACAAATAGACTTCCTCTGTGGATGCAGTCCAATTTGTATTGCCAGTCTCACCCAACCCATTACCCCAAACCCTATGTGCCCCCCTATACTCCCAACCTTTGCCTAGCTATCTTTGGCCAGGATGAGTGGTACCAATCTGCCATGGAAAAATGGCATGGTCTCTGGTTCTTTTTGTAATAATAGCTAGCATTTATATAGCACTTTACAAATATCCTATTTTATCCTCACAACAGCCCTCACAACAGCACTATTATTATTCTTATTTTACAGATAAGGAAACTGAGGTTCACAGAGGTTACAGATCAGAAACTGAGATACATTCAAGAAGATAAATGACTTGCTGAACTTCACAGAGAGATGATAAGTGCCAAAGCAGAAATTTGAACCTAGTTCTTCTGACTCCAAATCCATCACTTCTCTTGAGAACTGTCACACCTGATGACCACTGGCCATTCCCGATTTTTTTCATGTGGGGACAACTGTTCACCAGGAGTCTGGAAAGTGACAAATTTGACTTTCTAAACTAGAGGATTACTAAGACTCAGTGGGATGGGACAAATAACTAAAATTTGGCTAGAGAAGAGTATATTTTATTCAAAAGAACCTGAGAAGAAAGAAAGATGTGGGGGTAGCAGTGTTGGAGTAACTTCAGAGAAGTTGGAATAGAATTTCAGAGACCTGGTAGGGAGTGGGGCAATAGAGGGTAGATATTATTGTTATAGGAGCAACCCACAGACCACCTGGGCAGAAACTAGGAATTAGATGAAGAGTCTGGAGAAGAAAAAGTCCCAAATGTGTCAAGGAAGATAATTGTAGTGATGGGGAAGTGCAGATATCCAGCTGCCTGTGGCTGCAAGGATGGAGGAATCTTTTACGATCTTGGCACATACATGGGAGACACCTTATTGAAGGAGAGGCATGAAAGCTATACTTTGCTCTCTACTGAGCCAAAAGCTTTTTGGTGATCAGTCATGAATGTATCAATTGTGTGAAGACAGGGCATGCTGCAGAAATTCTTTGTACAAAGATCTCACATTTGGGTTACCCACAACTGAATGTGTCTAGATGGTCTAAAAAACAGTGATTCATAGCAACCCCGCACTCCTTTTTTTTTGCTCTTCTACCCCTACCACAGCTGGGCTGAAGGTCCTTTTGAATTGTTTGGATTCACAGGAACATAGATTTGGAGTGAGAAGATATCCTGGAGGCCATCTCACTCAACTCACAAATTTAAGAGATAAAGAAACTGAGTCCTAGAGAGAGGAGAAGTGATTTACCCAAGGCAGTAAGTGAAAAAACTGGAATTTGAACCCAGGCCCCTTGATTCCAACTCCCATATTCTTCACACTAGGTCACACTGCTTACCTTAGTTAATCACCTGTTGGTTAACTTAGAAGTGATGGACCTCTCTGTACTTAGCTAGTCAGCCAATCAACAAACATTTATGAAGCATTTAACACCTCCCAGGAGCTGGGCTAAGGGTTAAAGATACAAAGAAAGGCAAAAAGCATGGTGTCTGCCTTCAAGGAGCTTACATCATAATGGGGGAGGGGAGGGAACAATATGTAAACAAATATGCATTTACAACATATACATAAGGTAAATTGGAGCTAATCTCTGAGGGAAGGGACTAGCATGGGGATGAGGAGGAGAGACGCCCCCCCAAAAAAAAGGCTTCTGGAAGAAGGTGGGATTTGAACTGAATCTTGAAGGAAGCAAGAGAAGCCAAGAGGCAGAGGAGGAGGATGAGCATTTCTGGGATGGGGGAAAGCAGAGTCAAAAGATAGAGTGGTGTTCCCCAACACAAGGAGGTCGGAGGTGCTGAATCACAGAGTACAAGGAAAGTAGTAACATGTAAAGAGACTGGGAAGAGAAGGACCAGGTTGTGAAGGTCTTTAAAAATCCAAATAGAGGGTTTTATATTTGATCCTGGAGGCAATTGGGAGCCACAGGATTTAGTGAGTAGGGAAGTAACACGGTCAGACCTCAACTTTGGGTTCAATTTAGACTTTGGTTAGTTTGTTTCTTGTATAGAAGAAGTCAATCCAGTCAGTCTCCCAAACCTATCCATCTTTGTACGACTTTGGTAGAACCCTACCAGAATTTGTGTTCCAACATCAGTCACCTTTGAAAATCTAGACTTGTCTTTATACCACTTCAAGGCCTCCTCAGTGCCCTACTTTGGATGTCATAGCTGCCTACCAGGGCAAAAGAGTATGAGCTTCTCCAAGTCAAGACTGACCCTAGCCTTCTAAGTTCTAAACTTTCAACTGCTTTATAATCTCTCTGTCTTATTCTGAGAAGAAGAAAAAATTCCCCAAAAATACAGTAGAGGGAAAACCTTTTTTGTACCTACCAAATGACTTTCTATGGATGGTCAAAATTTCCCCAGCCAGAGGTTTCAACTCCATCACCTTACCGAGGATTTTTAAAGAGGCCCCACCTCTATTTTTCTGTGAATGTTATTTTTATTTTTATTTATGTTATATTTATTTTTCTGTGAATTCTTTTAAAAACCAAAAAGGGTTTTTAAAACAATGCCATACAGTGATTTCTAACCACACAGGCAAATATTTTTATTTCTATATTTCTGCTTTTGAGAAGATTTGTGGCCACTGCCACCATCATTTTACAGCCACTAAAATTATATCACAGAGAGTCGGTTTTTTAAATGTACTTTTTAATTTAATTCCCAAACAATCTAAAAGGCATGTTAGAACAGACTTTTTGAAGACTGTGAAAATCAAAATAAACTTTCATCTTTGTACTACATATTATTATATTTTTGTTCCAATTATTTTTGGCCAAGCTGCACATTTACTGTTTCCTTTTCTTCTGTCCAGAAGTACGTATTAATCATCTACAATGTATCTGTCCCAATCTCAGGAAGGGAGAGGAGTACAGAGCAGTATGGGGCTCTATATGGACTCTATCTGCAACCCAACATTCAGATGAGGAGAAAAGGAACTCACACAGTGAGCCATAGAGGGAAAAGGGCTAGTCCTTGGTTTTCCCCTGTGATTGATCACATTTAAATGGTGCTTTATGACTACAAGTACTTTCTTCCCACCAACAACCATGTGGGGTAGATAATGCAAGGCTTCTTATGGTCATTTTTCACTGTAGGGAACTGAGGTTCAGGGAGGAAAGTGATTTTGCCCAAAGTCATTCGTGGCAGAGCAGGAACACAAACCCAGGCCTCTAATGGGTTTTTCACAACACCACTGCCTATCTTAATCCTAGCTAGATGTATGACCCTGAGTATGCATATACTCTCTGAACCCCTACATCACTGCTATTACTGGTCTCCCTTAAAATAAGCCCATCAACTGCAGGATATAAGGAGGAAATCTTCCCACTGAAGGGTAAGAGAATCATAATCTCAGATTTCCCTATGTTTCATCCTCCCATTTTATAGATGAATAAACCGAGAGTTTGGAGAGGTGATGTGACCTGCCCAAGGTCATACAAGTAGTAAGGTTCAGGGCAGGCTTTGAACCCAGCTCCTCTAACTTTAATGTTCCTTCCCCTGTACCACACTCCCTCCCTCCCTTTGTTCTCCTATCAGTTCTGAGGTATCATCCCAGCACCTGACACTCCAGTGGTCATCCATCCTCTATTTGAAGACCTCTAATGATAGAGAACCCATTACCTCCCAAAGTCACTAACCCCACTTCTGGACAGCTCCAATTGTAAGGAAGTTTACCCATCACGTGGCCACCTTCCTTTCTGCAGCTCCCACCCAAGTTCAGTCCTTTGTGAACAAGCAGAACAAGCATAATCCTTCTTCCACATGGATTGGAGAGAGCAATTGGGTATTTCCTGAGTCTTCTTTTCTCCCTCCTGAACAATCTTAGTTCTTCTCACCATCCTATTCACCTCCTCTAGATGGGTTCCACTTGGTCAATGTCTTTCTGCAAATATGGCACCCGAAACAGAACATGGTATTCCAAATGTGTTCTGACAAAGGCAAGGACAACCTTGTCCTAGAGACACAGCTTCTGTTAATTTAGTGGCCTAAGATCACATTCATATTGGGGGACTGCCAAAAATGGCAGTGACCTAAGACACAGAAGAAAACTTGCCAAAACAAACCAGTGCAGAACACTTAAGAGAACCTATCCTGGGAAATGGGGTATCAAGTTATAGAAGAGTATTCAGGTCTTGGGGTCAGAACTGGTCTGTGCTCAAGTCTCAGAGGTGACTCTTCTGGGCTGTGTAAGCAGGGGAAAATCATTCAATATTTCCTTAGTTTCTTCATCTTTCAAATGTGGGTAACAAATAATACCCAGCCTACTTCCCAAGGTTGTCGTGAGGAGAGGGTTTTGTAAACAAATCTTAAAAAGGCATGTCATTGTCACTGAGTGTTATTATCAGTAAAGTGGTCAGAACAGGACTGAGAACAACAAACTCCTCAGAATACTGTTCATGGCAATGTGACACCTTGGGTAGAAAGCCTGACCTGGAATCAAGAAGACTGGGTTCAAAACCCGTCTTAGGCACTTAGTAGCTGTGTGCCCTGGGTAAGTTACTTCACCAATCTCAGCCTCGATTTTCTTATCTATAAAATACTTTCCTTCATAGGATTGTTGTGAGGATCAAATGATACAACATATAAAGGGCTTTATAAAGCCTTAAGTCAATATATTTATTGTGATGATGATGATTAGCTTGTGATCCTGAGCAAATCACAACCCCATAAGCCTCACTTCCCTCACCTATAAAAGGAGGGGACTGGACTAGATGACCCCTAAAACCATTTCCAGTTGTAAGTCTTTGGCCCTACAATTCTCCAAGTCCTTCATATTACAAAGCCCCCAAGCCAATTTCCATCAGTATTAGGGTCTACCTTTTTTTCTTTTTTTTAATTAACAAATTTATTTATTTATTTTTAGTTTTCAACATTCACTTCCGTAAGATTTTGAGTTCCATATTTTCTCCCCATCTCTCCCCTCCCCCCACCCCAAGATGGTGTGTAAATTGATATAGGCTCAACATATACAATCATTTTAAACCTATTTTCACATTAGTCATGTTGTAAATAAGAATTAGATCCAATGGGAGGAACTACAAGAAAGAGGAAAAAAAAAAGAGAGAGAGAGAGAGCAAATGATATGCTTCGATCTGCATTCAGACTCCATAGTTCTTTTTCTGGATGTGGACTGCATTTTTCATAGGGTTTACATTTTGTAGACATGAACTATTCTTGCAGTGTTTGGAATGGCCTCATGTTTATTCAACAACAAGAGCTTTCAGACTGGAGATTTCTACCTGTGGGTCACTAGGGGTGGGAGGCGGGGGAAGCATCAAGCTTAGAGTTGGGAGACCCAGATTCTAGCTCTGGTTCTTCCTTTGAACTTGGGCAAGTGTTTCTCTCTCCTGATCAGTTTCATTCTCTGCAAAATGAAGGGATGGATGGAATGACTTGGAGGACCCTTCCAGTTCTGACACATACCATTCTTTATTCTGAGGTGCCTTCTAAGTCTGGTATTCTATCTTCTATGGCCAAAGTACCAATGTGTCTTCATCCCATCCCGTTCAGCACTAAAACCCAGTGATATCATGGAAGAGTGAAAAGCATACTATTAGTCTTTGAGTCAGAGTTTGAATACTGATTCTGCTGATCACAAGCTGTATGACCCTGGGCAGATTACTTCACTTACATAATAAGCCTCAGTCTCCTCATCTGTAAAATTGGTCTGATAATAATATTTATAATACTTGCCTCATAGTACTGTTGTAGGAAAATTGCTTAAGTGCTATAAAACGTGAGTTGTTATGATTTGAGGCAAAATACTCTTTTCAGCCAGGTGACCCAGTGGATAGAGCATTGAACATGAGTCAGGAAGACCTGAGATCAAAGTCCAGCCTTAGACATTTACTAATCTATGTAACCCTGGGCAAGTCGCTTAACCTGTTTTCCTCAGTTTCCTCAGTTGTAAAATGAGAATAATAATAGCATGTTCTTAGGGTTGTTATGAAGATCAAGGGCTTAGCATAATAGGCTAGCACATAGTAGGTGCTTTCTTTTACCTTCTTCCTCAGAGTTCTCACAGAGTTCACTCAGTGTTTTATATGGATCTGCTAAACCAATTTGGACAACAGCCAACTTTTAGTATGTATTTTTGTCCTATTAAGTTAGTTTTTTTCTGTCCTATTATTAACATTACTGAGTTTGTCCTATTCTTATGTTACTGCTACTTTATGGTAACTCCAAGACTTAAATGACCACAGAAAAGATTCTAGTGCTTTTGATGGAATCCTATATGGAGGATTTACAGAAAGATAGAGACATGAAAGACATAGATGAGAAGGAATGAGTGGGTTATCCCCTGTAGCAGGAAAGAAAGTATCCAGGTTAATGAGAGCATGGATCCATCAGAGGCTAACATATTAAGTTATGAATCTTAATTTCTTTAAAACATGCTTTCTATTGCCATCCCCAACCAAGGTGAGCCTCTTTTAGAAATGGGTATAGTAGAATAGGGACTGGATTTGGAACCAGAGGGCCTAGATTTAAATTCTGGTTCAGCTACTTAACTAACTTTGTAAATTCAGGCAAATGATTTTATCTCACTGGCTTCAGTTTCCTCATCTATAATAGGTATGGGTTATATTAAATAATAAATAATTAAATTAAATAATTAAATTATTTCTACAATCCCTTTCAGCTCTCAATCCTATGATCCTAGAGATAGCATGGTGTAACAGAAGGAACCTTAGACACAGAGTCACAAAGACCCCAGTTTGAATCCTGGCTTCATAACCATAACATAACACAACTATGTGGCCCTCGTCAAGTCTTTTTAACCTCTCTGGGCCCCAGTTTCCTCATCTGTTAACTAGGGGCCATAATATTTTCACTAACTACCTCACAGTGTTCAATTCATTTCAACAAACACTTATTAAACTCCTACTATGTGCAAGGCACAATTCTATATCCCAGGGACCCAACAACAAAAATGAGAAAATGCCCTGCCTTCAGCAGCTTACATTCTACTGGGGTATATGGTATATTGTATATATATTGTATACAAAGTATTATAAATATAAGGTAATTTCCTTTTTTTTTTCAAAGACAAGGTTTATTAGAATATCCGTCATATTGGGCAGACTCTTAAGGAGTCTGAACATTAGTAAGCTACAGTGGCTAGATTATAAGAATCAGAGCCTCTTAATGGAGACAAGATGGACCTTATATACAGAAAGCCTGTGGGAGGGATCTAGGAGTGGCCAAGTAGTCTATGAGGTAATAGAATTCCAGGGACCTGGAGCTCATGGGCAAGGGAGAATGGAGAAATGGCCTGGGGCCATAGGAAGGTCCACAATAAAAGGCCAATTGATGGGATTATAGCCTCAGGGGAACGCCAGAGATTTGACCATGAGGGAAAGTTCAGGGTTTTTCCTTTCTGGGGCCCAGATCCCAACTCCATCATTCCCCCCTCAAACAAATGGGACCCAAATTCTTTTGGAGTAAGGGGCAAAGGTCTCAGCTTCTGAAACTGCTTCCTGCTGGCAAGGGGTGTAGAGCTGTCCCTGCCTCAAGGGGGTCCGAAAGAGAAGGTTGACTGGAACTAAGCACAGGCTGCATCCAGGGAATGATGGGGGGACATTGGCTGGTACTCGCTGTTTGTTACCAACTGTAGGTAAATGGCCTATAGTCTGGAAGACACAAATCTGACAGAAAAAACTGCAGGGCCCAGATATAAAGCAAGGACTATATTTAGGGCCCAATTTTGAGAGGATAAAACATTCTTAGCTCTGTTTCCATTCAGATAATTCAGTTTTCCAACCATGCAGTATCAAATCCACCTCATAGCCAGACTCAGGAATAGCCAGGTGGGTAACATTCCTTTTCAAAGGAATATAATGAGGAAACTGAGCCAGGAAGATCCCATCTTAGACTGAGGCTAAAATTGTCCTCTCAGCTTTTCCCAATGCTGATTTCCCACCAGTATCACCTTCTCTGAGTAGCTTGTGGCATTTCTCTCAAGATGGTGGATTATTGATTATAATGGATTATGACCCATCAGACAACTCAAAATAAAATCCTATGAGCTTTTACCTCAAACAGCAAGTTTTACTAATCACAGCTTAGTAAAAACTTTTCCAGGATTTACATCTCGAACTTAAATTTGTCCTGGTGTAAAAAGCCAATTATTAGAGATATCTATACACTTGCAAATTCTCAACAAGCCATACATAACCCAAACAAACTTTTTGGCTAGTTTACACATTAAAACAATAACCAACAATAGCTAAATTATTTTAGTGGTAACCAAATTATGAAAAGTTGCTTGACATAACTGATTGTATAATCAGGTGACTTCAGTTTTGTTAAATGCACTTCCAAATTACTTTACACAGCGAATCAACATCTCATCATTAACAGTTAAAACTACAAATTTAAAAGAGTGTCCTTACCCAAGTTTGGAGGCTAGCTTCATTACCTTGAGCAGGATGTGCTGAACCTGGGTGATGCTTCCAGGCAAAGGCTGCCCTAGAGCCCAAGGCCATTGCCGGGGGGCCCATGTTGTAGCTGCTGCCCCTCCCCCCTCCTTCCTTTCCCAGGTGGGGGAGGGCGAAATCAAAGGTATTTCAAAACTCCCTAATGATCAATCACAAAACTTCCAGAATATGCCAAGACATTTTCAGCTGTTCTAACTTTCCCCTGTAAACTCCATGAAGGAGAATTCAGGGGTTCAGAGGGAAGGGAGTAAGTAAGCCTCAGGGAACCAAAAAGCAACTGTGGCTTTTCCCAATTCCCTAGCGCCAAGGGAATTAACAGATACACTTCCAGATAGGGCATCTGTCCTTGTCCTCTGTGCTGTGGAAGTTGTACCCAGGTCCATGGCTTTGAAGCAACCTAGTGGACCAACAGCCTGAGAACGTCAGGCCCAGTGCTAGACAGCCTCATAACTGTCTGCCTGAAAAGCTCCTCCAAGTCTTGGTGCTTGGAGAGTGACCCCAACTGCAGAGCAAGAAAGGGAGGGAGAAGAGGCTTACATACCTTCCAGTCTTGGCTGGAGAAGAACTTGGGGTTAGGCAGTTTCCCTGTATGGGCCACCAAAATGATGTGGTTTAGGGGTTCAGGGGTCCTGGGACCCCAAAATCACAACACACGGGTCCTACCAAAAAGAATTCGACCCAAGCCTTCTTTCAGCCAAAGACAAGGTTTATTAGAACATCCATCATATTGGGCAGCCTCTTAAGGAGTCTGAGCATTAGGGAGCTACTGGCTAGATTATAAGAATCTGAGCCCATGGCTAGATTTTAAGAATCTAAGCCAATATAAGGTAATTTCAAGAGGGAGAGGGCACTACTTGCTAGTGGAATCAGGAAAAGCTTTCCCTGAGCAGGTGGAGCATAAGCAGAGTCTTGAAGGAAATTAAAGATTTGGGTATGGAGCTGAGAGAATGCCAAGTTGAGGAATAGCAAAGTAGACCTCTTGTAAATTTTAAAGCACTATAGAAATAATAGTTTTTCTTCTGTCTTTGATTCTTATCCCATGACAAGATAGTTTAGCCTCCATAGAATTCTCTTCAACACAAAACCAGGCGCCATCTGGTGGGCACTTTTTTGCGTTCAAATAATTTTAATTGATCAGACTGGCAATTGCTTAGAACAAATGCGGATATTGAGATAATATCCAGAAGGAAAGAGAATTAACTTGGTGTCTTCTGGAGTGTTATGAAATATCTTCTTACCCGTTACAGTCTTCGCTGAAACTGGACACCCAACAGGTGCGGTCATTGCCCTTTGCTGCTTGTCTTGGGCAAATAAGTCAAGGCCTTTCTGCAGAACATTTAAAAGCTATTGGTTACTTTCTGTCATTGTCTTCTCCTTTCAGGAGAAGAGTTTAAAATGGCATTTTGGAAAAGTTACAAGCAATTCACAGAGAATAAAAACTCCCCAAACAGGCATACTAGGCGTACCTTGAATAAGGAATGATGCATCAAGTCTTGGCTCAAAGCCCACCTTTTGCAGGAGGCCTTTCCTTCTTTCCCTGTCTGCTACTGTCTTCCCCTCTTAGGTTACCTCTTACCTACTCGGTATATATCTTGCACACATCTTGTTGTTTATATGTTATTTCCACCATTAGAAAGTTAGTTCTTCAGGTCAGGGATTGTTTTTGCCTCTCCTTGTAACCCCAATGCTTAGCAAAGGGCCTGGCATATAATAAGTTCTTAATAAATGCTTTTTTAGTAGCTCAATTGTTTCAGTTTGGTCTACTAAAATGGGTACAGGATTGATAAATGAGGAGATAGGTAGAAGACAGAGAAAGAGAGGAGAAAGAGAGAAGAGAGAGACAGACAGAGAAAGAGAGAGAGACAGAGAGAGAGAGAATGAATTTATTATGTTGGAGGCATCACAGGTGAAGGAGGAGACAGAGAAGAGCTGTGGAAATCTGGAACTGAAAAAGATAAGGCCAAAGTTGTCCCATCAGACCAAGAAGGCTCCTGGGCTCTGGAAAAAGAGTCCAGTTTTCTAGTGGAGAGGAGGTGGAGGTGATGGTCAGAGTGGAGTGATGGAGTGATAGCAGGACAGCCCAGAGGAAATGGCCAGGAAGAGTAATAGAGTAGGCAATATGTAACCTAGTTTGAGTCAGGGCTACATCTGTAATATTGGTCAGTTCAAATGAGATAGCTAGGTGGATGTAATATGGTGGTCTTGAATTCAGGAAGAAAGACCTGAGTTTGAATCCTGCCTTGGACACTTGCTAGCTATGTAGCTCTGGGCAAAGTCTCTTACTCTCTGTCAGCCTCAGTCTTGGTTTCTTCATCTATAAAATCTGGGGATAATAATAGCAACTAGTTCACAGGGTGAGGACCAAATGTTGAAAAAAAAATATGGAAGGTGCTTGGGAAACCTTGAAAATGCTATAGAATGTGAACTACCATTCTCAATTATTAACAACATTAATCAAATATTAACAATAACTCACATTTCTATGTCATTTTAAGGTTCTCAGGATGTTTTCTTCCAAATACTACTGATGAGGTAGATGGTGCAAGAACCTTTAACCCCATTTTGTAGATGAGGAAACTGAGACTTCAGAGAAGTAGTGATTGATTTGCCCACTGCCACATAGACAGAAGTGTTGGGGCCAGGACTAGGGTCCAGGAACCCTGGCTCCAAGTCCAAAGCTTTTTTCACCATATCATTCCAAGTACCTGTTACCTGCAAAGCATTGTGCCAAATATTGGAGGAGTGCTAATCACTACACCTCTCTGGACCTCAGTTTCCTCACTTGCAAAATGAGGGCATTAGACTGGTTATTCTCTAAATTCTCTTCCAGTAGGAATTTTAGTATAAGACCAATAAATCTGACCAGATGAGGTTTTTAAGATTCTTCAGCACTCCAAAACCATTTGTGACTGCGGGAAGAGTAACCTTTTCCCAGCTTGGAGTTAAGGATGGTGGTTGCTATGAAAACTGAATGTGACTATTGCAAAGATTGCCACTAGATGGAACCATGTGTAAACTGTTATTCTGATGATTTGCCAAACATAAATCACTGGATTTAGAACTGGAAGGGGCTTGAGAGATCACCTAGTCTGCCCAACTCATTTTACAGAAGAAGAAACTGAGGCACACACCAGCCCAACTAACCTTGCAAAACCATCAGCGGAAGCATAGAACGGGAAAATGCTTCTCCCAGAGGATCCCAGCAGTATAGGGTATCCAGAGGCTTCAGATTAAGAATAAACTATTGGAACAAGCTAGGTAGCACTATGGATAGAGAGCTGGGGACCTCAGTCAATCCAGCCTCAGACACTTATCAGCTCTGTGACCCTGGGTCACTTAACCCTGTTTGCCTGTTTCCTTATCTGCAAAATGAGCTGGAGAAGGAAAGGGCAAACCACTCCAGTATCTTTGCCAAGAAAACCCCAAATGAGGTCACAAAGAGTCAAACACGACTGAAAACAACTCAACAACTAGAATAAAAATTAGACTTATAAGTATTTGAGAATCTCCTACTAGAAGTTAGGTTTACACATATCCAGAAATCCCCAACAAAAACGCAAATAAGGAGTAAGGCCTTAACCTGGCATCTCTCTCATCTCTCAAAATCTTAAGGACTTTAGCTAGAATGAACACAGTATTAATCCTCCCTGAAAGGGAGGAAAAGAGGGTAGACTGAGGAGTTAGTCTGACAGCAAAGACCAATTTCACCTACTTTGTAATTCTGCCTAAGGTGCCCATATGCCCAACTCATATGGGGCATAAGCTATGAACCACAGTTATAAATTATCATGTTTTATTCTTTTAATAAAAAAAGAAATTTATATTAATATTATGGACTCTGCAAGATTCTGCCAAGATGATTTGGGTAGAGTCGAATTAAAATTCTAAGTAGTTCCATTTTTCCATTGGCAAAAGAAAGACTCATACACAAGCCTCCCAAATCAGACTTCTCAGCTTGGCATTTAAAGTCCTTGATGAGCCGAAAGGAAAACCCAGCAGATATGTTACTGTGTATATCAGTTACATGGATTTCTGGTATGAGTACTTTTCTCAACTTGAAGGAAAGGCTGAAGGGTCACGTGATATGGGAATGAGAGAGAGGAGCCAATGAATGTCAGAACTTTGCTGTCAATTGCAAATGAATGGCACTGCTACCCTGGATTGACTAAAACCATGAACAATGGAAGCCTTGCTTGTCTTGTGGATCTGATTATAGAGTAATTTGCCCGAGCAGAACTTGCAGTTTGTCTGAATGTGCCTGCCTCCCAACAGGGACTTAGGGAATTTCTCCAATCTCCACTCCCTATTTCCACCTCACCCCTATCACTGGCTAGTGAACCAGTGTTGCTTACCCTTAGGAAGTTCCATGGTTTTGTTTGTTTGTTTGTTTGAGCTTTGTTTATTTGTAAGTTGTGCTTTTATAATGGATTTTGTCTCCAGATAAAATTATTATTATTGTGTTCCAAATAAGGTTTGCAAGAGAAGTGGGTCAACACTATGTCTAGTGGAGATTTTTTTTTTCACAGTGTATTACAGAAGTGGGGAGGGGGACCAATCTCTACTCAGTAGCTACACGAAAGGAAAGATTTCTTCTGTAATCTAAGGGCTATAAGCTTATGGAATAACATTAATATTTGGCATAAACACCTCCACAAAACATGAAGGGGAAAGGACAGATGTGAAACCATGAGACCAGTTGCTTGGACCTTGATTTAAAAAAAAAATGAGAGCCTATATTAAACTCTGATGACATTAAGGGAGGAGGAGAAAGGGGAGAGATTTCACTTACATAATACAAATTCAACTATCCCTAGTACAACTAAAAGCACATCCTCCTACACAACACACACTCACACACACACACACACACACACACACACACACACACACACGCAAAGATGTAGAAAGACCACCGGATTTGGAGTCAGAAAACTATAAGATGTCGGCTTTTCCACTTTGGCTGTGTGACCTTGAGAACATCATTTTTTTCCTGTCTCTGGGCCACAGCATCCTCTTCCATATATTGATGGGTTCCATTAGATCATATCAATGCCCTTTGAATTCTAAACTTCCAAGATTCTACGACCACAATCCTCTCTGAATTTTGCTCCTCACTCACTTAGTCTGAAATCTTCCACTCTTCTATGCAGAAGTCAAGACCTAATCCTCCACGAGGCCTTGTCTGTCTACTACAGGCCACAATAATCTCCCTCTCCCATGATTCATGTAGCTCTAAGTCTGTGCCACTGATTAGCCTATATACTAAATATTCTCTCCCTTACCAGGCTGTAAGCTACTCACGGTCTTAGATTTTTCTCTCTCCCACACAGCCTATCCCTGAGAGCTGATCCCTCAACAAATATTTGTTTTATTTTTTGCTTGGTTTTAAAAGTCCTCCCAAGAGAGTTCAAATGACCTGAATAGCTCCCTTCCAGGTTAGTTTATTACACAAAAGGATAGCTCAGAGCTATAGTGAGGACATGCTGCAATTGGGGATAAAGAAATGCAATTAAGGACTGAATCTCTGAGTTTAAGGATGGCTGGTGGCACTTTCTGTGGTAGAAAATAATTGGAAACAAAGATTTACAAAATGGCTAAACAAATTGTGGTACACAGATTTTAGGAACTATTACTGTACTATAAAAATGATGAATTCAGAGAATCTTAGGAATATTTATAGAAATTGATGCTTTGTAATATACTATAATATATAATAATAATATACTATTAGAATAAAAAATATACAATTGACTATAATAATATAAATAGAAAAAATAAAAAATAAATGAAACTTTAAATTTATAATGACAAAGTTTGGCCCTGGAGAAGAATTTTTTTTTAATGTACTTTCCTCTCTTTTTTTGGAGAAGTGGGTTACAGAATGTTGCATTTACTGTCCAAATAGCTAATACATTCACTGGCTTTATTTAATTTTTTTTCTCTTTCTGCTTTATTTTTTGTTACAAGGGAAAGTTCTCTGACTAGGAAAAATTTGGAAAGGAGGATGATATAAAAAAGAAAAATAACAATTTTTTTAAAAAATCTACTATGAGTATGAGAAGCTATCCCTGGCCTATCTCCACTCACCTAGAAAGTAATAACAATTTATGTTTACATAGTTTCTCAAGATCTGTTTGCAAAGCTTTTCCCTACAACAACACTATAAGGTACTTACTATAAGCATCTTTAGGCCCATTTTACAAATGGGGAAACTGAGGCTCCCAGAGAAAAAGTTAATTGTTCCCATGGTCACACTGCAGGTAACCCTCTCTGCTGATAAGTGGAGGAGCCAGAATTTGAACCCAAACTTCCAAATTTCAACTCCAGAATGGGACTTCCTTGGGATACATGAAGCAAAGCTTAAAAAGCCAATGTCAACATGAGAAATGCACCAGCATAGCTCTTGTCAAAACATCACTTTTATCACAGGAACACAACCCCATGCCATTAAGATAAGTACTGAAGCACAGCCATAGCATACAAACTCCTCAGGGAAGGGAAATGCAAAAACAAACAAACAAAAAAAATCTCCCCATTATGGTATCACTCTCTCAAACTCTGAGAAGACACCTAGACAGACATTCCTTCATCAAGGTAACTTTCCAGGAAACCCAGACAGAGGTTATCCTTTCCTGAACCCCAACAGATTGCAGCTAGCCTAATTATGAATTGGCAATCACATTCGTACTTGTAGCAACTGGGTGGCAAAGTGAATAGAGCCTTAGGCCTGGAGTCAAGAAGATATGAGTTCAAATCCAGTCTCAGACACTTGCTAGCTGTATGACCTTGGGCAAGTCACTTAACCTTTGTCTGCCTCGGTTTCCTCATCTGTTAAACGGGGAAAATAATAGCACCTACCTCCTAGGGCTACTATGAGGATCAAATGAGATAATATTTGTAAAGCACTTAGCATAGTGCCCAGTGTATCACAGGTACTATATAAAAGCTAACAATAGCTAATGATATTAGCTAACATTTATATAGCTATATTATTATATAACTATTATTAGTATATTACTCTTATTATTATCATTATTCCTTTTATGCTCTAGATAATGCTGCCTCCACTTGCTGCAGCTCCTCACGGTGTAATACCAATAATATTTTGCATTTAAATGCTTTTTTTTTGGTGCAAGGCAATTGGGGTTAAGTGACTTGCCCAGGGTCACACAGCTAGTGTCTGAGGCTGGATTTGAACTCAGGTCTTCCCGACTCCATGGCCAGTGTTCTATGCACTGTACCCCCTAGTTGCCCCGCATTTATATAGAATTTTAAAGATTGCAAAGTACCTTATGCACATTTGAGACTCACAACAACCCTTTGAGTTGGATGCTTGTTGTTTACCAAATGAAGAAACTGAGGCTTGAAGGTTAAGTGAATTGCAAAGGATCACACAGCTATTAAGGGTAGGAGGCAGGATCTGAAGTGTCTTCCTGACATTGTCTAGCATTCTCTTACCTGCGCTTGTTCCCCATATCTCCTTAAGGAGTCTAATTTCAATGCTAACAAAATGTTGATTTTCCTCTATACCTGTCCTGTTACAAAGTTTAAAACAGAAGAAGGGAATCACTGGAGACCATCACTTCCTTTTCTTTCACCCTCTCCCATCAGGATGTAGAACGAAGCCTCTTAGAACCAAAGATATTCAACCTCCTTCACTTTCTGTGAACTGCAGAAGACCGGAAGCTCCATAATTTCCTTCTGGCAACACATATGCTTACATTTATGGTCAGACTCTTGTAGTCTCAAGTTTCATCACCCTTCAAAGAAAGCTGTAGTTTCCAATTGTTGTTCTGTGGAATGGCGCTCTACACTGAAGGGCACAAAGTTATCTCTGAACATCCTGCATAAATAGTCACCAGGGCTTGGGGTCTGTTTGTTTGTTTTAGGGCAGGGAGAGAGTAGAGAAGCTTATTAGGTGATACAAGGCTAGATTGGACAAAGCAACTGCCTCTGGCAGTTACGACCTGGCCAATTTTCCATCCTGCTCCAATGGAAACTGACTCATCAACATTTAAACTCCTCTAGACTCGGCTTTCCTTTCTCTTCCTCTTTCTGCTCCCATTGGTCATTATGTGCAAAAATATGACAGTCCCCCTTTTGGGGGACAAACACACCAGTGGGGGAACAGAAAGTACACAAACTCTATGATGACTGGCAACAGACAAGGTTATGGATCCTGCCCCAAGAGACGATTTTATGTCATAGTGGAAAGAGCTTTGGAATTAGAAACCTGAAACACAAAAACCTGGGTAATGAAATTGGCCACATAATAATCTGGTGGTGTTTCAAGTTCTAAATTCCTCCTGATATTTGCCCCATTCCCATGATTAGAATTACACTGAGAGAGACAATTCAATTCAAATCAGTTCAATTCACTCAGCAAATAGTTTTGAGTGCCTCCTATGTACTTAACTCTGTGGAAGTGATATGAAAAACAAAAACAAAAACAAGCCCCATTCCCTACCCACAAGAGGCTTAGATTCCCCTTGAGGAGACAATAATAATAATAGTAGTTTATACTTAGATAACATTTAGTGGTAGGAAAACACTTTCATGAAATCATTTGATCCTTAAAACAGTCCTATGAGGCAGACAACATATTATCCCCATTTGACAGATGAGGAACTTCGAGCTCTATTTCCCTTGCTCTTCTCTTCCCCAATCTCTCTGCCCCATACCAGCTGCCTCCTATCAAGCACATACACATGAAAGAGTGAACTGGATGGGGCAACATCAGAATTTTAGGTAGGAAAGCATCACTTTATCTTTCTAGCTCCCAATTTCCTCAAGATCCTTTCCAGCACTAAGATTGAACAAACATATTAGGTAGAATCAGTACTTTAGAGAGCGCAACTGTGTGTGGAGCAGCCATAAGCATACTTTAAAAAGATCAGAGAATGCTATGGTAGGATCAGAACTCAGGGGTCAATCATCTCCAACAAGAGGTTGGAAACCTTAGCATGAACATCTCCAGGAATTGAAAAATCCCTCATGGTGAAGCACTTTTCATTTTTAGAATAGTTTCGTTCAAATATTCTTCCAATAGTAAACCAAAATCTGTCTCCCCATAACACCTATCCACTCATCTTAATTCTGTTTTCTGGAATCACATTAAAGATGCCTCCAAACCCTACAATGCTCACCATTCTAGACATCCTAGGGGCAAGCTCCAACTTATCAATGACTGTCCTTCCTTAATGATGATCCCCAGAATCAATACTTGAGATGTGGCCTCACTAGAATAAAAATTGATGGGTTTATCATCATGCTTGTTCTTGATGCCAAAAAATGTAAAACAGCTTAATACACAACTGAATGGAGGATTGTGAGGTGGAGGGAGAAAAGTTTTATATTTGAACCTTCACAAAAGATCTCTTTGGATGCTTCATCATGGCAAGGAACTGACCTTGGATTCTCAAAGGTTCTGTCAGTAGAGCAAAAGATTGGGCAGGTTTTATCAGCAGAAAAGGCTTTGAGTATATTTCCAGTAATATCACCTCTGTTTTCTGAAAACAAGCTTAGCTACATATAGAGCAACATAACCACTAGGCTGTCCATTTGATTTGTCTTTGGCAACTCATAAAACAGGTAAAAATACAAAATGTCCCCAAGTCCAGAACAATTCCTTTTGCTTGCACAGTCATGATGGCAGAGTAGTTGAAAAGAGGACCAAGAGAGTTAATAATCACACCGTTTTTTTGAGCACCTTCAAATATTCATCTAACTATGTGTACTCTAAATTCAAGGTCGTTGTCCTGCAACCAAGGAATTGATACAGTACTGGAGGAATTTGACCACATCAGTATTACCATTCTTTCTACAAAAGGAATTAGAAGACATAAAAAGTTGAAACTAAATGAAAGAATGGTTCTTCTTGAAGAGGCAATCATTCCATCACTCATTCATTTGACAATCATTTGTCTACTATGTGGTAGGTGCTGAGGATAGAGAAATAAAAATTAACAATCCCTTCCTTCAAAAAGCTTATATTCTACTGGGGAGGGGAAGGGAATGGAAAATACCTATATAGGTAAATAAAACTGGAAGAAATTTACTCACTCACAACATGATTATATAATTCCTGGGAAACACCAGTAACTGATGACGATCAGGAAAGCCATGATGAAAGAGATGGTGTATGCTCAAAGACCATAAAAAGCACCATTTCATGGGATACATGGTCATCTTACCTTGCAGTGCTCTTGACAACCATAAACAAAAGGACTCTCATGAAAAGAATTGCAATTTATACATCAATTTCTCTTTAAGAGGATGAGGAGATAGAGAAATTCTCAAGTCAAGTTGGCTCCAGAGCCATGATGAGGCTTTTTTGTGCCCTATAAAGGTTTGAAAATTATGCCCTTCCTGAGACTTTGCTATAAAATAAATGACTTGACATAAAACAAAATAAATCTCTGTAGACCAAGGAGAGTGGTAATTTTCTGGCAATAAGAATATTGACATTTAGTGAAAGTCATGTTTAAAAGTCTCCCTTGGAAAGACTTAAGCTCTGTAATAAACACAATAACCAATCAGAACTCCAGAAAACTGATGATAATCATGCTTCCCATTTCTTGGCAGAGAGGTAATGGACTAAAGGTGCCAGATGAGACTTGGCCAAAGTTTAGATTAGTTTTGCTTACCTATACTTGCTTGTTACAAGAGAGGGATTTTATTTTTTGAGAAGGTGGAGGAGTTAGAGTGTAGTGATAGTGATACCAAAAAAAACAAAAAAGGTGGGGGAAAAAAAGAGCATGGATAAATTATTAAAAATAAACAAAAAGAGCAGAAGGAAATTCAGATAAGCTTAGCAATGTTGGAAATATCAGATTAAGTTTGAAATAAATCTCTCCTCAGAAATTCAAGTTGTAGTAAATGATTTAGTCGTTCTCAGCAATGCAATGTTCAAAGACAGTTCCAAAGGACTTATGATGAAAAATGCCATCTATATCCAGAGAAAGAAATTATGGAGTCTGAATACAGATTTAAGCATACTTTTTCTTCATTTTTCTTGGGGTCTTCTTTTTTTCACATGGAAATGTGTTTTGCATGACCGCACATGTATAATATATTAAGTGGCTTGCCTTCTCAATAAGAAGGAGGGCAAGAAAGAATTTGGAACTCAAAATTTTAAAAAATGAATATTAAAAATTGTTTTTACATGTATTGGGGAGAAAGCAGAATGTTAAACAAAAAAATTCAAGTTGGGCATGGTAGATATTGATGGTTCTATAGCCAACCTTTTTTAAAAATTATTTTAATGCTGATCTTGACAAATATAAAAAAGGACTTTTCCATATACAAAATAGTGTAAGTATGATTACATGTTAAAACACAAATCTCTATTATGTACAGCTTTCATATATACATATGTGTGTATGTATAGCTAAATTATATATACATAAATTTAGTGAGTGAATTCAACATGTCTTGCTCATCTGTGTTTCCTTCTGAACTTCCTTCTGTTATGTGCATTTTTAAAAATGCTTTTTTCCTTCTTTTCTTCGCTTTTTGGTAACATTATTGCTAGCTCCCCTTTCTTCCTAAGTCCCTCCTCAACCACAAAAAGGGAAAAGAAAAACACAGTCCTTGAAACAAATAAACATATTCCAGCAAAATACATCCACGTTTGCCATACCCAAAAATGTACGTCTCCTTTTGTACCCTGTGTCCACCCTTCTGTCAAGAGGTGAGGAGCATGCTTTATCACTGATGCTCTGAAATGGTGTTGGTCATTGAGCTGATCAGAGTTCTTGAGTCTTGCAATATTGTTTTTCTACACAATGTTGTCATGCATAAATTATTCTCTTGGTTCTGCTTACTTTACTTTGCATCAGTTCCAGTTCTCCTTTTCTTTTTTTCTTTCTATTTATTGATGTTTGCCATGTTCATTTAAATTTAAAAAGAATTTGTAAATGTCCCTCGATGTGATACTCTTGAGTATTGTACCCTAGGTGACCACTTATCCTTTCTACCCCTAGTCTTACCTCTACTCAGTTTTCCCCAATATCACTTATGCAAAGCATCTGTGGAAGAGTCTCTAACTAGCACATTACCCAAGCTAAGGATAGTTTTTTTTTTCCCCTCCTAGGAGAATTATTTCAACATGCTTTTAAGATGTCATTTTCATTACACCCAAAGTACATTATCTAAGATAGATATCTGGGGGAGAATATTCATTTGATTGCTTTAGCAATCTCTGGAAGAAGAAAGAAAGAAAAAAAAATCAAATGAGTTAATCTGCCTAGTTTGGATTCAGTCATTATTTTTAAAAGTTGGGGGTGGAGGGGGGGCAAACATTTAAAAAGAGAACTTTTTTGTCCAAACTACTCAGGAAAAGCCCAGCACAGGTACAGATGGCTTCCTAATCACAGCACCCATTGTGAGTTGTCATACTGCAAAATGGTACTTGAGTCAATCAATAAATATTCCTCCTATGTGCCAGCCGCTGTTTTAATTGCCAGTGACGCAAGGACAAAGAATACTTGAACTTCAATATGCCAGAAGTCCAATCCCACATTACCAGCTACCTCCTGGACATATCTGCCTGAATTTCCCACAAACATCCCAAACCCATTATGTATGAAACAAAATTCACGATCTTCCTCTAAAACTTATCCTTTTTCCTAACTTCTTTATTTCAGTAGAGAGCTCTATCATCCATCCTTTGGGTCACCCAAGTTCACAACCTTGGGATCATGTTGAATTCTTCCTCTCCTTTCCTCTCTGGGCCAGGATTATTCCCCCTTTTCACTTTCACTGTGTAGAATCTCTAGCTTTCCTCAGAGCAGTTATCACCTCCTATAAGAAGCCTTTGCCAATCCCCCTGGGTTCTCCCTCATTCTGACCCCCAGGAAATCATTTTGTATTTTCTGTGTATATTTGGAATATACTTTAATGGGCCTATGATTTAATCAAGATGATAGAGGTTAAAATAATTATTTGAGAAGCTCATACATTGTCATAATATTATGCTTTCATTCATTGATATCAATAAATATGCATAAAGGGGGACAGGAACCAGCAGTAATACAATATTTAAAAAGTTAATTTATATGGCTCTGGTACTAGGTTCTATAGAGGAATTAAAAGAAATTTATTCACCCCAACCTAATTATCATGTGATAATGAAGAACTTTCCAGTCAACAAACATTTATTAAACACCTACTATGTGCCAGGCACTGTGCTCAGTGCACTGAGTAGGCATCAAGGGTGGTAGAAATGGAAGGTATTTGATAACTGCCTGGGAGGCACTTCTCTGTTCTAGCTGTGGGTGGCTATGGGCCTGACTAATAAAAGAGCTGAAAATGTGTTGATCTGCACAAAAGTAGAAGAAGCCCAGAAGCAGATGATGGCTTCAGCCAAAACTAATAATAATAATTATAATAATAGCTAGCATTTGAATTGTGTTTGAAAGTTTACAAAATGCTTTACAAATATAATCTTATTTTATCCTCACAACAACCCTGTAAGATAGGTGCTATTACTGTACCTATTTCACAAATGAGGAAGTTGAGGCAGATAAAGATTAAGTGCCTTGCCCACAGTTCAGTTAGTAACTCTCTGAGGTAGAATTTGAACTCAGTTCTTCCTTACTCCAAGCCCAATGATCTATACACTGCCACCTAGCTGAATGGAGTAGAGCAACCAGTTGCCAGATGTCTTGTAGACATCTTAAACTCCACATACCCAAAACTGAACCCATTATGCTTGTTTTCTCCCCAGACCTTCCCCTTTTCCTAATATCCCTGTCACTGCCAAGGGCACCGAGATCCTCTCAGTCACCCAAGCTCCCAACCTACATGTCATCTTCAACTCCCCACTTCCTCTTACCCCTCATATGTGATCTATTGTCAAAGTCTATTTTAGCTTCATAATGTCTCTTGCGCATGCCCCCTTCTCTCCTTTTTTTGTGGCCACCTCCCTGATATAGGGCCTCATCACTTCACATTTGGACTATTCCAATAGCCTACTGCTTCGTCTTCCTGTCTCAAATCTCTCCCTACTCCAGTCCATCCTCTGCGCATCTGTCAAAATGATCTGCCTAAAGTATAGGTCTGACCATGTCACCCCCCCCATCACCACCACCACCCACCACACACACACACACACACACTCAATAAACTCAAGAAGCTCCCTATCACCTCTAAAATCAGATATAAAATACCTTGTTACTCAAAGTCCATCATAACCTTCCCCTCCCCCACCTTTCTAATCCTCTTATACTTTCATACTCTACCCTGCCGCCATACACTCTGTGATTCAGTAACATTGGCCACCTTGCTCCTCCTTCCTCTCAAGACAGTGCATCCCCCAACTCTTGGTATTTTCACTAGCTGTCTCATATCCAGAATATGTATGTACAAACGTATATTGGTATATATATATATATGTATGTGTGTACGTATACATGTGTATATGTGTATGTGTGTATGTATGTATATATGTGTATGTGTATGTGTATATATGTATATGTGTATGTGTGTGTATATATATACACACATATATGTATAGGTATATATACACACATACATGTATAAACATTGTACAATTATCCATAAAACAACATATGTATATGTATGTATGTATGTATATATCTCTCGAAAGAAACTGTGTAAGAATGCTAGATTTTTAAAATGTATTTTTAATGTATTAATGTATTTTAATGTAATGTATTTAATGTATTTTTAATGTATTTAACCAGTAGGGGACACTGCTGACTAGTTGCCTGATCCTGCTCAGTACTAAGGATCAAACAGTAGCAGTTGGAATGCTTGCCCTCAGAGGTTATGTGATCTAATTAACACCAGAAGTGGGTCTGAGGTAACACCAAGCTCTCTCTGGCTCTCGGTGAGCTGGGCACCTATCTTACTTTGCTCTGCTTCTTTTTGTAGGTGGGTGGCAATAATCATCTAAGGATTTAGTGTAGATTTTTTCAATCAAGACTCCTGGCTCAACCTTCATTCTGACACAAAGAAAACTTGTCCACTTGTCCAGTCCCCACTGCATTTCTTCTTTGCCAGCTCAAAATTGTGCTGTACCACTTGCCCTGCTTTCTATATCTAGTGCTCCTATATATGTTGTCTTCCCCTATAAGAACAGAAGTTCTTGAAGGACAGGGACTGACTTGCATGCTTGTATTGGTAACCCCAGCACTTAGCAGAGTTCCTGGCACATGGTAAGCATGTCATAAAGGGTTTTTATTCATTCATTTCAATTGGAATTTTTTAGTGTATCATATGCAATTAAAGCTACATATATCAAAGCAACCAGTGCAGATATATCCTTCCAGCCAAAGATCAGGCAGTTTTCCTCCTTAGTCTGCAGATAAGAGAAAACTAGAACATTTAGTCCCTATCCTCAGACACTCCCACTGAGAACTAACAAGTATCCTCCCTAGGGTTTTCCCATCGATGGCAAATTCTCCTAAATTTTTGGAGACCAGTCAATGGAGGTGGCTCAGGAACTCAGAGTTCTTCAGTTAGTTTCTCTCTCTCTCTCTTTCTCTCTCTCTCTCTCTCTCTTTTTCTCTTTCCCCTCCAATTTAGAGAAGACAACAATCCCCTCTTCCAGGTGACCTTGTATCCACCTCTACTATTTGTTATGCTCTTTAAGCATTTACCACTTGTCCTTTGGCCTACTTCATGCCCAAAGATCACATGGCCTCCCTATTTAAGTCTTTTCATAAATAAAAGAGTTATAGTACCAGAATCAGGCTAGCTCTGTGTCAAGAGTCTTTTGGTTTCCATCCCCCTCTTCACTTTCCTAAATGTTTGTACCATCCCATTTCACTAACCCTGGGTACCTCTCCATGTAAGCTTGTTCCCTGTAGGCAAATCAGCTAAGGGAATACAAGAATAACTATACACTCCACAACATCTGATTTTTTTTAAATTAAGGAATAGTCATAATACTTTTGAGTTCCTTGTTATTTCCACAAAAGTTTTTTTCTGATGTCTTATTATTATATGGAGGTGCCTCTTGGTTATTACAGGCTAAACTAGTAGCTTGCAAGCTCTAGAAGAACCTACCAAACTGGAAAGACTTTGAGTAAGATTATATATTGGTTATCCAAGGACTAGTCAAGTTTGGAGAGACTCATTGACAGGTCAGCCAAAGGCTGATGTCCACTATGTTTGTTTGTTTGTTTGTTTGTTTGTTTTTATTGGGGGGGGGTCTTTTTGGCAACTCCTTAAGATCAGAAAGGTTTTATTCAATCTATGAGCCAAGATGGCAGAGTAAAAGCAGTGACTTGCTTGAAAAGCAGTGACCCAAATCCCTCCAAATACCTGTAAAAAATGACTCTAAACAAATTCTAGAGCAGCAGAACCCACAAAAAGACAGGGTGAAACAAATTTCCAGTCCAAGACAATCTGGATGGTTGATTGGAAAGGTCTATTGCACAGGGCAGGGAGAGGAGCGTAGTTCAACATGGGTGGCACAAAGATGGAGCCTCAGTGAACCTGGAGCAGGCCTCAGAGGCCTGAATCAAGGGGAGCTATGGCAGTTTCCAGACTTCTCAACCCAAAACACCAAAGACAACTTAGAAGGTCAGTAGGAAAGGTCTGTGACCACAGTGAGAGAGGAGCTTGGTCTCAGCCCCAGTCCCTCTGCAGCCCTGGGGCGGGGGCTGCTTCTGGAGCAATCAGTCCACTGACCAAGGAGGGATCAAGCATTTGATCAGAAGGGGATTGCAGGTATCTTGTTGGTGGTGCTAAGGCAGGATTCTCTTGCTTTGCCTGTGCTTGGATCTGGGTCACAGTTCTGGGTGGTGATCCTGGGGGGAGGAGGAGCGCTGGAATGGTAGAGCTTGCAGTGGCAGTGGAGAGAGAATTATCTTCACAATTCCAAGACAGAAAAGAGTGTCTGTGGTCACTTACAGACCAGAGTACAAGCCAGGAAAGGAGTAAACACCTCACCTTTGATCATACCAGCTTGGAAGAACTGAAAATTTACAGGTCCCTACAATATCTCTAAAAACAGCTGCACAAAACCCCCAAAGCTTGGGACAGTACATTCTCCACACTGGAAGCAGACCCCCTACCTTAACAAAGAGTTTAAAACTCAAGTAACTGGCTGGGATCATGAGCAAACAGTGCAACAAAAGTCACACCATAGAATCTTACTTTGTTGACCAAGAAGATCAAAACATACAACCAGAAGAAGACAACAAAGTCAAAGATCCTATATTCAAAGCCTCCACGAAAAATATGAATCAGTCCCAGGCCATGGAAGAGATCAAAAAGGATTTTGAGAAGCAAATAAGAGAAGTACAGGAAAAACTAGGAAGAGAAATGAGAGTAATGCAAGAAAATCATGAAAAACAAGTCAACAGCTTGCTAAAGGAGACCCAAAAAAATACTGAAGAAAATAACACTTTAAAAAGTAGCCTAACTTAAATGGAAAAAGAGGTCCAGAAAGCCAATGAAGAGAAGAGTGCCTTCAAAAGTAGAATTGGTCAAATGGAAAAGGAAGTCCAAAAGCTCACTGAAGAAAATACTTCCTTAAAAATTAGAATGGAGCAATTGGAAGCTAATGACTTTATGAGAAATCAAGATGTTATAAACAAAACCAAAAGAATGAAAAAATTGAAGACAATGAGAAATATCTCATTGGAAAAACAACCGACCTAGAAAACAGATCCAGGAGAGATAATTTAAAAATTATTGGACTACCTGAAAGCCATGATCAAAAAAAGAACCTAGACAATCTATGAACTTCAATTCCATGAAATATAGGAACAAGTCATAGTTTGATATCTAGCTTACCCATAGAATGTTCTTATTAATGGAGTATTACTACATATCCCATATATGGATGATCAAGTTTCAAGGCCTTAGAATAAAATAAAATATATTCAAATCATGCTGAAGAGAGGCCATGCAGTGTATTTAGTAGAATGAGCCCTGGACTGGGAGTCAGGAGATGTGGGTTCTGGTCCTAGCTCTGCCAAAAACCTTGCTGTATAGCTTTAAGTAAGTCGTCTTATCTCTCTGGGCTTGTTCCCTTGTTTGTAAAACAAAAGACTTGACTAAGATGATCTCCACATTTCTTCTCCATTCTAACATAAATGATTCACAGATCTTTCTTTGATGCACTTGGAGATTTTGCCACAATGGTAACCATTGAGAGGAAGCGCTACCTAATTAATCATGGATAGGCAGCCTGGTGTAGTGGGGGGAAAAAAGCATTGGATTTGGATTCAGAAGACCTGGGCTAGAATCTTGGCTATAACACTTACCGGCTTTGTGCCTAATTTTTTTCTCATCATTAAAATGGGGAATCATAATACTCTTACTGCCTACATCACATAGCTGTTGTGGAGAAAGTGCTGGGTAAATTTTAAAGTACTATCTAAATGGGAGGTGCTGTTATTATTATAGACTACCCAGATGAATTTTAGCTGTTACCACGAAGATCATAGTAACAACAGCCAGTCAAAACTAGAAATGGAAAGGGAAAGAAATGTAAAATTAATAAGAAAGAAAAGAAAACATTAGCACAGCAATAAAAGGGATAAAGGCAGAAGCAAGAGGGAATAATTGAGAAAATTCCACATGGACCTCATCGCTCATCACCCCCAGAAATATTAGATTATGAAAATAATAGACCATAATAATCATAGTACAGTTCATATTTATATAACATTTTGCAATAGTCATGTTAAGAACCTATTACAAGTGTTATTTATTATCACAATGTTACAGTAGAAGAAACAGAAGCTCAGAGAGGTGAATTATTTATGAAATAATCAGAAGCTCGGGGCTTGCCCACAGGAACATGGCTAGTAAACAACAGAATCTGGACTTGAACTCAAGTCTTTTAGCTCTCAAGTCCATGGCACTTTCCATCACATTAAAATGCTTCAGAGCAGCCAAGTGGGCTTGAAGTCAGGAAGACCTGAGTTCAAATTCTGACTTACATATTTACTGGCAATATGACCCTGAGCAAGTCAATTAAACACTCTTTGTCTTGGTTTCCTCATCTGAAAAATAGGCATAATCAGAGCAACTACCTTGCAAGGTTGTTGTGAGGATCAAATAAGATATTATATATAAAGCACTTTGAAAATCAGCTTTATATACATTCTAGCCAGTATTATCAATCTAAATCTTCATTTTATGAAAAAAATGAAAGCCCAAAGTAGGAACTCATTTGCCCACGTTCATGCAGGTTCTAGGTTGTAGGAGCAGGATTACAAGCCAAGTCCCCTGCCTCCAAGTCTAGCTTTCACTCCTCTATGTCTTCCTGGTTTGTAGGGACCCTATATTTTGGGTTATCTGTAAGAATGGATTTCAGCTTGATGCAAGAAAAAACTCCTTAGTAATTAGGGTTGGTAAGTGGAATCGGCTGCCTCTGGAGGTCTCCAACCAGAGGCTGGATAGCTACTTGTTAGAGACACTGTCAAAAAGATTCTTGGGTGAATATCAAGGTACCTAATGAAAAGAAATGCAGGGGAAGGTGGCCTAGCCATTCCAGATCTTAAATTGTATTATAAAGCAGCAATCATCAAAACTGCTTAGTACTGGCTAAGAAATAGAGTGGTAGATCAGTGGAATAGGTTAAGTATGCAAGACACAGCAGTCAATGACTATAATAATCTATTATTTGATAAACCCAAAGACCCCAGCTTCTGGGATAAGAACTCACTCTTTGACAAAAACTGCTGGGAAAACTGGAAAAGAGTATGGCAGAAACTAGACATAGATCAAAATCTCATACCATATACTAAAATAAAGTCAAAATGGGTTCATGATTTAGATATAAAAGTTGATACTATAAGCAAACTGGGAGAGCAAGGAATAGTTTACCTATCACATTTATGATAACAGAAGAATTCATGACCAAATAGGAGATACGGAACATTACAAAAAGCAAAATGGATAACTTTGATTACATTAAATTGAAAAGTTTTTGCACAAACAAAGCCAATGCAGCCAAGATTAGAAGGAAGGTAGAAAATTGGGAAAGAATTTTTACAACCAGTCACTCTGATAAGGGCCTCATTTCTAAAATATAAGAGAATTAAGTCAAATGTATAAGAATACAAGTCATTCCTCAATTGATAAGTGGTCAAAGGATATGAACAGGCAGTTCTCAGATGAAGAAATTAAAGCCATTTACAGTCATATGAAAAAATGCTCTAAATCACTTTTGATTAGAGAAATGCAAATCAAAACAACTCTGAGGTACCACATCACACCTATCAGATTGGCCAACATGACAAAACAGGAAAATGATAAATGTTGGAGCAGATGTAGAAAAATTGGAACACTAAGGCATTGTTGGTGGAGTTGCGAAATGATCCAACCCTTTTGGAGAGCAATTTGGAACTATGTCCAAAGGGCTATAAAAATGTGCATACCCTTTGACCCAGCAATAGCACTTCTAGGGCTATATCCCAGAGACATCATACAAATGGGAAAAGGACCTACATGTACAAAAATATTTATAGCAGCTCTTTTTGTGGTGGCAAAGAATTGGAAATTGAGAGGTTGCTCATCAATTGGGGAATGGCCGAACAAGTTGTGGTATATGAATTTAATGGAATACTATTGTGCTATAAGAAATGATGAACAGGCAGACTTCAGAAAAATCTGGAAAGACTTGTATGGTCTGATGCTGAGTGAAATGAGCAGAACCAGGAGAACATTATACACAGTACCAGCCATGTTGTGCAATGACTAATATTGATAGACCACCCTTCTCAGCAATACAAGAATCTAAGACATCTCCAAAGGCCTCATGATGGAAAATGCTATCCACACCCAGAGAAAGAACTATGGAGTTTGAATGCAGATCGAAGCATACTATTTGCTATTTTTTTTTCTTCTGTTGCGTTTTGTTTCCTCTTTCTGGTGGTTCCTCCTATTGGTTCTAATTCTTATCTACAACATCACTAATGTGAAAATATGTTTAATAGGAATATATATGTATAGCCTATATCAGATTGCATGCAGTCTTGGGGAGGGAGATGGGGAAGGAGGGGAAGAAAAATTTAAAACTCAAAAGCTTATGGAAGTGATTGTTGATAATTCAAAATTAATTAAAAATTTAAAAAAAAAAGATTTCTGGGCTTCCCAGGTCAGATGACATGGCCTTTCAGGTCCCATCCAATTCTGAGTCTTTGTGCTCACCTGAGTGTTCACTTGATCCTTCTCTGTGATCGTTAAATGCAACGTGATGGATGCTATGGAGAGAGCACTGAACTAGAAGACCTGTGTTCAAAATCCCCCTCTTCCACTTGCTACTTGCATGATGACTCCAGGGAAGGCAATTTCCCCTCTCTGAACCTCATTCTTCTCATATTTAAAACAAATGAGTTTATTTAGAATGAGGGTTCTTTTTTTTAATTTTCAGTTATAAATTCTCCCCTTTCTTCCCACCTCTTCCTCATCCTCCCATTGAGAAGGCAAGAAACATGATACCCATCACACATATTAAGTTACACTAAATATATTTTTGCACTAACCATGTTCTGAAAAAATAAAATAAAATAAAATAAAGAAGTGAAAAAAATATGTTTCAATCTGCATTCCAAGTCTATCAGTTCTCTATTTGGAGGTGGGTAGCATTTTTCATCATGAGTCCTTTGTGGTGGCTCATTGTATTGATTAGAGTTGCTAAGTCTTTCAGAGTTGATTATCTCTACAATATTGCTGTTACTATATACATAGTTCTCCTGGTTCTGCTCTCTTCACTTTGAATTAGTTCATATAAATCTTCCCAGGTTTTTCTGAAATCATCCTGCTCCTCATTTCTTACAACACAATAGTATTCCATCACAATCATATACCATAATTTGTTCAGCTGCTCCCCAGAATTGATGGGCATCCTCTCAGTTTCCAATTCTTTACCGCCTCAAAAAGAGCTGCAATAAATATTTTATGCCTTTGGGTTCTTTTCCTTTTCCTTTGATCTCTCTGGGATATAGGCTGAATAATAGTACTGCTGGGTCAAAGGGTAGGCACAGTTTTATAGCCCTTTGGGCATAGTTCCAAACTGTTCTCCAGAATATTTGGACTACTTCACAGCTTCACCAACAATGCATTTGTATATGTATTTTTGCACATTCCTTCCAGCATTTGTTATTTTCCTTTTCTGTCATCTTCGTCAATCTGATGCGTATGAAGTGGTACCTCAAATGGTTGAGACAAAGTGGTTGTTTTAATTTGTATTTCTTGAACTATTAGTGATTTAGAGTAGATTAAGGGTTCTTAATTTTTTAATGCCATGGATTCCTTCAGTAGCCTGATGAAACTTATGGGCCCCTTCTCAGAATCATGTTTTTTTTAAACAATTGAAAAAAATGCTAAATTTTAGTTAAAGGTTAGTGAATACAAAAATGTGATGTTTTTCCTAACCAAGTTCACAGACTGCCTGGAATCTAATCTCATGCCTTTAGGGGTTTGGGGGCTCATGAACTCCAGGTTAAGAATCCTTGGACGAAGCACTATAAAATCTCTTCTAGGTCAAAGATGCTATGACCCTATACTAATTGTCTGTCATCCCACTAAATGAAGATTCCCATTTCATTTCCAAAATGATCTCTTCAGCTCCATTTCACACACATACAGCCCCCCCCAAGAAAAAAAAAAAGGAAGAAATAAAAAAGAAAAGAAAGAAGAGAAAAGAAAAGAGAAAAGGGAAGAGAAGAGAAGAGAATCTTTGGCACTCCACAAAGAAATTTGAGACTGTAGCTTGACATGTTCAATTGTATCTGACTTTCAGGAGAACAACTTTTCAGCATCACCAATTTAGACTTTCAGACTAATTTACATTTCCAGATTGTGTCAAAAACAGTACTGCATTCTTCAGAGTCTAAATTGCATCTACAAAAATCAGATTGCTTCTGCCAATCTCCAGCAGCAAAACAAGTTGTCATTTTCACCTAAGACAAAAGTAAGAGGGTGCCTCGGAAGTTCTAGGGAGGATGTAGAATTTGGTAATTTGGGTTTCTCTTGGTGATCTCCAAGTGCTTCACTGCAATCAGTAACATTTAATGCCACTGTCTTTTGTTTAGTTGAACAGCAAGTTCTCCTTTCCTCCCCCTATCTTTTAGTTTTCAAAAGACACAGGGCACATGTCATTTGAATATACTTCAGAAAAAAAGCATTAAGACAACTGTGAGCCTGATAACAAAGAGATTCTATACATATCCTAGGGTGTTCCATAAAACAGGCTTTCAATTCCAGGGGTTCATTATTTTCCATTAGTTGCTATTGTCAGTCATGGCTGACTCCCCATAACCCCGTTTTGTTTTGTTTTGTTTTATTTTTGGCTAGGCAATGGGGTTAGGTGACTTGTCCAGGGTCACACAGCTAGTAAGTGTCAAGTGTCTGAGGTAGGATTTAAACTCTGGTCCTCCTGACTCCAGGGCTGGTGCTCTATCCACTTCGCCACCTACCTGCCCCTTTTTGGGGGTTTTCTTGGCGGAGATACTGGAGTGGTTTGCCATTTCCTTCTCCAGATCATTTTAAAGATGAGGAAACTGAGGGAAACAGGATTAAGTGAGTTGCCTAAGGTCACACAGCTAGTAAGTGTCTGAAGCTGCATTTCAACTCAGATCTTCCTGACTCCCAAGTTATGTGCTCTATGCATTGCACCATTAGGAGGCAAATGAAATCCACTTGGCAAATTCTGAAATGTCAACAGCCTCTTGCTTTCTGAATGTTTGTCATAAAAACTTTTTTATGCACTTAGAAAATGGAGTGTTAGAGCTGAAAGGGACCAAAGAACACAGGATATAGAAGGTGAGAGCTAGAAGAGACCTTAGAACGTAAGAACATAAAATGTTAGAAGGGGAAGAAACCTGAAATTTTAAAATGTTAGAGCTGGAAGGGCCTTTAGATCAGAGAACAAAGGAAGTTAATGCCGGAAAGGATCTTGGATCCGGAATATAGAATGTTAGAACCAGAAGAGGCAGGGATCATTTCATCCTTATTTTACTGATGAAGGAACTGAAATGAAGAGAGGGTAGGTGACTTTACCAAACTCACAAGTGGAACTGTGGGCAGAGTCCAGATTAAAACCCAGGCCTTCGGATTCCTATTCCAGTGCACTTTTCACTACATCAGGCTGATCTTATATCCTTGGTAAATATTTATACCATGTATTCAATTCTCTGATTTGCAAGACCCACTTTTTTCATGAACCCTATCCACATTAGCCCATGCTGACTTCTCATTCCTTTAAAATACTCTAATCTTCATTGTCTCTACTAATATAATATCTTTTCTGTTTTTTTCTTGTATACGTCTTAATCTTGACTTCACAACAAGAAGACAAGATTCCCAATACCTCTATAGCATATATGTCTTTTGTATTCCCTAGAGTAGCCACTTCAGCGTTGGGCACAGAATAAGTACTCAAATACCTCTTAATAGGAATGTCAAATGACTGTTAATTATTTAAATGTATCACATTACCAATATTTAAATGTATCTCAATCCTGAAAAGTATACAAAACCATTGTAGCTAGGTCTTAATTACTGTAGACAGTGAATCTTATGAAGTGGTTGCATTATTCAAATTCACACTATTCAAAGTTATATATGCAAAATCTGGCAAGAGGCTCTAGCCCAGCGGAAATACATAGTATGAATTCAGATAATGAGACCACTTCATGGGATTCATTATTTGCACTAATCAAGACTTATCTATAACTGGTAATAATTGATAACAGCTCACCCCAAATAGGCTGGGGGTGGTGGAGGAGGAAGGGAGAAAAGTGATACTGACTTTAGGTCCCTATCATCAAGGCAGGTGCCCCTGCACAGATTTTGATCTTGACATAAGGATTACTTAGGGCATTGTTATGCAGTGAATTATCCCTTCTGGAGGGAGAGCTTATCTTTTGCCTCTTTTTTGTATCCATAGTGCTCAGCACAATGCCTGGCACATCCTAGACACTCATTAAACGTTTATTGATTGTTTAATTGAGAGATTGAGGTATGTAAGCAGAAGACAGGTGACCACTTCCAGGTGTTATTGTAAGAATGATGAAAGCATCAAAGAAGAAATTGTGGCCTGGTAGAAAGGCTTTCTGGACTTGGAGTAAGGACACCTGGTTCAAATTCTGTCTCAGACATTTAGTTATTAGCTGTGCAAGCACAAGCAAATCACTTAACCTTTCAGATCCTCACTGCCATCATTTGTAAAACAGGAATAATGACATATATCCTACTGACTTTACAAGAGGACAGAGGTTCACAAACCTCAATAGATAGATAGACAAATAGACAGATGTATAGACAGACAGAAGACAGATAGATAGATGTAAATAAATATATGCATATGGAAGGGACAAGGTATCATGCCCCCACAATTTAAGATAACCTCTGACATCTTATAACATCAGCAAAGAAGTTAGTAATAATGTAAGGGCTCCTACAACTTAAGATAACCTCTGACATCTTAAAATATCAGCAAAAGAATTTGTTAATAACAAGTTACATTGTCTTAAGGAGCTTGTAAAACCTTGAAAGGGCAAACCAATGAGAAGGGCCCTAATCTTTTAATAGACCCCAAAGTTCTAGAGGGCAGAGCCAGTTTTAACTAGCCCTAAGTAGGGCAAAGGGCACAGGCTTTTGGATGATGAGGGATGGAAGTGGCATGTCTAAGGGACATGAGATAGGTGGACTTGTAAGATTGTAACCCATAAAGGAATGGACCAATCCGGGCCTGGAAGGAGGGAGTTGCTGTTTAACAGTATAAAACTCTTTCTCGTTTCTGTAATCGGCGGGATCTCTTCCAAGAGATTTTGCCCGGTTCTTCCAAGAACCATAAAATAAATGATTTTTCACTCACCCCAAGCTTAGTTTCATTTGTAACTAGAAGGCTTTATTCCTCTAAGGCCTTGTTTCTAACACATATATAGTTATATATGATACATATGTGTAATATAACATATATGTGTACAAATCCAAGATATTATTCAGAGACCTATCCAACCACTCAACTTCCAGCAGTGAGAAGCTAGGAAGCTATGAAAGAATTGGGATTCTTTGGAGGGTCTCCTTTGTACTATACGTGTGGTTGTGCTTTTTCTGACTTAAAGTTCGATTAGTACAAATTATTGTGTTTTTTTGTTTTTTTTTCCTCCAGCTGAAAGCTCTGTAAGTGCTTAGTGAATCATCTCTCTAGGCAGGTAAATGTCATCGTTCCTGCCTACTCTGATGAGTAAATGAAGACACCCTCACATTATCCAAAAAAAAAAAAAGATTCCAAGTAATTTAGGGAAGAAGGACACCTGAAATAGCTGCCAGCCAAGATGACACACGGTCCCATGAGCTGCGACCACTCATCATCTGATCTTTGGTTTCAATAGTTCTATGCTAAGTCTATGACTCAGTAGCTGTATGACCTTAACCAAGTCATTTGATCTCTCTGGGTACTGGTTACCTCATCTGTGAAATAAGATAATAACCCTTGTACTACATATCTCACAAGCCTGTGACCATGAAATGATAAAGCCAGCTTTAGATACTTAGCTAAAGTATACAAAGGCCTGGATTTAATTCCAGCGCTGCCTCTAATCAGCTGAACAACTTTAGGCACCTCGCCAAACACTAATAATTCACATTTCTATAATCGCAAGATTTACAAATCATTTTCTCACAACAAACCTGGGAAGAAGATGGTTATTGTTAATCCCATTTATGGAAGAAGAAATAGAGGCTCAGCCAAATTAAGGTACTTGGTAGAATCCAGATGTCCCAACCCTTCCCAATACAATATGCTGTCTCTTTAAGCCTTCACTTCTTCATCTGAAAATAGAGTGCTAGACTAGAAGATATCTCTTAGGATAATAGTTTCAGAGGCGAAAGGGATTTTAGAGACCATCTAGTCCAATTCTCCCATTTTTATAAAGAGAGAAATGAGAGTCCCAAGGAAATTGATCCATACATGCAGTGACAGAGGTGAGGTTGGAACCCAGGACAACCAATCTTTCAGGCCCCATACAACTCTAACACTTCTGATGATGCTATTATTGTCATTCTTATAATTCCAAGGAGACTGCCTTTCAAATGTTTAATCAATCAGTCAATCAATCAAAAAGGTACTTATTAAGAGCCTGCTATGTGAAAGATGCTATTATGGAAAATACAAACAAATATTAGGAATGATGATCTTGGCCTCAGGGAGTTTACAATCTAGTTGAATTTTGACAACACTTTGAATACTTTAAACACTCCAAGAATCTATGATTTTATCACAGCTCCAGTCGTTTCCCTACAAAGTCCTATTCTGATTCATCATGCGACGGGCATGGGAGCGGAATTCAGTCTCCACCATGCTGGAAAGGAGTAAAGTACTGTCCTGGCGATGATTATATCTGCTTTCTAAGGCCAAGCCTAGGAAAGCACAAAGGATCACATCACCAGTAGGCTAACCACCTGGAAATTAATTTTTTGTTTATAGCCACTCCTGAAACAAAGAAAATACATAGAGTGGGCTTCAGTCCCATGTGATTTCAGTCCTCTAAGTTAGAGAAGCAGATTGGTGGGAAAAGGGAAAGAGTGTTAATAATCACATTAAAAAATAAACATTAACAGAGCATTTTTGAGATGCATGTGCAATGAAGATTAAACAGACATACTATTGAAAGGAGTGAGTTGTGTGAATCTTCACATTCTCACCATGAAACCAGAAGACAAAAGAAAATTGCAGCTAAATGTAAGGATGATTCACTGGTTCTCATTGGAGAGGTAAATAAAGGACCTGACAGAGTTAATTTTATCATACAACCAAAGGCAAAAAAAGGCATTATTTCATTGGCCATTTGGTCATTTTGCGTTTCAGTGTTCATGATATAGTTATGGGTGAGAATAATTGAAACTTATGTGTCAACATATGTTGCAGAAGATGAAGAGATTAAGAAATTCTGTGAAGAATTTGAAGACTCACCAAATTAAATCAAGATACATTTTGATATTTGGTGACTTCAATGCAAAGGCAAAGGGTAGTGTGAAAATAAATGTTAGAAAATACAATTAAGGAGTAAGAAAAGAGGCCAGAGAATAGGAGCATTCACAGAAATCTCACATATATCAATAAATCAATTTATCTATAGATATAAATATACACATATCTATAAATACAGATAGATCAAGGTCCTTTCTTGAAGATGTTGGATACAGCAAGTACCAAATAACATAACAAAAATTGAAATTTGTAAGATTTTTATAGGAAATAACCAACTGCTCAGTCATGAATGAACTGTATAAATGAACGTCCACTGACTTAAGACAACTGTTAAAATCAATGTCAAACGATAACAAAGAGAAAATACATGCCATGCAAATGAGATTTCAACCTATTTCAATTAAGTGTTGAAACAAAAAAATGGGAAATGGGTACAAAAACACACATTGACATGGATTATAACAATTCTGAATTTTAAACTATATAAATCAAGTGCTATAATGAGAAGACCCAAAGAACCTCAGGAGACTAAATTGCCTCAGCCAGCAAAGTCTTGACTTCCTTGCCAAGCAGAGCAATATAGTAGCCAAAGGCAACACTGGTATCGAAAAGCAAAACAAAACAAAACAAAACAACTTGTTTATAAAATCTAACAGAGAAGAAAGTTGAAGAAAGCTTAAGGAGATATCCAACTAATTAAAGTCAACTCAAGAACATTTAAGGATGAAATTGGAAAGCCAACAAATGGCCCAAAAAGTGGGAAAGATTGACAAAGATTTTTATGACAAAAACTTTTCACTATTGAGAACAGTTGAGTTACTACACTTGTACTATAATCTCACAATGCTAGATGCTTCACAGAAAAAAGTCTAAATTACCCTGAAGAAAACAAAGATGGGTAAAGTGATGACAAAAGTGAGGTTACAATCCCATCACTACCATGCAAAAGATGGGCAAGGTCACTTTCAGTTTCTGGGATCCAGTTTTCTTCTCGGTAAAAAAAGGACAATAATAGTTACACAATTCACCTCACTCCTTATTGTCACATGTGTGATTTATCAGCCTTAAAGCTTTGTAGAAATAAAACTTGTTCTGAATATTCTATCCTCGAGGCTGCCCGACCAGAAGCTTTTGCTGTAATCTCGGGTCTCCAGTGGCATGACCATAAATTCTGCAAAACTTTGTTTCCCTTTATCACCAAGGACAAAAGGGAAGTGATGATAAGGAAGAAGAGAGTGATGAGGTAGTGATGAGGAAGAGATGGAGAGAGTGAGGAGAAAAAGATAGGGAGGGTGAGGAGGGAATGAGGAGGAAGATGGAAAGGATGATTGAATGGGGAAGAAGGAATGTGAGGAGGAAGGGATGGAGAGACTGATGAGAAAGTAAAGAGGAAAGACAGGAGAAAAGATGAGAAAACAGGGGAGAAGAGGAGAGGAGAGGAGAGGAGAGGAGAGGAGAGGAGAGGAGAGGAGTGGAGTGGAAAGAACAATGGCAGAGAGAGACAGAGACGGCGAGACTAAGAGCTAAATGGAGCATTCGGTACAGAATTCCAGAGTTCCAGAGCTGCGGCCATAGTCCTGCTGTGTTTGAAGAAGAGAGGACATTGCATGGCTGTACTGACTAGGATTATGTGCTTTTCAGAAGTTTAATAGGAGGGCTCAGGAGAAACTCAAAGAAAAGCATAGGATTTAGAGGCATATTTGCAGTGAATACAACAGGACTCTGGGGCTATCAGGAAGCCTTCTATCCTCTGGGTTAAATAACAAGTTAGGTTGAACTTAGAATCTAAGAGCAAACTGCATTACCAAGAGATCTTAGTGGTCAGCTGGTCAAACCCTGTATTTTACTGAAGAGGCAAATGGAACCTGGAGACTTCACGGGGCTGAACAAGGTGCCTCGTGGCAGAGCCTGAGCCCCGGCACCAGCTCGCCCTCTGGACCTCTGTACAATGATGGGGCAGACAGGATGATCCCTAGGGTCTCCCCCGGCTCCAGCTCTCAGCCAACCCGGGCCTCTGAAGCAGCATGGAGGGAGGTGCCACGAGGGAACCCCGTCAGCGAATCAGAAACTTTTGCCCAGCGCTGACTCAGGCTTCCTGAGCGCTCCAGCTCCCGGAGCTTTCCAGCTCCCAGGTCGCTGAGTGGTGGAGGCAGCGGGAAGGGGGCGGGACGTAACCTGACGGACGGCTGGATCCGGCCTCTAAGCACACGGCGCCCTGTTGCAGTGTTCGGAAGGCCGGCTCTGAATGGAACGTCGAGGCGGGGAGGGGCGGGGTCTGCGGAGCGCCTGGGTGGATTGTGCTGCTAGCCTGCTCTTCAGCCAGTCTGCGTTCGGCTGTCGCGCTGCCTGCCTCAGCTGGTGCTGCTCCTGCTGCTCGCGCGGGCTGGGGCCGCGGCTCCTGCGGCCGGGCGCACGCAAGCAAAGCTCAGGCTCCCGAGCCAAACCTCGCGGGCGGCGGGAGAGCCGGGCTTCCCAAGGGGGCTGACTCCTCCCGCTGGGCTGGGTAAGTTTCGTCGCGCGGGCAGAAAAGAAAATGGTAGTGGGGGGCACCTCGTAGGGAAGACTTGGAGGGGCTGACACCCTTACACTTAAGCTTTTATTGCTTCTATTCCATAGCGCCTTCTGGGTTACAAAGCTCTTGCCTCTCAATAGCCCCATGATGTAGGCAGTGGGTTTATGTTTGCCCCCACTTTACAGATGAGGAAACTGAGGCTCAGGAAGGTGATTGTGATCTGCGGGCAGCCACACGGTCGTCCCGATTCAAAGTCCAGCACTGTTTACATCAAGCCCACCCCCTTCCCTGGCATGTTTCCAGGATCTTAGCATTAGAGCTGAAAGTGACCTTAAAGATTACTTTGTATCTTTAGGACCAATCACAGTTGCCTTAATACATGCTTGTTGAATTGAACCCCTTCGTTTTGCCGAGGTGTTGCCAGGGATGCTTTGGCGGTCAGGTCGGGGTTTGGGAATTGCATCCGTCCCTGACCTCTTCCCACTAAGGGCATTTTTTAAGCGGGCGAGTCCTGAGAATGCTTCTGGTTTGTGTCTATGCCTGAGGTATGCCTGGCTTCCAATAGGGGATGGGGACAAGGGGGAAGGGAGAGCAAGAATCTCTCCCAGGTCTGTACATCCCTTCTCTAAAACAGCCTCAGCACTGTCGGAGCTGCCCTAAGCTATACTCTGTTATCGGTCTCTCTTGTGCTCAGGGGGACTCTCCATCCTTCTATTTCTGTCCCGCTCGAGGGGCTGTGAGTTAGTCTTAAAAGATCAGGTTGTTGCAGACCAAGCTATAGGGCTTTCGACCATGCCTCCCCTCTCAGCCCTTTGATCCTTGACTCGTTAAACTACCCGAGGGCGTGATAGGAGGAGGAGGCTGCTTTGCTAATCGTCCTGTAAGTAATGGTGTCCCTAGTAAAGAAAGAGTGGGAAACAGAAAGCTAGAAAACTGGTGGGTGTGGTTAGTTGCATTCTGGAGACTGGAAATCATAGGAGTGGGACCCTGGGATACTCAAAAGAACACTTCTGGGTTGATTCATCCTCTCTCTGCCTCTCCCTAGACTTTTTTCTCAACTTAATTCCAGCGCCTTCCCTTTGTTAATTATTCCTTTTAATCCTGTATATAGCTTGGTTGTATATTTTTGTTTGCATGTTGTGTCCCCCATTAGATTGTAAGCTCCATGAGGGCAGGGTCTGTCTTTTGCCTCTTTTTGCATCCCCAGCACTTAGAACAGTATCTGGCATGTAGCAGGTGCTTGAAAAAGCGTTTATTGAATTGAATTGATGCTGAATTTTCCAGAATGGAGAATAATAGAGACACCCTCAGTTTCTCTAACTGTAAAATGAGGGAGTTATATCCAGTGGTCTAGAACATAACTTAGCTCTGAATCCTGTAAACAGTAGCTGAGATTATATTGTATTTTTTCTCCAATCTCCTTTCTTTTAAGGTATCCCCTTTGCCAGCATTTTAAATTCAACCTAATGAATGTAGTGTTACCAGGGCTTTCTTCCTACTCTGTCTCCTTTTCAAGTTTTTCTGGGTGGGTTTTTTTTTTGTTTTTTGTTTTTTTTTTTTTTTGAGCAGATGCTGAACTATTTTATTGGGCCTCAGAACAGAAAACATGCTCAAGTATGGCTTGATTCCATTCCTGCTGTGTCAGTGATGGTTTAGGGTTTCATTGGGTTGACTTTTTCCATGATAAAACTGCTTTGGTGGAGGAAGGGGAGTGAGAGAGCGTCATTATGCAGTGGAAAGCCCTGCTTTTGGACTCAAAGCACTGCTTTCATATCCTATCTCTGCCACTGGTGACCTAGGTTACCTTGGACAAATCATTTTATCTCTCTGCCCCTCAGTTTCCTAGAGGATCCCTACAGTACCTGCTAGCTCTAAATTTATGTTTCCATGATCAGAAAATTCCAGTTTATCAATACATGCTCTCTTTTGGTCTATACTTGTGATTCATAGGATCATAGACTTTACAGAGGGAAAAACCAAGGCCCTAAGAGGTTGAATACCTTGCTTAAGGCCACAGAGTTAGTAAATAGCAGTCAGATTTAAAACCAGGTCCTTGGACTGCAAATCAGTGTTTTGTTTTGTTTTTCCCCATTCTTCCATACCCCCTCTCCCTTATTTCATGTACTTTTACCAAATTAGGGTAGACAGTTTCCTCCTCTGTAAAATGACTAGATGATCTTGAAAGTTCTTTCCTGTTGAATTCCAAGGGTCTAATTTTTGGTTCCCTGTGAGTTGCATGTGATTTAACTGCCCTGTCCCCTGCCTAAGCTCTTAATACTGGAGAGCAAAAATAAGCAACTCAGATTGACCAAGGACATTATAACCTTTTCTTACAGAGAAGCAAGTCAGAGATAGAGCACAAGTCCCGTATCCTGTTCATTGGAAGGACCCTCTGAATTTATAAAATACGCTGCCACAGGGGTTCTCCAAAATGAAGCCTTTTGTCCCTTGACCACTATACTGTGCATTGGTCAGTGAGCATTCCCTATGTTGTAACGTAGAGAAATTGATAACAGCTTAACACCAATTGTTATCTCATATGCCAAGGTATTATCTTGCTGGGGAAGGAGGGATGTAAAATCCTAGACATAATCTTTGAGAATGTATCAATTTCCATAGTTAGTGTCCTGGGGAATGTTATTTTTGATGTTCATATGAGAAGTATGCCTGTTGGTTTCCTGGGGAAGATTTTCACCCCTTTGCCACTCTAACTAGTACCTGCATGGTTATAGACAGTATTTCTGTCTTCCAGGGACTAGCCAAGCAAAGCTGCAGATTTATCACTAGCTGGACCTCAGGTTAAGGATGTCTTCGGCCAGGATTCCTGTGGCATCTCAGATCTATCTAGTAAGACAGGGATGGGGAGAGAAGGATGAGAACTACATTGGTGGAAAGGATACCAGCACGTGCCAAATCACAGATGCCCTAAGTGCTCAGCTACCTCTCCTCCTAGTTCAGGAACGCATTAACTGCCCACACCCCAGAACCTGTTGTTTTTCTTGTTCAATCTTCCCCATTTAAGAGGAGCTAGACACAAAGAAATTAACCACAAACAGGAACTTAAGTAAAAATTAAGCTGACAGGGAAAACGAGGGTCCATTCTCCCCTATTAAGCTCCTTGAAGGCAGGGACTATCTCTTGTCTCTTTATGTTTCCCAGGCACTTAGCCCAATACCTGACACATAATTGGGGCTTAATAAATGTTTATTCATTGAACTCAATTTCCTACTTCTACATTCACGTTCCTGAATCAGATGATGATGATAAAAACAATAATAAAAACTATATTTACATAGAACTTTAAAGTTTGCAAAGTTTTTTTTGTTCTGCTTTTTTTTTTTCCCACACGATACTCACACAGTGGATAGAACACTGAGCTTGGAGTAGAAAGATTCGTCTTCCTGAGTTCAAATCTGGTATCAGACACTAGCTGTGTGACTGAGCAAGTCACTTAATCCTGTTTGCCTCAGTTCCCTCATCTGTAAAAATGAGCTGGAGAAGGAAATGGTAAACTATTACAATATCTTGGCCAAGAAAACCCCAAATAGGGGCATGAAGAATTGAATACCACTGAAACAACTCAACAGCAAATATTTCTTGATCCTCACAATAACCCGGAAATGTAGGTGTTATTATCTCCATTCTACAGATGAGGAAGCTCAATTTGAGAAAGTTTAGATGACTTGCCCAAGATCATACACCTAGTAAGTGTTTGTTGTGGGATTCGAACTCACATCTTCTTGATTCTGAATCTAACTCACTATATACTGTGCCACCTAGCTGCTTCATGTTGGGAATGTATTCCCTATCTGTTCTTAGATGAAAATTCTAGAATTAGAAGGAATGTTAGAAACCATGTAGTCCAACCCTCTCTTTTCACCTAGGAGGAAGCTTTGGCCCAAGGAAAGTGATTTGCCAAGAGTCATACAGATAGATGGTCAGTGTCAGAGGCAGGATTTGAACCTGGGACCTCTGACTCCAGTTCACTTTCCTAGTTTCTTTCAAGGTTTAACTTGGGTGCTATGACCTCTACTTTCCCAGTTCCCTCAGTTGAAAGTCTTCTCATTCTTCCCAGATTTTCCTAGAGGAATTGGGCTGGATTTCTTCTTTGACCCATCACGCCATACCTTGTAATACACTTAAGTATACACGTAGTACTTTTCTCTATTCATACCCCAGGTCCTTTGCTCTTTCCTCTGCATCACAATGACTCAACAATTTACTATTTAAAAAAATCAAAAACTGAAGTCTTTGCCACAGTATTTAAGTCAACGCACTAAGTTTGATATGGAATAAAAGCATAACTAAGACACAGAATGGGAAGGCCCTGGTAACATATTCTAGTTCAGGCTTAACACAGGTATACTTTTTTTTTTCGAGTTGGTGTTTTGGGCAAGTTACTTAGCTTCTGTTTGCCTCATTTTCCTTATCTGTAAAATGAAGATAATAATAGCGCCTGCCTCCCAGGGTTACTGTGAGAATCAAATAAGATGATATGCTGCCCGACATAGAGTAAGCACTATATAAATGATGATGATGGTGATGATTTGGTTTGTACCATCACTGTTCTCTCCCATCTCTAATTCATCTTTCATACCTTAGGTAAGTTGCATCCTCTCTCTAGGACTCAGTTTCCTCATCAGTAAAATAAGGGGATTGGACCAAATCAAACCAAAATTCTCAACCACACAAGGATGGTGTAGATTTGCCAGTTTAGATGAAGTGTGTTCTAGGAAATGAACCAGAAATAAGGTTGGAAAAATAGATTGGAGCCAGATTACAGGGAGGTCTAAGGAGTTCACATTTTAGGCATTAGTCATTAAAGGACCATGCATGGTTTTTGAGTGAGGGAGTATATTAGTCAGATTTGGAGATTTGGGGGACATAGCCATTTTTCTGTTTTTAAAATCCTGAGTGTGTCTATGTGGATATGCTCACTAACACAAGCTTATGTGCACTCCTGTCTTGTGGTGATGCTGAGTCCCTCTTTTGACCTTTGAAGCAGATCTGTGGGCATGGGTGATTCTCGAATTTCCCCACAGATGTTAGGACTATGGGGCTTTATTCTGAGGAATACAAAGGGTGAGCAAGCCCAAGCCATCTTTGGATGGGGACAGTTTAGATAAACATAAATACAGGAGTTGTTAGGATTCCGTTGGAGTCAAAGATTACAGTCATGGGTATTCATTAGTCACTCTCTAGCTGTTACTGTGTGCAATTCCGTTTACCTTCCTTGAGTGAAGGGACTAATAGCATCAGCCTGCGTTAGGGAGTAAGGTGGCGAGAGCACGGTTCTCTTGTTTAGTCATTGTCCAACTCTTTGTGACCCCATTTGGGGTTTTCTTGCAAAGATACTAGAGTGGTTTGCTATTTCCTTTTCCAGCTCATTTTACGGATGAGGAAACTGAGGCAAATAGGGTTAAGGGACTTGCCCAGGGTCACACAGCACGTAAGTATCTAAAGCTGGATTTGAACTTAGGAAGATGAGTCTTTCTGACTCCAGGCCCAGTGCTCTGTGTAGCACCTAGTTGCCTAGAGCATGGTACTAGGAAGATTATATTGGTAAGTGGTTAAGGTTTTGGTATTTTAAAGCTGAAAGGGACTAGAGTGGTCATCTAACCTTTTGTTGTAATGGGCCTCTCTTTAGGGCAGTCTGTTGAAGCCTGTGAATAGCTTCTCAGAATTATGGTTTTAAATTCCTTAAACAAAATGCATAGGAAACCTCCTCTATGCAGTGCACTGTGCTGTGTACCAAGGGAGATAAAAAGATAAGTGAACTGTAGTCCCAGCCTTCATGGGGCATATATTCAAGGAGTGCTGGCTTTCCAGGGCATTTAAAAACCTCAGTTTTCTTCTTTATCTGTGAAATTACCATTCTGATGATCATTCCTATCTTTTTAGAAAAATAATTTTTGAGTTCTTTCTTCTGAATACTCTGTACAGTTTAAATTTGTAGTGACATTCCAGCCAGATTAGACTATGAGCTGTTCCCTGTACTTGAAACACTGTCTCCTCCCTCTGTATTTGCACAACCCACCTCCTGCCCCCACAAGACAGTGTGTTTCAGTAGAAAGAGTGTCGGATTTGGAAACAAAGGACTTGGGGTCAATTCCTGGCTCATTCCCAAGGAATTTACACACCACTGTGGTCTTGAAGTTGGCTGGGACACTGATGTGATGTGATTTGAACTCAGGTCTTCCTGCCTCCAAGGCTTGTCTTGTACCCATGATAATATACTAACCTTTCCAATTTATAAGTGAGAGAGAGGAAGTAAATTATACCAATTCACAGATTAAGAGTAAGGGACTAGAACCCAAGTCTTTTGATTTCATGTAGAATTGGAGTAGGAACAGCAAAGTCCTATTTTTCCCCTGGAGCAGTGAGGCCCCATCCTTTCCCCATATCCTGATTAGGCAAGCCTTTCCCCTATGTTCTTAGTCCTAAATGCTGAGCAAGCAACTACTTCCCCATATGCTGAGCAGGCAACTACTTCCTCCATATTGCTGAATAGACAACCTCACCACTCTGTAGCCCACCCTATCACCAGTGACCTGGTGGTCAGGGGACTTTCCCAAGACTTCACAAGCTCAATAAGACTCCTCAATACCCGATAGTAACTTACGTGATGTCAAAGTCGCCATTTACATCTTATGTATATGGTAATGAAGGTACTCTCAAGAGTGAAAGTATGGCTATTTCAAGATAGCCACCCGGAAGACCCAGTACAGCGCAGGCGCAAGTCTTTTTTTGCTTGTGTAGCACAAAGAATATGCCGTAGCAAATTTCCCTAAGTTACTCCCCCTTCAGCTCTGATATAAGCAAATCCCCATTCCCCTTCCACCCAACCAACCCGTATCCTGAGCTGCCTGGTTCCATTTGCTTTTACGACAATAAAGCCCTGCTTGGAAGGACTCTGGCCTTGGTATTCTTACCGACTCTGAACTAGCTGTCCCACTGCGGAATCATACTAACCATGGTCAACTTCCTATGAACATAACCAGTTGTCTGTGCCTGGGTGGGCAGTGACAGCACACCACTGCCATGCTCGTTGCTTATTTTTATCTTCTAAACAGCTGGGTGCGTGTTTTCTGAAATTCTCTGGTTAGTAAATATAGTTTCACAGTGATTTCTGCAGAAGTTGCTTCTTCACGTGGCTGACATTCTTCCAGGACTTGAATCCATTTAAAGGTTGGGAATAGCATCTTCCCTCAGTGCCCAGGTTTGGCCTCCAGGGTCTGTGTTCCAAATGGTCCCTTTAAAAAATATTACTGTGTTCATACGAGTAATTTTTTGTTGTAGTTGTTCTTGTAACAGTGGTAGTATTTTCTAAGATTAAGTGAACTTATTTGCATGGTGGTCTCACAAAAGGGGATAAATTTGAATGAGAGGCGATTCCTATTGTAAGTCACAAAGACGGCTATGGAAATAGGGAGCTGAGGACAATTTTCAAGGTTATATATTGTGGTAGAAACTCCATATGAGAGACAGTGGATTAAATCCATTGTGGCAGTATGGTAGAATGGAAGACTGGGCCGTCGACTTAGAATCAGAGGAGCTGGGGTTCAATCCTGTCTCTAGCTCTTGCCTTCTGTGTGACCTCATATTTGGATGTGATATAAAGAGCACTGAATTTAGAGTGAGAGGACCTCACTTTGATTCTTGGCTCGGATACTTGTTTGTTATCTGTTCTCAAAGACGACCATGCCATTAGGGAGGTGATGCCACAACATGCAAGTGAATTGGATTTGAGGGACGAGAGCTGTGCAAAGTCACCAGCCTCAGTTTCTCCTCTGAGCCGTCTGGGTCCAGTGGCAAGACATAGATCAGAACTACTGGAGACCCCCCTCCACCCTGCTACTTACCTATGTGACCAAAGACAAATCATTCAACTTCCCTGAGCCTCGGTTTCCTCCATTATAAAATGAAGCAGTTGAACTAGATGATGTTGGAGGTGCTTGAGATGTGTGATCCTGAAGTGACCAGAGTGGTCTCCCTAAAGCATACGTGTGAATACGTCACCTCCTCCGTGCCTTCAGTAAACTCCACTGACTCCCTAACTAAATATAAAATCTGCTCTTTGGCTTTTAAAGCCCTTCCCAACCTGGCCCCTTCCTACCTTTCCAGTCTTTTCACACTTTACTCTTCTTCACATATCTGACAGTTAAGCAACACTAACCTTCTTGCCTGTGGCACTGCCATCTGGAGAATCCGTGCCTCTTCACAGTCTGGCCCCCATCCCTGGAACATTCTCCCTCCTCACTTCCACTTCCTGCCTTCCTTCAAGACTCATATCAAATCCCACCTTCTTCAAGAAGCCTTTCCTGGTCCCCTTCCCACTGCTAGTGTCTTCCCTCCAAGATGACCACCCATTTACGTGGTCTATTGGAGAATCTTGTCTATATGCAGTTCTTTGTTTCTGTTAGAATGGGAGATCCTCGAGGTCAGAGAATGATTTTGCCTTTCTCCGTACCCCCAGCGTATAGCACAGTGCCTGGCACATAATAAATGCTTAATTAAACCTGTTGACTCACTGCCTTAGTCTGAGATTCTGTGATTTCAAGTTCAGCTTTCTTTCTGTTTTGTAACTGAGTTACTCTGATTGTCATGGATATAATATGTGTGTGTGGATTTTTTTTTTCAGAAGGAGGAAAATGCTCCAAATAGATTAAGAGAGTTGGGGGACTGTGGTTTTGTCCTCCTTAGACGCTTGTTTGTCTGTTTCAGATAGCATGGAGCCCGACCCAGCTCCATCGAGTCCATCTCACCTCCAGTCACAACATGGGCGGTCCCAGCTCAATGCAGCTGCTTCTTCAGAGCCAAGAGAAGAGGTTAAAGATCAGAGGCGTGGGCCTCAATCAGGAGATGGCCCATCCTCGTCACCCCCGGCTGCCCCAGCTGCTCCAGCTCCTAGGCATCCCGCTAGCCAGGAGGGAGTAGAGAAAAATGGTAAGAAGACATAGAAAACTACTATTAAGCTGATTTTTTTTTGTCTTAAGCGTGTTCCTTTACTCTGAAATTTTCTCTTCTAAATTTCCCTTATGCAAATGTACTTGTCTTTTATGGGCTGTTCTCTCTGCGTTGTAGGATGATAACTAGCTAATTTGATAAATTAGCCCATGCCAGTGTTGCTGGGTACAGAAATGTAAACAAGACTGTTTATTATCATGAGCTCTACAACTGGGAGGACTTTAGAAATCATTGCATACAATATCCTGATATTACATATGGGGAAACTGAGGCTCAGAGAGGGATAGCTATTTATCTTAGATATCACGCAGGTGGCAAATAGCAGAGTCAGTATTTGGACCCAGGTCTCCTGCTGCCATATTCAATGAGTGCTCTTTCAAAGCCACCAAGATAACTTACAGTCTGTACAGTAAACTTTGACCCCCTAGAAAACCTACTTTTTAATCCAGAGGAGTAACCCCTTGAGGGATGAAGTTCAATGGCTGTGGTGGGCTGGCTTAGTATGAAAGAAGATGATTTTTAGGGTATGGAACCATCAGATCATGCTGCCCTACATGTAGGTCCTGCTCTCCCCTTGAAGAATAATTTTGATACATACAGGGTGTCCTAAAAGTCTTAGTGCAGTTTGAAGCTTTAATAGTTTGCCATCCTCCTTGTCACCAAGGCAAGCAGCTCATTGGCATCCCCTGCTGCTCACTTGTGCTCTCCTCACATTTCCAGTCTGCTGTCCAGTGTTGTTCATTCAGTACGTATCTCCTCTGTCTCCTTCTCTCTCCACTCACACAGCCACCAGCCACCCTGGTATGGCTAGACCCTCATCATCTCACCTCCTAGTTGGTTAGCCTGCCTACAATCTCTTCTCCACTCTAATCTGTCTTCCACTCAGCTACTGACGTTAAGCTACTAAAGCTTAAAACGGCACTGAGACTTTTGGGATGCCCTGAATATTGGTGGAAGTTAAGAAGGGAGTGTATGACCTTATGGTCTCTAAGGTGTGATACAATCTGTAAAAAACGGAAAGCTTGCTGAATTTGGAGTCTGAGACCGGAGGTCTGAATCCCAGTCAACCTCACCAGCTGGGTGACCTTGGGCAAAATATTTCCCCTTTTACCAAAAGGTGGATTAAACGAGGATGACAGTAATGACCGACAGTTCTGTGAAACTTTGAGGCTTGAAAAATGCCTCAGACATTATTTCATCTGAGCCTCACGGTTTTGGGAAGTAAGTACTACAGATCTCCTTGTTCTTTTTTATGGAGAAACTGAGGTTTCCAAGTGAAGGGCCCTGCCATTGGTCCCCCAGTCAAATCCCTGTGGTCTGAATTGTGTGATCTCTCTGTGTTATTGTGATGCTGGAATGAGATCATGTGAAAACAGCTCTCACATCCAACTCCTTTCCACTCACGTAGCTTAAATTCCTCATTCTTTACCTATTGCCTGGATTCTCCCAACAGCCTCTTAACTGGTCTCTCAGCTTCACTGTCTCTCACTGCTCCAAGCTGTCCTGTACACCATTGCCAAAGTGATTTTCCCTAAATGCAGAATTGACCATGTGACTTCCCTTCTTATCCGACTGGAGTGTCTTCTTATTTGCCTCTACAACAGAATATAAAGCCCTTTGTTTAGCTTTTAAAGCTGTACACAATCTGACATCAGCCTGACTTTCCTATCTTGTTAAACATAACTTCCTTTCCCAAACTCTGCATGCCAGCCACGCTGGTCTTCTCTCTGTTCTTAACTCAACATCAGTCTTTTTTTTTTTTAAGTCACATCCAACTCTTCAGGACCCCATTTGGAGTTTTCTTGGCAAAGATACTGGAGTGGTTTGCCATTTACTTCCCCAGCTCATATTACAGATGAGGCAAACCGGATTAGGTGACTTGCCTAGGGTCACACAGCTAGTGAGTGTCTGAGGCTAGATTTGAACTCAAGGAGATGACTCCATCTCCTACCTTCACGTCCTGACTTGTCTTCTATGCCTGGAGGCCATCTCTGGTCATCCTGACCTGTATCTTGGCAGTGGAGCCAGATGGCTCCAGAGGGGAAAGTGAGGCTGGTGCCCTTGCACAGCCCTCCCTCACTTAAATCCAATTCACTTTTATGTCATGGCGTCACCTTCCTGATGTCATGGTCCTCTTCGAGAACGAAGGACAAGCAACAGTTAGAACAGCAAACCTGGAATGCCTCCTCTCTTCCCCTCTGCCTCACTGGGGCCTTCTTTTCCTTGATGCAGTTCAGTCCTTGTCTTCTTCATGAAGCCTTTCCCAGCCCTCCCCACCATCACCACCAACTTCTGGTGCCCTCCCTCCTGGGCTGCCTCACACTGAACTAATGAGTTTATATTGGTATTTATTGATTTTATATTCACATTGCATATATATACTTGTCTCCCTCATTAGATTAGAATGTAAGCTTCTTCGTGGGAGGGATTGTTTTAATCTTTGTACTTGTATTCCTAGCGCCTGGAACGTAACAGGCACTTCATACCTACTTTTGATTAATGAGAAGAGCTTTGTAAGCATCACACAGAAGTAGGGTCATATTCGTTCCCCCTTGTTTGGGCCCACCAGCTATAAGAAGAAATGCTAAGGCTGTAGCATGAGAGTCTCACCAAAGATAGTCTCTTTGCCTTTGGGATGAATTCAAATTTTAATTTTCATGGAAGAAGATTATCAGATTGAGCTTCAGTCACTCCTCTCTCTGTCGTATCTTGTTGTTTATCATCTGGTTTTCATGAGCTGTTGTCTCAGGGTTGTGATGCAGAAAAGAACCTTTTTTATTTTGGTAGAAGGAAGCCGTATCCTTTGATGCTAAGCCTCTGGTCACGGTGGCCTCTCATTGAGTGAGGTCAAAATGATTCAAGCCAGCCTTGGCCAATTGAGTTCAGTTGTGCCCCTTTTAAAAGTTCCTGCCCTCGCATGGATACTTCACATCCCACTTATTCCTGCAGCCTGTCATCATTGCTGCAGTTACATAAGCAAATTCTCCTGTTCTTAGTATTTAGCTGTGTACTCTGACCAATATCAGAGGATCAGGGGGTTTAGCGTCGAAAGGAACCTTGGCAAATATCTTATTCACGTCTTTCTCCTTCCTTAAAGAAGGCCTCATGGCAGAGGCCATAAGAAGGATTCCTGCCCTGAACAAGAGGGTACATTGGATCCCTTCCAAGGCCTGTTTTTAGGCTAGTAATTCTCAATGAATTTTTTATTTCAGTTTCAGGGAAGGGATAGAGTTCTTCAGGGGTAGGAAGGCATTACTGATAGATTAGAAATGAGCCTTGGAGAAACGCAATGTTGAACAGGGGAAGCAAATTAGCCCAGCTGGATGAGAGTGGTCATTTGGTGGAGGGTCAAAGAAATTAGAATAAGGAAAGAGACCTTGGAGCTCATCCAGACCAATCCCCTCATTTTATAAATGACAAAACCAAAGTCAGAAAGGTTAAGTGATTTGTTCTGTAGGTTTACACGAGTAATTAAATAACAGGGCTAGAATTTGAACTCAGATCTTTTAATTTTAAATTCATTGCTCTTTTCCTTTCCCCACCCTTCTCTGTCAGATGACCAAGGTAGATTGATGGTGGATGACGACCAATATGTAAGACACAGCTGGCTTGAAATTCATGGTGGTGGTTATAGTGATACTACTTCATGTTTTATATATGGTTAATAAACCATATGATTCTGGTTAGGCATTATGGTTAGAAAGTGCTTTGCGTATATCAACTCAGGGTTCACCAGATCACAGTTGATCTCTTTGATCGTGCTGCCCCAACTGCCAAATAAAGTGTATCTAATAATTTTACTTTGTTGTGTGTAACACACCAGTGATTAATCCTTTAAACTTGATGTAAAAAAACACTATTGTACACATTAGTGGCACTGTGTGTGTGTGTGTGTGTGTGTAAGGAAAGAAGGAAGGAGGGAGAGAGAAGGGGTAGAGGGAGGGACAGAGAGAAAGAATTAGAGAGAGAGAGAAATGGGGGTGGGGGACAGAGGGCAAAGAGTGTTGAGCTTGAAGATTCAAGACACTTAAAATCTCAGCTTCAGTCCCAGCTCGCGGTAACTAACTAGAGGCAAGCCACTTCTCCTTTCTGACCGTCACTTTCCTCCTCTCTTAAATAGTTTAATAATGCTTAAATACTTGCAAGATAGTTGTGGGAAGAGTACTTTCTAAATCTTAAAGTGAGGGCTGAGATTACAATGCCTGCCTTCATGGAACTTACTTTAGATGGAATGCAAACTCCCTCAGGGTAGGAATTGTTTCTTTTCACTTCTTTCCCCTCTCCTTCCTTCCTTCCTTCCTTTCTTTCTTTTTCTTTTTTCTTTTTTTCTTTCTCTCTTTCCCTCTCTATCCCTTCCTCTCTTTCCCTTCCTCTCTCTCCCTTTCTCTGTCTCTTCTCTCCCTTTCTCTCCCTTCCTCCCTCTCTCTTATAATGGGCATTTAATAATATTTGTTAATTGACTGCTAAATTGAAATCAAGTAAGTCCCTTCTCTTCTCTGGGACTCAGCTTCCTGCTTGACTATAAGGAGCCTTTCTATGTCAGGCAAAAGAGTTGGAATTTATTTTTTAATAATAATAATTGCTAACATTTGTGCAGTACCTTAAGCTTTGCAAAACACTTCATATATATATTATATATTTGCATATATATATATATTCTTTGCAAAACACTTCATATGTGTGTATATATATATATATGTATATATCTGTGGCTTGTGGAAGGAAATGTTTCATTGCCCTGTGGTCAGTCTTAGATATTCAAATCCCTGCCGCATGGAATGAAAGGGAAATTTTCATTTTTTATTGATTGACCAAGGATTTGAAATGTCTAAGGATACCTTCTGTATCTCCTCCTATCAGCTCCTACAGAAAGGCTGGAAAATGGGCCTCTGTTTTTCTCAGCAAACTCAGTCTTTCCGACTACATACTGCATATTTCTTAGCACCATGTAGAATTTTTACAAAAGTTAATCCCGTAGTAGGGCACAGAGTTATTGCAAATAAATGTAAAAAGGTAGAAATAGTAAACACAACCTTACAAACCACAATGCAATAAAAATAGCAATCTGTTCAGGGAGCACAAGCAAAAGACATTAACCCCCCCCCAAAAAAAAATAAAAATAAAAAAATATGAGCTAGTTAGATCAAAGTCCTAAATTGATGCATTAATTAGAGGGGAAAATGAAATTTCTCTTTCATCCCATGCAATAAAATGAACTTCCTAAAACAGGAACATGGGTGGAGATCTCTTCTGTCTTCCCATTTTATTTTCAGTTTCCTTTCCAGGGGATCCAATCAATCCCTTTGCATTTCATTCATCGATGTGTACATTACAGTGAGTCTGAGGAAACTGACAACTGTCATCTACACCTGTCACTAATGCCATTTTGCTGAGAATTCTGGCCTCCGAAAGCCTTGTTTCCTCCTGTTGTAAGACTACATCTCTGACATGTCCACTCACTTATGACCTCCAGCTTAGCATTTCCATGGCATCTTTTGACAGTGTGAGGCCCTTCAGTTCCTCCTGGTTTAAGAACTTTCAGGATCAGGATGATTGACACAACCCCTTACACCCACCAGCAATTTTGACTTCCTTAGAAGAAATCAAATAAACACTCTTCTCCTCTTCATTCCTAAATAAATAGTTCTTTCTAAGTTGCTTATTAACCTTCTGCTTGTGAGACAAGAGCTCAGGTCTTCCTGATTCCAGGCCCAGTGCTGTATCCACTGAGCCACCTAGCTGCTCTCATATTTATAGATAGATATAGATAGTTATAGATATATATTTCTCATTTTTATATTTCTCATATGTATGTATATGTACAGATGTATACACACACAAGAAATGTATTACAAGAAATCTAAATATATATAATACACACACACATATGTACACCCACATATGCACATATGTAATAGAAGCTTCCATCCAAAAAGATGAGCATATTTTTAAAATATATACTCATCTGTTTCCTTACTGTTCCTATGGGACAGATAGGAAGGCATGGGCCAGACTCCATTTTATTGACTGACCAAATAGAGGGTAAGACATCTGTGACCTTGTACAAGCAAGAAACTGGTGAACCAAGTCCAAATGCTGGATTTGCCCTTGGTCAAAGTGCCATACACATGTGAGTTGTTTGTTTCTCGTCTCTAACAAGTTGGGCAATATTGAAAACAGTAATGAAAGTGCTTTGTAAACCTCCAAAGGGTTACACGAGTCAGTAATTCAACATATTTAATTTAGTACAATCATTAAGGTTTATGAAGCAGTTTTATTATCCCCATTATTAACTTGTATTTATTCAGTGCCCGCCTGTGTTTTGGCATAGAGGAAGATGTAAAAGGCTAAAATTTTCTTTTTTAATTTCCCTCGTGCCTTCTTCACAACCACCCTGTCTGGTAGGAAGTGCAAGCATTACCATTTCTGAGGAAGAAAAGAGACAGAGAATTAAATGAGTTGCCCACAGTCACACAGCTAGTAAGAGCTAGATCTGAGACTTGAACACAGGTCTTTTGATTCCCACTGGAGTAGAGTCTCTGACAATGAGGAGTTTATATTTCGGGGCTGTAGCCACTAAAGCGGCCGGCTATTTGTGTAGAAGCAAGGATTTTGTATGTAATGTATCCCTAAATGCCTATTGAGTTAACTTGTCAAATAAATGTATAGCTTCATGTCCAAGACTAAAGTATAAGTCTTTGATCTTAGCTCTTAAATAAATCACTTTACCTCTACCACTTTACCTCTTTCCTGAATTCCTGTTTTGCTTATATGTACAAGGAGAGGCACTTATACAAGTGGCCTCTGAGGCCCTGTCCAGCTTGCCTTTATGCTTCTTTCTCTGAACCTCATACAAAACGATACTATAATAACACGTGCTAAGTTTGGGGTGGGTGGGGAGGGGAGACATGGGGAGAGGTAAAAAGTACTTTCTTAAAAACATAACAGATGGAACTGATACTATATAGCATGACTACTTTAGGGACAGATTTCTCCAGATGGTGTAGAATAATTAAAGGCAATCATAGTTGTTCACTTTTACCTGGTCAATCTTAACCTTTCCCAGAGCCCCCACAGCACAGCACTCCATCCAAAAACAGGCCCACGCTACAAAAAGATGAGCTGCTTCTGCTGTTATAATTATTATAATTACCATCACACAGAGCTTCATAGAATACAAAATTATTTGCTGCACCTTCTACAAGATAGAGATTTTGACATTGACTGTCTAGATAATCAAGTTCATTTTGCTGAATTCAGTTCAAAAATTAAAAAAAATTTAAACATCCAAGAGAATTTAGCAAACTGCTGGGGGGGGGGGGGCGGTGTATGAGAGAGAGAGAAGGGAAGGGAAGGGAGAGGGAGATGGGGAGAGAGAGAGAGGGAAAGCTAGATGTGGAGAATTGGCTTAATTGACTTATTTTTTTGAACATTTTCCATTTAGACAATATGGGCTTGGTGGTCAGGGACTCATGCAATTGCCCAGATAAATGATAACTCCTTTCCCTTTGGTGTGGGTCCTTATGAGACTCACAGAACCTCACTTGAAAGGGACAGACAGGCAGCAAGCACTTAATATGAACTTACTTTAAGTCAGGCACTTCTAAGATTTAGGGATACAATGAAAGGCAAAAAAAAGTCCCTGCCCTCCAGGAAGCAGTCATGTAAGGGTGCAGGTATTTATGTAGTAGATGGAAGGTCATATGAAAGGAGAAGGCACTAGCAGCTGGAGGGATGTGAAAGGCTTCCTGCCAAAGATGCTGGAATTCCTGAGGCCGTCTCATCCAGCTCATACCTGAACAAGAATCTTTCCTACAACCTGCTCATTTTCCTTTGCTTAAAGAGCTCCAGGGAGGGAGAATCCCCCTGGAGATTCCTGCTCTGCTTTGGGATAACTAATTTTGGGGTAACTTTTCCTTTGTTCAAATCATACCTACTGCTCCTACGTCTGTCCTGTCAAACTGAGAAGAACAAGTCTAATCCTTATTCCATGTAATAGTCTTTCAAATAATTGAAGACAGATACACTGCCCTCCCCCTTCCGCAAAGGCTTCACTTAGTGCAGTATGATCAACATTGACGTTTAGACACAGATTGGCATTGAGTGGAACTCAAAGCTAGGAAGACTTGGGTTCTGTCTCACCTGTGACCCATACTGGCTCTGTCGCTTAGTACCCCAAGGCAACTGTCTAGCACTGTATCTGAGGCGGTAGCACCGTCCTGTATTCATAGTTTTGGCACCCAGGAGTGCCATCTCCTGTGCCAACAAAATCCTAAGCCCAGCCATTATTACTGTCTGTGCATTTATGTGCCTCCTATGTTTGAGGCATTGTGCAGGGAGAGAGGAGGCAGCGTATGGAGAACAAAAGTGAAGCGGCCCCTGCCCTCGAGGGGTTTACTTTCTCTAGGATATGCAGCCTTCAGTCCTTTAACCAGTCCTCTTATGTCTTGATTTTGAGACCCCATAGCGTCCTTGTTGCCCTCCCCTGCATGTCCTCTAAGCCTATGGTATCCAAAGCTAAACAAAGAATTCCAAAGGAGCTCTGTTCAGCTCAGAACATCATCTTCCTAATCCTGGCCACTGGGATAGATTTTTAGAGCTGGAGGGGGGACCTTAGAGTTTATCTTTCCAGCTCCCTCATTTTACAGAGGAGGAAAGTCAGGCCCAGAGACTTGCACAAGATCACGGAGCAAAGCAGTGACAAAGGGAAGAGAAGTCCCTGGTTCTCCTCAGCCCTTGGACAACACTTCCACTTCTCTACAACGGAAAAATTACTGTTGTTTATTCCTTCAGTCACATCTGACACTTCATAAGAACCCAGTGGACCATAGCACACCAATATTGTCCTTGGGGTTTTCTTGGCAAAGATACTGGAGTGGTTTGCCATTTCCTTTTCCAGTGTTGCCAAGGATCCCACGGCTAGGAAGTATCTCTGAATTGGGATTTGAACTAAGGTCTTCCTGACTCCAGGCCCAGTGCTCTATCCACTGGCCCACCTAGCTCCCTCGAAACTAGTATCCTCTTTGGCAGCCACAGGGCAAATCGGATTACTGAATGACCTAGGGGTTAGGGGTAGTGAACCCGCAGCCTGGAGGCCACATGTGGCCCCTTGACTGAATCCAAACTTCTCAGAACAAATCCCCTTAATGAAAGGATTTGGTCATTTTAAACTCATAGGCATATGGAAGTGATTGTTGATAAATCAAAATAAATTAATAAAAAAATTTGAAAAAAAAAAAGAATTTGGTCTAACCATTAGACCATAATCAACCATGCCTTCAAAGAACATTTTATAAGAACTTCAGAGTAAAAAGACACTTGAAACACTATCAACTCCAGCGCCTTCATTTTAAAGAGGAGGAAACCCAGTTCCATACAGGATATGCCTTGGCCAATATCACTTTGAGTTTTCTCCTGATTGCTCTTCCAAACAGACCAGGCTGTTTCTCCCTGCAAACCAGTGCCCAGGTCCACTTGGGAGTGTCTCTTTAAAGAACTGAGTTCTGGAACTCAGCAGCAGGCTTTGAACGACCATTGTATGTGTTTTCAAAAAGACGGCCCCCTCCCAAGTGGCTTTTAAAATGCTCATTGTGCAGCAGTGAGCACAATGGGGAAAAAAGTACAGATTGCTGCCAAAATGCTTGTTTTAAAAATTCCTCCTCCATTCTTTCTTGTGACTTGTAGAAAAATCATTATTAAATAGTCGCTGCAGTTCCACAAGTCTCATCACACCTACACTGTATGTGACTTAGCCTTGTCTCGTGGTGGGGAGGGAGGAGAGCTGTCATCCGTGGGACCTGATGCACTTAAACCTTACGTGGGCCCAGCAACAGGCAGATTGCCATCTATAACAAGGCACTGAATGGGACTGAGCCCTTGGGGCTTGCTTAGAATCCCTGCACCATTGACTGTCAGAGCTGGAAAGGCAGAAAGTGTAAAGGGGGAACATATTCTGATATTCTTACAACAGACAGTATCGGAGCTGGGAGGGACCGCAGTGATCTTGCCCATCCCCCTCATTTTACAAAGGAGGATCAGGACATTTAATAAGGAATTTTCCATTCCCTTTTTCCCTCACTACTTTACTCTGTGACTTTATCCAAGTTGCTCCTCCTTCCTGTGCCTCAGTTTCCTCCTAGTACCATTTATTTATCGCTTTAAGAATTTCAGAGGGCTTTTCATATATTCTCTCGTTGGATCCTACAAACAACCCTGTGAGGTAGGAACTATTGATAGCCCTTTTTTTTTTTATACAGATGAGGAAACAGGCACAGAGAGGTCAAGTGATTTTCTTAGAGACACACGACTAATACTTGTCTGAAGCAGGATTTGAACTGAGGTCTTCCTCATTCCAAGTCTAACATTCACCCATCTAGCTACCTCTCCTTGTAAAGTGAAAGGGTTGAATTAAACTGACTCAGAGGTCCCTTCTAGCTATAAGATTTTTGGGGTTCTTTTTTAAAAATTTAATTTTTAATATTCATTTTTTAAAATTTTGAGTTCCAAATTCCCTTCCTCCAGCACCTCCCCCCAAACACTATGATACCCATTAGATATGTGAAGTCACACAACACATATTTCCATGTTTGCCATGTTAGGTGTAAGATTTTTCTATGTAGACTTCTGCTGTCCTACCTTAATCAAGCTATATACCTGGAACGTTCCCATACCTACTATGTTCTGAGGGCCCTTCTAGCCCTCCCATTCCAGTCCTTAGCATGGTGCCTGGCACATGGATGTTGACTGACAGACTGACATTCTTTGCCCTTCTAGACTACAAAGCTTGGATATATTCATGGGATTAATACCAATTTAAGCATGCCAGATTACAGCTAGGTCCAGATTATTTCAAATGAAGAAACCCCTGAAGTGGTTGTATTATTTGAATTTTTACTGCATATTTCCATTAGGCTGTGACCATTTACCATAGCTGACATAATTATAACTTCAAATAGTGTGAATTCTACTGCCCACAACCATTTTAAGGCCTTCATTGTTCGGACCAATCAGGACCTCACTGTTACGGAACTCAGGAAACTTCTGGAATGAGAGTAGGAGGGCCCCTCATGGGAGGTTGAAGCTGGTTCCTCAGAAAATCAAATGCAAAATAATGCAAGCAGATGACATTAAAAGCTATTAGAATGCTATTTCTTTTTTGTTATACAATGAATATGATCAAGGTTTCCTTTTTTTTTCTTTCTTTTCTTTTTTAAAGTACATTAGTGTGGCAGGTCAACCAGCTCCACAGTAAATGTTGTGAATCAATTCTTAGTAATTCCTCCCTCTTCCTCAGGAGCAAATCTAGTCCCTGATGACTTTGGCACTTAGCTTTGTTCTATTTTCTGCCCCCGTCCCACTTCCTTCCTCCATTTCCCTTTCCTGTTATGAGTTTTATGAAGAGAAAATGAATTTCTTTTTATGTCCTTTTGAATATATGACCCTGAGTCCTTTCTCGCACTAACATTCTGTGTCTAAAATATGTATGAAAAAATTGTTTATATACTATATCTGAGCATGTCTTTCCTCTACTCAAAAACCCTCAATGCTTCCATTGCCTCCTGAATAAAATGCAGATTCTAATGCCTGACATTCAGGGCCTTCTGCAGCCCAATGCTCCCTTGCCTTTCTGGCCTCTGTGCACATTTCTCTTCTCCATGCCCACTTCACTGCTAGACAGCCAACTTAGACTGGTCTCAGTCCCCTTAATCATACCTCAGTGCCTTGCTCAAGCTGATACACCTGGAATGTCTTCCTTCTTTGCCTCTTGAATCCTTACACATCCCTTAAAGCCCAACTCAGAATTGGCTTCTCTGATCTCCCCCAGGTGATAACGACCTTGCTCCTAAGACTTCATCCAGCACTGTTGTCTTGCAGCTCTCCAATGCATTTATCAAATAGTATTATCATTCCTAGTTTGTGAAAAGTCTCATCCTTCTGTTGGTCTTTGTGCTAGCCATGGTCTTGACTCTTAACTAGACTTTGTATCCCCTCCAACAGCTAGCATCTCATGACCTCCACTTCTGTATAGAATGTAAGTCTCTTGAGGAAAAGGACTGTGTGTTCAAGATCTTTTTCATTACCCAGGGTGCCTATACAATGCTTTATACAAAGTAGGTATCCAGATATTTGACATTCATTCAAAATCAAAAGAACTTCCATCCCTGGAACTCTTTGTCTTCAGGGACAGAGACTGTCCTCAGCACACATGTCTTTCTTGAGCATCCTTTTTGGTTCAGGTGACCTCCACTCATATAAGGTGACCTCTGCCAGCCCTAAACATGACTTCAGCGTGCCATTATTGAAGGAGTTCATTGATGGCTATTGGGCCTGTAATTTCAATGAAATCATTAGGTTATGAGCAGGATTTCCTTGGGTGTAGCTTGTGGTGTGACTTCATACAAATCCCTGAACTTGTGTTATGTTTTAGGAAGCCACATTAGGGTCATTCCACAGAGACCCAGTTGGCCAATCCTTAGCCCCATCACTATGAACAGGATATCTTTCTTCTGTGAATGACATTCACAAAGGTTCAAAAAGACCTCTCCTTCCAGCCAAACATGCATACTGTTCCCATTATAGAACACTCTGTCCCCTGCCATGGTGCTTTTTGTCCCCCATGCCTAGAATGCTATCACCCTTCCATTACCTTTTGGAGCTCATGACTCCATTCTTCTAAGTTACACTTGTAGGCCTCTTCCTCCCTTTCCAGATGACTCCAGATGATGATTACCACTCCCCCAAAATCAATCCCAGTGCATTTTTTATGTAGCCTTGTGTTTGCTTTATCTGTAAATATGTCATATTCCAGCAGAATGTAAGTTCTGTGAAGGCAAAGGCTGTCACTTTTGTGTTTCTATCACTCATGCCTACCCCTGTATCCTCAGAGATTGTGGGATTTGCCTGGGATCACAAGCCAGTCTGTTATTGTTACTGATATTATTATTATGATCATAAATATGAAATGCCTCAATATAAAAATTAATGTACAAAGCATATAATGTAAAATACTAGGTATTAGTAAAACAGTAATAATAATAATAGCTAGCATTTACATAGAACTTTAAGATTTGCAAAACACTTTATATATGTTAACTCATGGAGGCATAACTTGAACCCAGGATTTCCTTGCTCTGAGGCCAGCTTCCCATCCACTAACAGGCTGCCTAGTCATGAGGATAGGGACTGTGTTTTAATACTAGTTCACAATTTGCTAGCATTTTTCAGTTTATACAGGTCTTTCCTGTCAGTAGCTCTGGGGCATAAGTAAGGAAATTAGATTTATCCCCATTTTACAGATGAAGAAACTGATACCTGGTGAGGGGGTTGTCCAAGATAAAAGTGGGCAGAGCCCTTGAACCAAAATCATCTGCTTCCTAGATAGTGCTATTTCTACTACAATTAAGATCCTGGCCATTCCAGTTAGATTTTATAATGTCCATTCCCCACCCCACCCCCCTCAAGGTCATGCATTTGACTCTGTGGATTTCTCTTCATTGAAGTTTTCATTTTACTTTATCAAGTATGAATGTTCGTGAGACTTTTCCCTTCGCATCTCAATTTGTCTCCCACTTCCTAATCCCCCCCTTTCCTCTCAGCATCTCCTTTTCATTACCCACGTGAAGGAACAGTCGTGATCACGGAGCACAGACATACCACCCAGGCTTCTAGCAGATCCTTAATATCTGTGGGTGTTCCTTTTTTGTAGTGTTGTACCCTGAAATCTTTCCTGAGTAACCCTCATTTTTCCTCTCACGCTTTTTAAAGACTTTTTTTTTCCCTTGAGGTTTGAAAACTGAATTAATTAAAAAAAGAAAAGAGGAAAGGGGGGAGGGGTCATCTTACCTGCAAATAGAAAAAGAAATGCCCCTCCTCTCTAAATGATTTGTAATATTCTTTATCTGTAGCCAGTGATGAATATTATCCAGATCAGTGCTAAATTTTACGGTTCATTGACTCTTAGATTTAGAGTGGGAAGAATTGGGTGCCATTAAACTCAACTCTGTTATTTCATAGGAGAATAAACCGAGACCCAGAGGGGTTAAGTAATTTGACCAGGGCCATACAAGTAGGACAGAGTTGGGATTCAAATCTAAGTCATCTGACTCCAAATCCATCTCTGTCCACTGTGTCGCACTGCCTCTCAGCTACCATTCCGTATCTGGCTGAATGAGCTCTGTGTTACTTGCTTTTGTTTTGTTTTATCTTGTTTTTATGATAAAGGCTCATATCTGTGCATGCTGGCGGCTGGTATTGGCTTAGTTCATTAATTCAGCAAATACCTAGCAAGCATGTACCGTGTTTAAGGCATTGAACTAGCCTCTCAGGAGCCAGAGACATTCTCTGCCCTCATGGAGCTTATGTTCTAGGGTGGTGGTGATAATTCTCTAGCTGGCAAGACATAAACCCAGCAACTGAACTTTTTTAATTTTAAGTTAGAAGGGATCTCATTGGTCATATAGGGGCATCTAGTGCAATTTATACCCAAAGGGGATACTCACTGCAATATTCCTGAGCTTTGCTGAAGATCTCTGGGCAAGTAGAACCACCCTACCACCTCCTGAGGCGACCCATTCCACTTTTGGACAGCTCGGATTATTTGGAAATTTTTTTTCCTAGCATCAAGCTTAAATTTGCTGCTTTGTAATTTCCATCTATTGGGGACATGATAGATATGGTCTAAACCAGTGGTGTCAAACTGAACTGGAAATGAATCCTCAAAGCCACATGTTGATTTAGAACACCACAAGTTAACATTATCTATGTTTTATTGTATTTTTATTTATTTTGTTAATGCATATATTTGAATCTGAGGGGCCCCTAAGTGGCATAGTGGATAGAGCCCTGGGCCTAGAATCAGTAAGACCTGCGTTCAAATCCGGCCTCAGATACTTGCTAGCTGTGTGACCCTGGGCAAGTCACTTAAGCCTATTTGTCTCAGTTTCTTCATCTGTAGAATGAGCTGGAGAAGGAAATAGCAAAGCACTCCAGTATCTTTGCCAAGAAATGGGGTCACAAAGAGTTGGGCATGACTGAAACCACTGAATAACAATAGCAAATATTTTAATCTGGTTTGGTCCTACCTAGGAGTGTTGGGAGCCACATACAACCAGTGGGCCATGAGTTTGACCCCTCCGGTCTGGACGGTAGTGCCGGTTTGGTGGATTTGGAATTGATTGAATGACTAAACCCAAAAATAGTCATTAATGGGTCTGTGTCAACTTGGAGGAGATTGCCAGTAAAGTATCCTTTGCTGTTGTGATGTTCAACATTTTTATCAGTGACTTGGACAGAGGCGTAGATAACATATTTATTATATGTGCAGATGACACAAGGTTAAGAGTAATAATGAGCCCACTGGATGCCAGAGTCAAAGTCTATAAAAGATCTCAACCAGCCAGAATGATGGGCCAAATTAAGAAGATGAAATCCAATGGAGATAAATAGAAAGTCTTGCACTTGATATTAAAAAAAAAATAAACTTCACAAGTACATGGTGGAGGAGGTGTGGCTAGCAGTTTATGGTTTTGCTTTGTTTTGTTTTTGAAGACTGCAGGTCCAATATGAGTCAACAGAGTGGATTGACAGCCAATTAAAAAAAAAAAAATTGAGATCTTAGGCAGCATTGAGAAGCATGGCATCCAGACCCCAGAGGCTCATGGTCCCACTATACTTTGCTTTAGTCAGCCAACACCTGGAGTAGCGCATGGAGCTCTGGGTGCCACATTTTAGAAAGAACATTGACAACTGGATCGTGTCCAGAGGGTATTGACAAGGGTGGCAGGAGAAATGGAAACCATGCCTTACAAGGATTGGGCTGTCGTTGTGGCAAAGAGATTAGGATTGTTCTGCTCGGTCCAGGCAGACAGAAAGAATTAGGAACAATCTGAGGCAACTGCAGAGAAACAAACTTTAGCTTAATGTGAGGAGTAATTTCAAAAGCATGAAAACGGTTCAGAACTGTAATGGCTGGCCTGGAAGGTGGTGGGGGTCTCCTCACTGGAATACTTAAGGGCTGGACAACCACTTGTCAACAACCTTATGGAGGGCATCTCTTCTCAGAAATGAGACTATATGATATTAGAAAGCCCTTCTAATTCTGAGATTCTATGCAAAATTCATTTAGTCCTCAAATTCTCCACATAATTTGATGGTAGAGTGGAAAATCACTAGGCTTAGAGTTGGAAACTCTGGATTCAAGTCCTTACTCCTCTATTTAGTAGCCATGTGACCCTGGGCAAATCACTTAACCTGTCTCAGCCTTAGTTTCCTCATCTGTAAAATGGAAATAATAATACCACCTACCTCATTGGGTTGTTGTGAGGATCAAGTGAGATTATGTATGTGAAACACTTTACATCCTTAAAGTACTATGTAAATACTGTTTATTATTATTATTTTATTAAAGTTCTGACCCTCCTACTAAATGTATGACCTAGGACAAGTCATTTTTATCCCTTCAGGGCCTAATTTTTCTCATTGATAAAATGAGGGACTCAGGATAGATGACCTCTAAGGATCTTTCCAATTCTTAATCTTTTGAAATTTTAGAAGCTTTGATTTCCCCCATTGATTCTGGCAGAATTGAGTTGTTACTTTGTGCTCCTATGGTTGTTATGATTAGTGGTCTACATTAGCCCATGAAAGTGGTTCAACTGAAGTTGCTCAGATCAGTGCTTAACCAGATGAATTAGGGAATAATAATAGAACCTCATTAGTCATATTGAAACCTACTCAGTACAAGAACCCATTGCCTGACAGTTATCCATTCTCTGCTTGAATACTTCCAGTGATAGAGAGTTCACTATTTTGTGAAATAGCTCATTCCACCATGGGGAGCTTTTTGTGTTAGAAACGACCTCCCTTAGAATGTGCTGAAGTCTGCCTCCTTGTAGTTGTACCCACTGGTGCCTTTCTGCCCTGTGGGACCTTATAGGGTTCCATCCAACATTATGAGGGCCTCTCAGATGCTTGAAGATGTTGACTTGGCCTTCTCTGTCTTCTCTTCTCATGATTAAATATTCATAGGGGTTGCAACAGATCCCTCTGTGCCGTGGTACACAGACCCTTTGCCACCCCTCCCCCCCACCATAGTCAAACTCCTTTGTGGGTTTGTCAATATCCCTCCTAAAATATGGCCCTAGTACATAATACAGTGCTTCATACATGTTCTCACAGATGCTCAGATACTTGTTTCTGTGTTTCATAATGTGTATTGGTATAGACCAGGAGTGGGGAACATGTGGCTTTCTATATCGTTTAGTGTGGCCTTTTGACTGAATCCATTTGGACTGAATTCATTTGAATTCAGTCAAAAGGCCACACTTAAATATCTGGAAAAGCCATAGGTTCCCTACCCCTGGTATAGATGCTTATAAAATATATGTGTGTATATGTGAATATTATATATATATATATGTGTGTGTGTGTGTATATACATATATATGGAGGTTTTATATATATGTATATGGAGGCTTTAATATACTTCAAATTCAGTATGAATCAAGCTTGTGATATGGCAGTCAAAAAATTAGTGTAGTCTTAGGTTACATTAACAGAAATATAATGGCCAAGACTAGGGAGGCAGTGGTCTTACTCTCCTCTGTCCTGATCAGATTATCTGGAGCATCCTCTTCAGTTCTTTGCTAACATTTTAGGAAGGACATTGACAGACCCAGAAAGCATCAAAGAGAAGGTGGATAAGATGATGAAAAAGTCTTGAGCTCATCATGACAAATGAGTATCAGTTGAAGGAACTAAGATGTTTCATCTGGAGAAGCCCTACAGGTGGGGGAGAGGTCATAATGGCCGTAGTAGAGTATTAGAAGGGCCTTACTAAGGAAGAAGGCTTAGATGTGGTTCATTCTGGGAGAAAAAAAGATTTAGGCCCAAGGTAAGCAAAAGTTTCCCAACGCTTAGAACTGTTCTTAAGCAAAGACTACATGAGCACCTATTAGGGAAAATGTAGAGGTGACTCTCAGTCGGGTTGGACTAGGTGTCTTCTAGATTCCTTCTGTTATTTTCTGAGTCTGTCAGTTGGGGGAATGGTTGTTACAAACCAGAGGGTGGTACAGAGTAGAGGGGCTGGGGATCCAGGAAAGCTATTTGGACAAGACATCATTTGAGTTGGGCTTTAAAGATGGGCATCAATTCACATAAAGAGAATGGGAGGGCAAAATGGCACTAACACTTTCAGGACAACCCATAATGTCCATTTGCACAATGACTTTGGTCTCATTCTAACTGATAGCATCTACTTTGTTCTGATAAATTCCACCATTCATTGATTTTCCTTCAGTAATAAAGAGATAGTATGTTGTTTTGTGGGTCATTTGAAGAGTCCTATTCAATTGAATTGCACTACAGTTTGTTAATTTGATAGCAGTATCACAGAATAAGAACAGTTGACTATGATCTTCCCTGTTGACCTTCTTGGCTTGTTGCACATCTCTTCTGTCCAGAAAGAGTCATCTTCATTTATTGAGTAGATGCTTTCTTGCCACCCACACACTCCTTATTTCTACTACCTACTGCTTTCCCAGAGGCCACTGTTGACCTCATCACTAACTCCAGTGGACTTTTCCCAGTCTTCATGCTCAGTCATTCCATGGAACCCGAGACCATTAACCAGTACCTGCTTAATACTCTGTCCTCCAGTCTTCCATGATATTGCTTGTCTTTTGTCTATCCTTGTACCTTTGTGACCACTTTATCTCTGGGCTGTTCTGGTTTCCTCATCCCCCCAAAGTGTAGTCATCCCCCACCCTAGACTCTGTCATTGGCTCTCTTCTCTCACCATCTTTTCATCTGTCCTGATCTAATCTGTTACCCTGGCTTCATTTATCTCCATGTAGATGATTCTCAGATGTGACCCTTTAGCCTAGATCTTCCCTAAACTGCAGCCTCACCTTTCTAACGTGCAGCTTTGACATCTCTACCTGGTTGGCCCACCAGTGTCAAATTCAGCATGTCTGAAACACAACTTTGGTTTCAAACCTTTAGTCATCTTTGGGGAAGGGAGGTGGGGAAGCTGTGGAGAGGATTAAGTCATTAGTCTAACCCTGTCAATTTGACCTCCAAATGTTCCTACCATCCTTTCTGCTCCCTCCACCTCCACTGTCACCCCCCTACTCCAACCCCTCATTACCTCTTTCCTAGGCTACTGTTAATAACCTTCTAACCAGTCTTCTCTCACTTCCCTCTCCATTATTTCTATGGTTGCTCATGTAGTCTTCTTAATAAATAGGTATGATTCTCTCATCTTCCTGCCCTCCCAAAAAACAAACAAACAAACCTGGCAATAATTTCTTATTGTCCCAAAGTAAAATAGAGCCACCTTTGCCTGGTATTCTAGACTTTCTACAGTCTGGTTCTACCTTATACAAGAAGCCTGTTTAACTTTGCTACTTTCATGCACTCCATGGGCCACCCAAATTAGATGAGCAGCTAAGGTGGCCAAGTGTATAGAATACTGGGCCTGAGGTCAGGAAGATCTGAGTACAGATCCAGCCTCACACACTTACTAGCTGTGTGACCCTTGAGCAAATCTAGTTGCCTCAGTTTCCTCATCTGTAAATTGGGGATATCAATAGCACCTACTTCCCAGGGTTGTTGTGAGGAACAAATAAAATAATTTAAAGCACTTCATATAATGCCTGGCATGCAATAAGCACTATGTAAATCTTCCCTGTTATTATGGTTGTTATTATGAGAAGCTATTTCCTGATCTCATCCTTGCTTTCTTTTTCTCTGCCTTTGCTCATTCATCTGCCTTTGATCTGGAAGACATTTCTACTTTTCAGCTATTTGAAATCCTCTTCCTCCAAGACCCAGGGACAGGGTGCCACATTTTTCATGGGCTCTCCTGGTTTCCCCTCTATCTTTGCTCTGCAGGTTGGATATCACATTTTTCTTTGAGGCCACACATTTCATTTCCGTAATGCAGGGGTGGGGAACCTGCGGCCTCAAGGCCACATGTGGTCCTCTGGGTCCTCAAGGGCAGCCCTTTGACGGAATACAAACTTCACAAAACAGATTTGTTTGGATTCCGTCAAAGGGCTACCCTTGAGGACCTAGAGGGCCACATGTGGCCTCAAGACTGCAGGTTCCCCATCCCTGTCCTAGGGCATAGCACTACATCTAGTGCATCAGTGGTGCTTAATAAAAGCTGAATTTTAATTTACATGTAAAATGCAGCCGGGGCCTTTTCCTTCTTGTTCTTATTATACATATGTGAAGGATACCAAAGGATATTATCTTAGGAACTCTGGAGGATGGAGTTAATGTCTATTTCTGAAAACCTAGCTTGATGGAAGGCTTTTAAGCCAGTCTGTTTACCTAGCCCGGGAGAATCATTATTCCATTTTGGCATGACTCAGGTAATCATTATGGCAATTTTAAGTGACGTCTCTGTGGTGCAAGACTTAAACATGCCTTTTATTCTTTGCCGAAAAGTGGTGAAACTAACTTTAGCAATTTTGCTTCAGGAATCAACTTAATGAATCTCAGTATAGAAAAGTACTTCTTGTACTAGATTGAAAGTGACTGTTATCTGAGCAAGGGAATTTGTATTTATGTAGATTGCTATATTGGAGAGCCTAGCATGCTAGGTGTGTTAGGTAATGACAATATGTGCAATACCTACTATGTGCTGGGTACTGTACTAAGGGCTGGGGATACAAAGAAAGTCAGAAACAGCCCCTGCCCTAATTGAGCTCACTATCTAATGAGGGAATAAACATGCAAGGAACAATGTATGAACAAGATAGATACAGGATAAATTGGAGATCATCTCAAAGGGAAGGCACTAAGATTTGTAGTGGATAGAGTGCTGGACCTGGAATCAGGAAGACTTGAGTTCAAATGTGGCCTCAGATACTTACTAGCTGTGTGACCCTGGGCAAGTTGCTTAACCCTGTCTGCCTCAGTTTTCTCAACTGTAAAATGAGCTGGAGAAGGAAATGGCAAAACACTACAGTATCTCTGCCAAAACAAAACAAAAAAAAACTAAACAAATCCCAAATGAGGTCATGAAGCGTGGGACACAACTGAAATAACAACAACCACAAAGACTAAGGGGAACTGGGAAAGGCTTCTTGCAGAAGATGGGGCTGTAGCTGAGACTTGAAGAAAGCCACAAGAAGATGAGGAGGGAGAGCCTTCCAGGCATGAAGGACAGTCAATGCAAATGCAGAGTGAGAAGGCGGAGTGTCTTGTGTAAGGAACAGCAAGGAAGCCCCTGTCACTGGATCATAGAGTGTATGGAGAAGAGTAAGGCATAAGGTACCTGCGAAGGCAGGAAGGAGCCAGGTTGTGAAGGGCTTCAAAAGCCAAACAGTATTTTATATTTGCTCTGGAGGTAATAGGGAGCAATTGAAGTTTACTGAATGGGGGGGGGGGTGACATGGTCAGACCTTAACTTTAGGAAGATCACTTTGATAGCTGAGTAGAAGAATATGGATTAGAATGGGGAGAGACTTGAGGCAAGGCATTGCAATAGGCCAGGTGTGAAGTGATGAGGTCCTGCACCAAGGTACAGTGTCAGAGGAGAGAAGTGGCCATGTGTGAGAGGTGTTACAGAGATAGACTCGACAGATCTTGGCACAAGATTGGATATGGGGAATGAGAGTGAGGAGTTGAGGGTGGAGCCTGGTTTTTGAGTCTGGGTGATGAGGAAGATAGTGGTGCCCTTTCGGTACCGTTGTAGGGCTGTTAGGAAGATGGGAGGATTTGGAAGGCAAGATAAATGAGTTCAATTTTAGACATGTTGAGTTTACTGTCTTGACAGGACATCATGTTTGAGACATCTAGTAAGTAGTTGGAGATGCAAGACTGGAGGTCAAGAGAGGGGTGGTTGTTGAGCCGTTTTAGTTGTGTCCGACTCTTCATGACCCCATTTGGGGTTTTCTTGTCAAATATACTGGCAAGGCTTGCCATTTCCTTCTCCAGCTCATTTTACAGGTGAGGAACTAAGGCAAAACAGGGTTAAGTGATTTACCCAGGGTCACATAGCTAGCAAATATCTGAGGCCCAATTTTAACTCTGGAAGATGAGTCTTCTTGACTCCAGGCCTGGTTCTCTGTGCACTATGGCATCACCTGGCCATCCAAGAGAGAGATTAGAGCTGGATGAGTAGATGTGAGAGCTATCAGCATGGGGATGATAATTGAATCCACTTGACTAGATCACCAAATGAAATACAGAGGGAGAAGAGAACTGGCCACAACTAGGGTTAGCAGGTATGACCTAGATAAAGATCCAGCATAGGAGACTGAGAAAGAACAGGCAGGCAGGCAGGCAGGAGGATTACAGAGCCTTGTGAACTCGGCTTGGTCTTTGGAATTCCAAACTTATGGAATTGATAATGCAAGAGATCAATTGCTTATTTTGTCTCTAGCCTGAATAGGATTGGAGGGCATCCCAACTGGTCAGGAGACTGAGGACCAGAAGTCTAGAACTGTAGGTTGTATAGCTGGCTAGTGAGTAGCAGAGCTGCAGCTAGATCCCAGGTCTCCTAACACCTAATCTTGTGCTTTTTCTCCTTCCTCCTGATGAAATTTGAAAGTGAATGCATATCATGTATATTTATTAGAACTGTAAAATTATATGCTTTTGCTGGAAGCCTTTGGCATGAGCCCAGCCTCACTTTAAGAAATTTAAATGTATTGACAGCAGCAATAATGTTAATGGGGAAACAGCACCAAAAAATGTCTTACTATACCCCTGCCATCTGCACTGGGATTTGAATAGTGCACTAAAAACAGATCAGTGAGAGTGCCACCAGATTAGACTTGGCAGGAAGTTGCAAAGGTGAGACCCTTTCACAAGAGACACCTTGTCTCTTTCTGTATCTGCCTTGTCGTGGATTGTAAATCAAAACAGGAATGCACTGGTCCATCCCAACGATGATGCTGTTTAGGAGAAAGCCATTCCATAAAATTACTCTTTGGAACTCCGTTAAAAATAATTCATGGCAACACCATCTTCTGCTGAATTCAGTAAATGTTTTTGGAGTGTCTGTACTGTGCTTGGCATTATGCTGTCCTGGGTGCCAGATTTCATTAGGGTCGTTGACAAGCTAGAAGGCAGCCAGGATGTTAAGGTGACTCAGAGCCTTGCCCTAGGAAGATTGGTTGAAGGAACTGGGAGTATTTAATTTCAAATAGAGATGACTTAAAGGGAACCCTAGCCTTTGTGTTCAGCTATCTAGATTGTTGTTGATTGTCCTAGGTTCTCGAAGACCAATGACATCAGGAGGGTGATGTTTTGACCTGCAAGTGAAATGGATTTGTGAGGCAGAGCTGTGCAAAGTCATCGGGCTCACTCTGTCCCCCAGAGTCATCAGAGTCCAGTGGCAAGACATAGGTCAGGACAATTGGAGATGGCCCCCGATGCAGTGGAAGACCGTGGCCTTTGTAAACTGAGGCCTTTCCCAGGTCTCAGTTTGTCTGAGACAATACCCATTTGGTAGTTAAAGGCTAGGTGAGAAGTGAAGTAAAAGATGGTCTACTTTGCCTTCACTAAAGAATCAATCAGGAAGGGCTGATTGATCCAGCAGATGCTGGCTATCCACTGGTTAGGAACTATTATAGGGGTGGATTTACATCTTGGGTAGAGTTTAGACTAGATGACCTGCCAGGGTTTTCCTAACTCTGGAATTCTGTAAGCATCTATAGGAATTATGAAAAGATGGCCAGCCATTTGGATGTGTCTATCCAATAATGCTGTTTACTCCTTCCTCAGCTCTGAGAAAACTTTCTGTCTTGAGAAGGAAGAGATGAAGTTTAAAAAGACATTAACTTATCCTTTCCCAACCACCTCCTGTCCCCATCCATGACAGCTGGGCGGTTGGGATTGAGGTTAGGATTTTTCCTGACCAAAAGCCAACATGTTGCCAAATGGCCCAACTTTGCCTGGGCAGCCCTTATTAACCCTCCATTCTGTCATCCTCCCAAGTGTGTTCATTATCCATGCTGTCCTAGCTTTGGCTTGGTTTGCCTAGTTGCTACTGTTGACATCATTGGTACTTGTATTTTTCCTTGGATACTGCTCCCACCTCATAAGACATTTCTGCTCTCAAGTCAGTGAATGTTATGCCTCTGGCTGGGTTTCTGAGTGATCCCTTCTAGCCTTTCTGATATAACATTTTAAAATAAAACCTGTGTAATTGGTTGTCATTTCTTCCAGTAACCTGACTTCTATTTTCCCTCCTGTTTAACAGCTGACCATCTTTGGGTCAAGGGTCCAAAGACCTGGCTTCTAATCCTAACCCAGCTACATTTAAGAGCTGGATGACCTTGGGCTCAAAATTTTGCCTGGGGCTAGGGAGGGTTAGGATCTTAGTTTCCTCATCTTTAAAATGAGAGGGACTGAGCTAGAGGGCCCCTGAGGGTTCTTGCAGCTCAGAATCTGTGACCCCAGAAAATCAGAGCTTGCACTCTTATCACTGGACTACCCTGTCTGCGAGTCACTTAGTTACCTCTACTGTGAGAAGAGGAAATTAGGCCCAATAATCTTTAAGATTCCTTTCTGCTCTGCCATTCTGTGATTCTCAATTCTTGTTTTTGTTGTAAAGCAATAAACACAGACTGGTGTTTCCCCCGACTCTTCCTTCAGTGGAGGAGCTGTAATTGATCTCAAATATTAGTTTATCTTTGCTAAAATATTTTGACTCGCCAAAATCATTTAAAATGTGTGGTGTGTCGTTTGTTTTTTGTCTTTCATTTTTAAATACACTGTATTCAGGCAATCTTGGAAATGCCTTGCTATGAATAATTAACTGATACAAAATAATCATGAACTACAACCTTTGTTTCAGGGGCTGCCTCCCCCCCGCTTTTTTTAAAGACAAGAACATGAAATCATATCTGTGGCCAGTTATATCTTATTCTGCGATGTGTAAGGTCCTGTACATCTTATCTTAATTGATTCTCACAACAACCTTTTGAGGTGGGCACTTTAGGTACTTATTCCCATTTTACAGAGAAGGAAACTGAGACTCGGAGCTTAAGAGACTTACCCCTGGGCAGACCAGACATAGCTTGAAAGTAGGATTTGAACTTAGGTCTCTCCTGACTCCAGGTTCAGGACTATTATACCACGTTGAGTTCGTGATCCACTAATGCAAGTGAAACTTAGGGTTACAAAATAGAATTCTAGTCTTATCCCTGGCAAACTTGGAAAAGTCTTTTTTCATCTCAGGACCTCAGTTTCCTCATGTGTAAAATGCAAGTGTTAGACTAAATTCCCTTAGTAAAATGTCAGTTTCTGGAGACTAGGGACTGTTTCATTTTCATCTCTGTATTTCCAGTACCTGACATATAGGATGATGGATTTAGATTTGGAAGTTACCTTATAAATTGAATAGGCCTTAGATGCCCTTATTTTACAGATGAGGAAACTGAGGCCAAGAGAGTTTTTATCTTTCCAAATGTCATATAGATAGTAAGGAGCAGAGGAGAGATTTGAACCCAAATCTTCTGACTCCAGATCCAGCATGCTTTCCACTGTACCACACTTATTTTCCATCCTGGACATTTTATTCTGTGATTACCCTTTTCAAAACTGACCTTATGGTGGGACAGATCTAACTCCCACCATGTGGTATTTCCCCTGTCAGATACAAAACCCTGAACTAGATGGACACAGACCGGACTCCCAAAAGTAATTTCAAGTCCTTCAGACATAGAACAATGAAAATGACCTTTACAGACATGAAAGTTCTTCAGTCACAGTAACTCGAATTTAGGATTCTGCTCATTTCCCTGGCAGGCTTGGGCCCATTGAAGAGAAAGCTTACTCACGTGTGATGCCTGAATTCCCAAATCCATATGTGCTGGAGCCCATTTACAAAGCAAGTGCTGAGAAGGAAAAAAGTATATGTATGTCTATGTACACATATATTCTTTAGGAAAAAAACATGTACCAACATGTGTATGTATATATTATATTATATGTCATATTGTATTGTATGTGTGTGTATATATATTTTATTATATATGGAATTATATAGTACATATATGTTGTATATAAATAAATTTGTATATAAATATATATTGTATATATTCACTATTTTATATATATACTATATATATACAATATGACATAATTATGTATGTGTTCAACACACATATAAATAAGGAGACTCTCTTTTTTGTTTGTTTTTTTGCTAAGCAGTGGGGTTAAGTCACTTGCTCAGGGTCATACAAGCTAGTAAGTGTCAAGTTTCTGAGACCAAATTTGAACTCAGGTTCTCCTGACTCCAAGGCTGGTGCTCTATCCACTGCACCACCTACCTGCCTCTGGTGACCCTCTTTCCTACAATTTTACAAGAACAGATACCATGGAAACAAAAAAGTCAACTTCTCTCCCCCAGGTTGACTTTTTTGTTTGCATGGTACCTGTTCTTGTAATATCCCACCTTATTTTATGAAGAAAAAGCAGGATTTTTATCCCATTGCAAGATACTTTGAGCAGCCCTCTCTTGTAGCCTTTATAGTAATTTTCACTTTATCCTTTGTAGTTTGGATATTTGTTTATATTTCATGCCTCTATACTAGATTATATGCTTCCTGGGAGCAAGAATGTATCTGCTTCATCTTTTAAGCATCCACCCGCAGTCCCCAGCACAGGGCCTCCAGAGTCATAATTTTAACCATGTAAACAGGATGATCCTTGGTAAATGTTAGTTGAATGAATCAGTGAATGGAAACTGGTTTTACTTTTAAAGTTCTGACTTGTGTTTTGTATCTGGTTTTTCCTTTTAAAGAGATTATGAAAGAAGAAATAGAAATATCCTTTGAAGACATCCTGGAAAAGGCCAAGGCAGGAGATCCAAAGGCACAGACAGAGGTAACTCCATTAGTTGTTTTGTTTTATATGCAGTTTCAACATTTTAATTGTTTTTATTATAAAAACAAACAAAAAAAGGATGAAATTTAGAATAGGATCACTTGGCCCTTTCCCTTCTTCTCCCCTCCCAGTTCAAAATGCTTATCCCACTGAATAACCACTAGCATCCTCTAGGACTTGCACTTGGGTTCACGCCTCAGTTGAGTCTTCCCTGTGGTCTTGGCCAGGTGTGGGGAACCTGTAGCCTCAAGGCCACATGTGGCCCTCTAGGTCCTCAAGTGCAGCCCTTTGACTGAATCCAAACTTCATAGAACATTGTGTGCTGCACTTAAGGACCTAAAGGGGCTACATGTGGCCTCAAGGCCACAATTCCCCACCCCTGGTCTTGGCCTTTTTTGAGAACATCAGCTGTGTTGGCCCCCCTTAGCCAGAGCTTCCACTCAGTGCATTGTTTCCCTGTTGGCCTTCTTTTTACCATGTTACTTTGTGAGATCAGTGCCTGCCATGCTTCTTGCGGCGAGTCCAACAATTTTATGGACATTTGCCATGTCACCGTAATGATGTCAGCTCAAAGAGAACATCCATTCTTAACATTCCTGTTGCTTCCTTTTTATAAGTCCATTTTTCTCTCAAATACCAAATATGGGAGAAAATACCATTATTCTACTGTAGTGGGAGTGGATAAAAAGCCAGATCATTGATATTGCCATTTTGATGAAAGGACAAGGGACTGACCGTGCTGAAAGATAAATGAGAATTTGGGGCTGTCAAAGGGAAGGCCCTACAGGTAGGTGTGAGCTTGTTTATTATTTTGAGATGCTATTGTCCCCGTAGAGTAAGACTGGTGTTGGTGGCCTCTGATGTTGGCCGACAAAATCACTACCTGTAATACAGTCGAAGCTAAATCACTATCTGAAGTTTCCTTAAAATTAGGTAAATTCCTTTGTTCATAGTCTAACTTGGACAGAGGGTTCCAAGCTTTACTGAACTTACTTAGTTATCCATCACGGTTGAGGTGACTGCCTACTGACACTTGGAGCTTTTTCCTTCAATATCATTCATTCGTTCACCAAACATTTATTAAGCACCTGCTACATGCAGAACACCGTGCTAGGCTCTGAGAGGATATAGAACTGAAGACACATAGACTTCCAGTAGCTCAAGTCTTTTCTTTGTAAATTGACTGAATGTTAGTCGATTTCTGTTAGACCAATAATGAATTTGGAGTACCTTGTTCTTTTTCTAATGTTCCCTTAACTTTGCAGAGATATTTAAAGACAGTCATAATGAAAGATCACTGAATTTGAGGGTTAAATGGCCTGGGTTCTAGTACTGGTTCTAGCAGCAGAGGAAGGTGGAAAAAGCACTGATCTGGGGTCAGAGGACCTGGGTTCAGATCCCACCTCTGACGCATGCCACTTGTGTGTGACCTTGGGCAAGTCATTTTGACCCTCTTAGCCTCAATTTCCTCATCTACAAAATGAGGAGGGTGGCATCACTGTCTTGTCTCCCATTGCTCATGGCCAAGCTCCCTTTTCCCTGATGGAATACAACTCTGTCATTGCCATGGGTTTGCTAGTGGAGGAAAAGAACATGGTACTAATGGGAAAACAAACTTGATTGAATTTAAGGAAAGGATTGGAGTATTCCGAACTCTTTATAAAATTAAACATAATTTCTGCTGATATTGATTCTTCTCCATTTTCCAGGTAACTGAAAGGCAATTAGTTTTTGGGTCTTTTTTTGTTTTTTATATTTTATCTGCATAATGAGGATTCATGGTATTGAGTTGGAAGGCCTGGCTTGAAATTCTACCTTATTCCTTGGTGCTTTTATGGCTTTGGACCAGTCAGTTCCCTTGCCTGGGCCTCAGCTATAAAATAAGGGGATAAGATTGGGAAGCTGATCCCTAAGTTCCTCTCCAGCTCTAAATCCCATGGGTTGGAGGAGCTTCAAGACAAATTACTGCCATTCAAAACAGTTGGTGTCCTTTACTATACCTTCCCTTCAAAGGTGATGCAAACGTATTTAAAATTGGGCACCTGGTAGTAAGTGGCCCAGAGCTGGAAAGAAGTGGTGAGAATGTTGCAGAATCTTCATTAAAAGCCCTGCTTAGCTCCTCAAAGGCCCAACACATTTTGAGTAGGCTAACAAGCTGGACTCTGTGAAATCCCCAGATGGCGGGATTTATCATTTAAAAAAAAAAGTGAACCTGCTTGTAAAAAAGTATAAATACTTAGAGTATAGCTCCCACACTCTGACTTTCATTAGTCATTTTCACAGGGCACCAGCAGATGTGGCATAAGGAAGAATCTACGGTAGTAACTTGGGGTGGGTTGATGAAGAGAAAAGCAAAAGTGTGTAGGCCCGGACTTGCTTTTAGCCTCAGAAGAGAGAATTAAATAACCAAAGTTCCCATTTACTATAAAATATTTGATTGACTCATCAAGGAAAAAGTGTGAAATTTTATCATACTTATCCAGGCTTAAGGTTGGAGCACAAAATCATGTATGGATTTTACCTGGACGTGTATAGTTATATTATGATAACATCAGGTCCTGTTTCCAAGTCAGTTGACTTGGATTTGAATCATGCCTCTGACACATAATGACTGTGTGACCTTTGGCAAATCACTTGACCTCTGTGGTCCTCAGTTGTGAAATGAAAGACTTAAAATCATTTCCAACCTTCCAGCTTTAATTCTATGATCCTATTTTTTGTTGTTCTGTCATTTCAATCATGTCTGAATCTTTGTGACCCCATTTGGGGTTTTCTTGGCAAAGATGCTGGAGTGGTTTCTCATTTCCTTCTGCAGCTCATTTTACAGATGAGGAAACTGAGGCAAACAGGGTGAAGTGACTTGCCCAGGGTTACACAGCTAGTGAGTGTCTGAGGCCAGATTCGAACTTACAAAGATGAGTCTGCCTGACTCCAGGTCTAGCAGTCTATCCACTGTGCCTCCCTAAAATGAAGAGGTTTGACTGTGTGGTCTCCAAAGTCCTTGCTGTGATATTCTCTTTTAATTTTTCTCTGACTCGGACTTTGAGGTCCCAGGAGATGGACAAACTGAACTATCAGAATTTTTGGCCAATACCGAAATAGACGTTTGTACATTTCAGGATGAGAGCATGGGAGAATGACATTGGGAATGAGAGGTTCAGTGGGTACAAAGTATCCAGGGGGCTAAAAGGATATTGAGTGGGGACCACGAGTAGGAAGGAAGGGACAGGAGATTGGAATATGTGGAGTGGGAATGGTAACAGGCACTTGGCGGGTGATTGGTCTCCAGAGAGGGTAAGGTGGTGGGCCAGAAAGGTCATGGAAGATGCTGAGCTTGGTGTATAAACCAGCTGAGGGTTGTGTTAACTCAGGGGCTGGGCATCATCTTCTGCTGGGTTCCTAGGTGGGGAAACACTACCTGAAATTAGCAGATGATGCAGATGAAGAGCTCAACGACTGCAGTGCTGTGGACTGGCTAATTCTTGCTGCAAAGCAAGGCCGGCGAGAAGCTGTCAAGCTGCTGCGTCGGTGCCTGGCGGACAGAAGAGGTGAGCATGGGGGCACTTCACTTAAAAAGCATCGTGTGGACCCGGACAGAGTGTTTTGTTTAATTTTAGAGAAGAAACTCCAACCAGATGCCCATAATTTATTGAAGTATTTTCCCCAGTATTTTCTTAATGTTATTGAAACTAAGTAAAAATATGAATAGTCTCTTAATAGAGTTCGTTTGGTTGGTGGGAGGAGGGGGAAGTATTGGAGTAGGGGAGAGAAGGAGCTTATCTTTGCTCGGAGACATAAATCACCTTGGCCAAGGACTTTGAAACTAAGTTGATGGAGTAATAAATTGTCAGCTCTTGTCTAATGACTTCCTGGCAATGTGGGATAATGGTGGTTATTGTTCTTTATTGTCTTTTTTTTAGGCGTCACTTCGGAAAATGAGCAGGAAGTGAAAAAATTGTCCTCCGAAACCGATTTAGAGAGGGCTGTGCGAAAAGCTGCCTTAGTCATGTATTGGAAACTCAACCCAAAGAAGAAAAAACAGGTGGCAGTTTCGGAGCTTCTAGAAAATGTTGGCCAAGTCAACGAACAAGGTAAATAGGTACCAGGAACAATTTACTAAGGAAGACCAGCGTCGTACACAGTAGTAGCAAAGGTCTGAGTTTTAAGTCAGACAGGCCTGGGTTCTAGTCCCAGCTTTGGGCGGGTAAGTTATTTTTTGATAGCCATTTTCTCATATGTAAAATAGAGGTGGTAGTATTACCTACTTCAGCAGATTGTTCTGAGAGTCAAATACCCATGGGAAAGTGCTTTGTAACATTAAATTATATGCTGTACATAAAATGTCAAGGCTAGGAAGGATCTTAGAACAAAGAATGTCCTAAGATAGAGTTGGGGGTGAGAGTGGGGAAGGGACCTTAGAACATAAAATTCAGAGGTTAAAAAGAGTTCTTTAGGTCATAGAATACGGACTAGGAGAGTCTTTAGAACCAGAATTTCAGAGGTGAGAGAGACCTTAGATCATAGAATTCAGAACTTGAAGGTTCCTTATAACAGAAAATTTCAGAGCTGGGAGGGTCTTTAGGACATTAAGTGTCAGAACTGGGAAGGTCCTTAAAACATAGAATTCAGAGTTCAGAGGGTCCTAAGAACATAGAATTTCAGATCACATAGTATTTGAGTTGGGTGGGACCTTAGAACATAGACTATCAAAACTGAGAAGGTCCTTAGAACATAGAATGTTAGAACTGGAAAGGTCCTTAAAAAATAGAATTCAGAGAAAGAGTCCTTAATACATAGAATTTCAGAGTTGGGAGGGACATTAGATCACGAGTTTTAGAGTTAGGTGGGATCTTGGAACATAGAATGTTGGCAATAGGAGGGTCCTTAAAATATAGAATTCAAAATTCAAAGCATGCTTAGAACATAGAATTTCAGAGCCAGGAGGGACATTAAAACACAGGGTTTTAGAGTTAGGTGGAGCCTTAGAACAGCTGAGAGGGTCCTTAAAATATGGATTTCAGAGCTCAAAAGTTCCTTAGAACATAGAATTTCAGAACTGGGAGAAAACCTCAAAAGCATAGAGTTGAGTAGGACCTTAGAACTTGGAATGTCAGTGCTGGGAGGGACCCTGGAATTCATTTAATCCTGTCCATCTGTCTATCTATCTGCATATATGTACATATACATATATATGTGTGTATATATGTTGTGAGTGTGTGTGTGTGTGTGTGTATATATGATATAGGAATCCTCTGTAACAGACTGCATAAAATACATACTCAAGATCCCACAATGCAAAAGGTTAAACAAGAAGTATTAATTTGTTAGGATAATATTAGTACTCTCATCGCATTACATTTGTCTAATACTTTACAGCTGTAGGGCACCTCCCCTTCTATCATCTCATTTGGCCCTCACGTCGAAGTAGGTAGGATTATCCCCATCTTCAGGGGAGGACGCCAAAGCTCTGAGGTTAACTTTGACTCTCTAAGTGTTAGAGGAGTTGACAGGAAGTCTAACTCGTAGCGGGTAGTCAGGGAATTCAGGGAAGGAGAGGAATTTAGTTGGGCCTTGCCTTGAACAGTGAAAGTTTTTATGCTAAGTGGAGGTGGGGACTTGGAGGTAATTTTTGCTTCATAGAACTGCTTGCAGACCTTGTCGCTCAGATGTTTGTTCACTGGATGACTGAGTTTGATTTTTAATAAACTCTCGCTGTCTTACAGATGGTGGAAAGCAGCCCGGCCCCATTCCAAAATCAATCCAGAAACAGCGAAGAGTGCTGGAGCGGTTAGTCAGCAGCGAATGTAAGCACAGACTTCTTGTCTGCCCTCCCTCTTTTAATTTAAGCACCTCTTTTCTGCACACACGCCTTCTCTTCTCTTAGCTCTATGTCAGATTCACCAGAGTTCCCTGTCCCTTCACTTCGTCTTCTGTCTCTCTGTAAGGAAGGCCTTGACATTTCATCCAGTCTAATAATTTCCAGAGATGACTGAAGAATTGGTATTGTTTATTTGGAATGATCCAGCTTACTTATATTCTCTGGGTCCTTTGAAAAGAGCTAAATTCAAAAGTCCTGTCCAGCTCTGACATTCCATGTTCTAAGATCTTTCTCAACTCAAACTCAAATCTTCTGACTCCAAAGCCGATGAATGCTGTTTATGTTATGCCACCCTTTAAAGAGAGATATTCAGGGAATCTGAAGCCCTTTGGAAAGTAGTGACCTTTAAGTCATTTTAAAAGAAAAATTGTGTTCATGAGTAAGAACCTGATCTCATAAAAAAAGCCACACTCTGAAGATACTATGGATTTTTCATTTAAAAAAATAATAATAATATAATAATACTTCTGTAACACCTTAAGAGTTAGAAAGCAGTTTTCCTCATAACAACCTACTGAGGTGGGTAGTGTAATTATTCCCATTTTATAGATAAAGAAGTTAAGGGCCAGAGAGAGAAGAACTTAACTACTTGGGGCACATAGCTAGAGACGGAATTGTAAGCCAAGTATCCTGCCTCCCAGTCCCCTTTGGAGGAGTGAGGCTGATGACTGCAAGCTCTGCCTCACTTCAGTCCAATTCACCAGCAAGTCAAGGCATTCCCCTCATGATGTCATTGGTCCTCTTTGAGAACGGAGGACAAACGACAACAGCAAATAGGAACGGACATCGGGGACCGTCTAATCCAGCCAATACCTTCTTCAGGCTGTCCTCCCTGCAACATACCTGGAAAGCCTTAACTGCTTGAAGGCCTCCATTAGGAGGAACCCACTACCTCCTAAATCAGCTCATGTTTTACTGCTGATGATCTCAGGTTAGGAAGCTTTTCTCTCTCTCAAGTTTTATCCATCAATCCTGATTTCTACCCAGTGCTTCTTTTTCTTCTCTCTGGAGGTAAACAGGGTAAGTGAAATCTCTCTTTTGTGTGATGGTCCCTCAAATACCCATAGCTGTCATGTCCCTCCTAAGACTCTTTGGGCCTAAGACCAGGTCCTCATACTGCGTGGTATCTTCAGTGCTTTCATTTTCCTAGATAACATTCAGTATGAGGACCTAGTGAAATAACTGAGAATATAGTTGGTCAAGGGGTCCAAATTGTCTTTCTGGAACTAAATACAATATTCCAGGTTGGTCTGACCAGGCCAGGAATGTAATGGAAGTCTCCTTTCATTCGGAACCCTGTGCTAGTCTCAATACAGCTTAAGCAAACATTGGATTTTCTTTCTCCCATGGACATGGAATAATGTCTTTGGAGTCAGGATACTTGGGCTGGAGTTCTGCTTCTCACATATATTAGTTGTGAGCCCAGGGTGGATCATTCCACCTCTCTAACCTTTAATTTCTTCCTCTATAAAATGGGCATAACTATACTACCCACCTCACCAGATTGTTATGAAGAAAGTGCTTTCTAACTCCTAAAGGACTAAAGAAATATGATCGGGTATTATCTTTATGAACAATCCATAGATAGTAGTCTTCTTCATTATCCCTATAAATGGATAAGAAGGATGAGACTTTATGGGAAGAGAGATAGAGTTCACAAGAGATCATTAGCACAGTGCCTGGTACCTAGTAGGCATTTAATAAATGCTTGTTGACTTGACTTAGTTGTGAAAGTTCTTTGTAACCAGAGAGTACCATGAGTCTTACTCCTTTGGTATCTCTTAAATGCCCTTGCAAATAATTACAAGATTACCAGCCTATCTCATTTTTTCCTTCCCTCTTCTGAAGTACCAAGGAGGTAAGATACATGCAGTGATGACAACAGCTTGAATTTTACAAGGTGCCTCAAGATTTACAAATAACTTTCCTGAGACAGCATAGTGTAATATCAGTGATGATGATGATGATGATGATGATAGCATTTATATAGCACTTTGAGGTTTGTAGAGTGCCTTACAAATATTATCTCATTTGATCCTCACAACAACCCTGGGCAGTAGGTGCTGTTATTATCCCTATTTTACAGATGAGGAAACTGAGGCAGGCAGAAGTTAGGTGATTTACCCAAAGTCACATAGCAAATAAGTGTCTGAGGCTGGCTTTGAATTCAGGTCTTCCCAACTCCAGGTCTATTGTTCTGTCTCCTGAGCCACGGAGCGTTGGACTCAAAGTCAGGAAATCCAGGGTTCAAATCCTGCCTCTGAGACTTACTAGCCATGTGACCTTCAGCAAGACATTTAACAGCTCTGTGCCTCAGTTTCTTCCTTTAAAAAATGAGGGGATTGGACCAAATGACCTCTAAGGCCTCATCCAACTCCGAATCTGTAATCAGTCCTGTGATGTGATGTGATGTGATCCCCATGTCACCATTCAAAAACCGCTAGAAAGGGAAACACGTTGATTTTAATTCAGCACAAAAATGCTAAAGTTTATACTCATGATTAATTAGCATGATTAATGTAATGATTAACTAGTATGATTAATTTATTCTAATGATTAATTAATATTAGTAATGATTCATTAAGTTCATGTATACTAATGCTATACTATTTTATTCTTTCCGGAGGGCAGGTTTAGCGAGGGGAGACCCTGGGGTGAGGCCGCAGGCACAGAAAGGAGTCTGTCATGGTTGGATAGAACCCCTCCGACAGCTCGATGACGTCCCTGGTCCCTTCCAGCTCTGACATTCTCTCTCAACTGCACTGTTTTCCCTCAGGCCATCCCCGCCTTTGTCCCCTGAGTGCTTGGGCTCATGGCCTGGTTGCCTGCGGCCTCCCTTGCCACTATTTTCCTGCTCTTGGTCACTCCCCCTCACCCCCCAAAACTACCCTTTCTCAGGAAGAAAGTCATCCTGCCCAGCGGGTTGCTGCAGCCTTGATTCCTCTGGCCCAGCGTCTCAGGGGACCATGAAGGAATCTGGCCGGGAATTTTACTGCAGGTTTAAGTAGCAGCTGAAGTAACAGAATAGTAAATGAAGCCACACGTTCCTGGGGGCAGGCATTGGTCCCCCCTTTAAAAAAATAGGAGGATGTGGGGGGAAATCTGTCATCAAAAAATTGGGGAAAAAATCTCAGAAGAATACAAGCAAGAGAAAATTCTGAATATCAATTTTAAATTAAAAAAACAAAACTTTTTGGTGTCAGGTTCCTAATGGCATTTTGAACAGAAAAGTTTCTGTAAGACAGTTAGAGTAGGAGGTTGTTAACTCTTCCTGACAACAGAATTGGAGAAAGAAAGTGGAGATTACGGGAAATAATTCCTCCCATTCCATTCGGCTTTGACTTCCAAACAATATGTGATTTGTGTTTTGTTAATGGAGTCTTATGGGTGGCTCTTTTACCGACTAGCAGCGTGACCCTGGGCAAGTCACTTCCTTTCTCCCTGAAGACAGCTAGATTGCACAGTGGTTAGAGCACTGACCGGACATGGAGTCAAGAAGCTCAAGTCTGGCTTCAGACACCAGCTGGGTGACCCTGGGCAGGTTACTTTACCTCTGTCTGCTTCAGTTTCTTCATCTGTAAAACAAGGATCATAACAGCACCTCCCTCTCGGGGCTGCTGTGGGAATCAAACGAGAGAATATTTGTGAAGCATTCTGTGAACCTTAAAGCACTATATAAATGCTAGCTGTTGTTTTGTTATTAGTATTATTATCATTATTATTTCTCTGGCCCCGGTTTATTTCTTGGATTAGGGTAGACATTTGCATCATTTTGTTGATTTCTAAGGTTCTTTCCAATTTGGGAGTCTGATCATTTAGATAAAATAGTACCCTATGCAGATGCAGTGCTGGGCTACTTTTTGAAGCACTTTCAAAGTCTTGTTTCTTTGAGCTCATCATTCTCATCAGTTTGCCTTCCTTACTAACTGCAGGGCTCAGTACGAGATGCCAAGGGGGCTAAGACGCAATGCCTGCCCGCTAAGAGCTTGTGGTTTAGCTGGGGAGACTTCATGCATGTATGAACACACACATGCACACGTATATACACACATATGTGTGTGTGGGTGGGTGGCAGCTAGGTGGCTCAGTGGGTAGAGTGCCAGACCTAGAGTCAGGAAGGCCCAAGTTCTGGCACTCTATCCACTGCACCACCTAGCTGCCCACTCACTTGCATACCTCCGGGTAGACAAAATGGCTGGACTGGTTGATGTACAAGCTGTTACCGCTGGTGACCATGGTTTTCTTGCCCTTTCTGTCACGCATTTTGTAAGGGAATAGCCTTAGCCTGGTACTTGGGGCTGACGGGCCTCTCCAGTTACCATTCACTGCCTCCGATGACGAGATAGCAGCAGGATCCCAAAGCAGCTCCCGCCACCACGTGGCACGGAGGCAGTCATTAGTAACTCTCCATTTCACCTTCCTGTGTATCATTTTCTTTTCCCATCTCTTCTTACAAAACTTTTGCCTCCCACTCTTCTCTGTATGCTTTTCCCAGCCCCTTTTAAAGTTTAGGTTCCAGCAAGCATTTATTATAATAATGGCAGCGGCTGACACGGAGATAAGCTCTCCGAGTACCTTATCTCATAGCATCCCCATGACAGCCTCTCTAGTGAGTACTACAGGGATGATTATCCTCCTTATAGGGCGTAGGAAGCAGCCTCAGAGCTAGTAACTATTGGAGGCAGGACCCGACTCCCTGACTCCAGGACCACAGCTCTTTCCGTGTCCAGTTATCTCCATTTCCCTCCCCAAATGTTGTCTACAATGCTCCAGAAACCTTTTCACCCTGGAAGCACATTAGATGGCAATGTGGATAGAGTACTGGCCCTGGAGTCAGGAGGACCTCAGTTCAAATCCAGCCTCAGATACTATCTGTGTGACTCTGGACAAGTCACTTAACCCCAAATGCCTCCCCCCAACCCTCCACGCCTGTAGCCTATCCCTCTGATGGTCTGGTTCTCCCCAGAATCTCCATTTGTAGGAGGATGCCCAGTCCGGCAATGTCTTCATTTATCTTCAGGCTGCACACCTTACTGTCCAGCTCTTGCTCCTCATTGTTTCTGCTCTGGCACCTTCATCTCTTCCCCCACCCTCACCCCAAATTTTCAGCTTTCTTTTATGTCTTCCGTTAGACGGTAATCTCCATGAGGGTAGAAGGCTTTCTTTCTGCTTATATTTGTTTTACCAACACATAGCACATAGTAAGTGTTGAATAAATATTTGTTAACTCAGCTTGATGTTTTCCGTGACACCTTACTTCCTTTAAGTGTTTGATTGTTTCCAGAGCACTGTTCTGAGTGCTAGGACAGACACAAAGTTTAGAGAGGACCCAGTCTCTGCCTGCATGGAGCTCACAAGCTAGTAGGGAAGATCACCATGGACAGAAATAACAATACAAAAGATCTCCTAAGTGCTAACTGTAGAGAGGTCCAGACCAGGTACTGTGAGAAGGTCAGGGGCCTTCTTTCAACCTCAGATGTTCCCTTTCTGTTCTAGGGCTGGCTTGCCCATTGTTTCTATAAAGGGCACACTTTGATTTATTTGCTTGTGTGGTCTTCTCTCCTAACCTAGCTAAGAACTACGTCGCCCTGGATGACTTTGTTGAAATAACCAAGAAGTATGCCAAGGGAATCATCCCCAGCAGCCTTTTTCTGCAGGACGATGATGATGATGAGCTGGCAGGAAAGAGCCCAGAAGACCTCCCCTTGCGCCTGAAGGTCAGTGAGAACTTGGGTCCCCTCCCCACAAGGAAACGTCAGACATGCCAATCTTCCTTTTTGTTAAATGAAGTTTGGGGGGGGGGGCGGCTAGGTGGCGCAGTGGACAGAACGTCAGTCTTGGAGTCAGGAGGACCTGAGTTCAAATCTGGCCTCAGACACTTGACCCTTACTGGCTGTAGGGGGCAGCTAGATGGCACAGTGGGTAGAGCACTGGCCCTGAAGTCAGGAGGACCCAAGTTCAAATCCGGTCTCAGACCAAACACTTAACAGTAGCTGTGTGACCCTGGGCAAGTCACTTTACCCCAATTGCCTTAAAAAAAAAAAAAACCCAATAAAATGAAGTTGATGGTGGTGGATGAGGTGACCTCAGTGAGGCCCCGGAGCTATGATCCTTATTGAAATAACTGAGAGGAAGGAGGGTCGCTGGGTACATTTGCAACATGGCTGCACATGTGTATTAATAATTCCCCCAATAGGGGCAGCTAGGGCACAGTGGATAGAGCTCTGGATTTGGGGTCAGGAGGACCCGAGTCCAAATATGGCCTCAGATATTTGACACTTACTAGCTGTGTGAACCTGGGCAAGTCACTTAACCCCACTTTAAAAAAAAAAAAAAGCAAAAAAAAAAATTCCCCCTATAGTAACGATGATAATAATGGAACCAATATAGAACTCGGTATAGAACAGTTGGCAAAGAGTTTTGCATTCATTATCTCATTTAAACCACACAGCCCTTCAAGGGGAATATTGTGGATACCGTCCCCGTTCTGGAGAAGAAGAAACTGAGGCTTAGTGGGGTGGATTAATCCGGATTGATCTTGTTCACACATTAGCAGGATTTGAATTCAGATCTTCCTGATACTTTGTCCACCATAGTGTGCTACCGAACAGTGTCCAGGTGGGCTCTAACCCTTGAAGGCTTCCCCAAGGCTCATATAGAAAGGGGAGTAGTGAATGATGAGTCCAGGGTGTTCCAAAAGGCACACTGCTGTCTGGAGCTATTAAAGCTTAAAACTGAGATGCTGTATTTTATCCTAGAGGCAGAAGGGAGCTACCAGTTTATTGAGGAAAGGAAAGGAGATCTCACCATTGAGGAAATGGTGAGATCTACACATAAAGGAATGATGTATTTCACTATGAGCTGTGCTTAGGACCTCCGTTTGCTGGGGAATCAGTCTCTTCCTGGAGCTAAGCCAGGGCAGTGCTGCCCCTTTGACCTGGGGATTCCTCTTCGTCTTGTCTAAACCTTGCTAATTTCTGAACTCTGGCTTGAGACACAGTGCTCTAATCTTGATCCCCAGAACCTGGGTTCCCATTTGGTCACTTGTTCCCCTTTCCTCTGCCCTGTGGATGCCTGGGGTGCCCTGGCACAAGCATAGCACCATCCCTGGGCTGTGGTGGGCACAGTGCTGAGCTCGGCAGTCAGAAGACAGGGTTCAGATCCCAGCTGTGTAACTTAATACCCATACAAGTCACTCAACGTCTGGGAGCTCAGGCTTCGTCAGTAAAATGGGGATTATAATTCTCACCTTACCCATTTTACAGGGTTAGAAAGAAGGAATGAGAATGTGTGTTAAATGCTTTGTAAGCTTTAAAGCGTCATGTGTTAGTTACTGGTATTATAACACTTGTACTAAATATACCCAAGTTGTTAGGACAGAGTGCTAGAGGACTTTGTAATCCTTAAAACACACTATGAAAATGTGGGTAATGGTTATCACTGTTAATAACAATAATAATGATATTACTACAACCTCAAAATTCCAGACTACAAAAACATAGTTTAGTCATACAGGGTTTGGTCATAAGGGAAAAGAACATATAATTCAACAATATGCAAGTGTCAGGCAATCAGAAGTATGCATAAGACAGTGCTACCCCCATCCAGCCTAGGGTAGCTTCTGACTCTTACTAAGTTATGTGAAAGCTTATCTCATTTATCCCAGCTAGGTCTTTTGTCCCCTTGATCTCCTCTAAGGCTCTGGCACACCATCTTCCCATTTCTCCTCAAAAAAGATAAATAATAACAATAGTAATAATAGTTAGCATTCGTTTAGCACTTTAAAATTTGCAAAACAATTTATGCATATTGTCTCATTTTATCCTCACAGCAACCCTGAGACATAGGGTACTATAATTATCCCCATTTTTCAGATAAGGAAACTAAGGCAGGCAGACATGACTTGTCAAGGGTCACACAGGTTAGCAACTGAGGCAGGCTCTCAATTCAAGTGTTCCTAACTCCAAGTCAGCCACTCTATCCGCAACGACACCTAGCTGCCTCTTTCTGCCCTGAACATCTTCCATGTAATTTTGGTATTTGCTCCCCACTCAGGGTCTCTGGAAGGAATTCATTTGTCCATTCTGTCATCACAGGCTCATCCTTTGCCTGTCAGGAAGGTTTTTGACTACTAGCTGGCTTCTGGTGCTTTTAATCACACAGATTTTATTATGTGCTTTCTATATGCCAAGCACTATACTAAATACTGGGGATAGAAGGAAAGAGAGAGACACACACACACACACAAGGAGTTCACATTCTAATAGAGGGAAAAAACACATCTGAAAGGTTCCAGATTCAGGGTGCATAGAAAGGTCTAGAAATCCTAAGGATTTGGTGGCAGATTGTTGAAGAGACCCAGGTGTCCTTCAGATGCATCAGCGGGGCAGATGGCAATGCCTGGGTGGAAAAGCAGAGCAGCCGGTAAGGCTCAGAGGAATCTGTGCCCAGAGGTACCCTGGAAAGAGATTTATTTTCCACAAATGCTCCATTAAGTAGAAGGCTAGGGTTTGCCTTTCTAGAAAGCTTTGGAAGTTTGATTGAATCTGCCCCTTTAAATGTCTGGAAGTGTTTTGTTATGGTTTTTAGAGGAAGAATGGGAGGAAATGTTTCTTATGACATGTTTCCCATCTTGAACTTTGGTTGCCACACACACACACACACACACACACACACACACACACCCCTTAAAATTCATTTTCTTCCTTCCTAGGTTGTGAAATACCCACTTCATGCCATCATGGAAATCAAAGAGTACCTGATCGACATGGCTTCCAAAGCAGGCATGCATTGGCTCTCCAGCATAATCCCAACCCATCACATCAATGCCCTCATCTTTTTCTTCATCATTAGCAACCTGACAATTGACTTTTTTGCATTCTTCATCCCATTAGTCATCTTCTACCTGTCTTTCATTTCCATGGTGATCTGCACCTTGAAGGTTTTTCAAGATAGTAAGGCCTGGGAAAACTTTCGGACCCTCACTGACTTACTGCTGCGCTTTGAGCCCAATTTGGATGTCGAGCAAGCCGAGGTTAACTTTGGCTGGAACCACTTAGAGCCCTATATCCACTTCCTGTTGTCTGTGTTCTTTGTCATTTTCTCTTTCCCCATAGCCAGCAAAGAGTGGATCCCTTGCTCAGAGCTGGCCGTCATCTCCATTTTCTTCACGGTGACAAGTTACATGAGTTTGAGTACTTCAGCCGAGCCTTATACCAGAAGAGCATTGGTGGTTGAAGTCACTGCTGGACTGCTCTCCGTATTGAGGACTTTTCCTGTCGATTGGTACTATCTGAAATTCCTTGGTCAAACATTTTTCACTGTGCCCATAGGCCACTTTATCATACTGAATGTGAGTGTCCCATGTTTCCTATTTATGTACCTCTTTTACCTCTTCTTTAGGATGGCACAGCTGAGGAATTTCAAAGGCACTTACTGCTACTTGGTCCCTTACTTGGTGTGTTTCATGTGGTGTGAACTCTCTGTTGTCATTCTGCTTGAGTCCTCTGGTCTTGGTCTTATCCGAGCATCAGTTGGCTATTTTCTCTTCCTCTTTGCCCTCCCAATTCTAGTAGTTGGCATTGCCTTGATGTGCATTGTCCAGTTTTCTAGATGGTTTGTCTCCTTGGAGCTCACCAAAATCATGGTCACCCTGGTTCTGTGCAGCATACCCCTGCTCTTACGCTGGTGGACAAAAGCCAGCTTCTCTGTGGTTGAGATGGTGAAGTCCTTAACCAAGAGCTCCATTGTCAAGCTTATCCTTGTGTGGATCACAGCCATTGTGCTCTTCTGTTGGTTCTATGTCTACCGATCAGAAGGAATGAAAGTCTACAACTCCACTCTGACCTGGCAACAGTATGGCTTCCTGTGTGGACCCCGGGCCTGGAAGGAAACCAACATGGCACGCACACAGATTTTGTGCAGCCACCTGGAAGGACACAGGGTCACGTGGACAGGACGGTTCAAATACGTCAGGGTTACCGATATTGATAACAGTGCTGAGTCTGCAATAAACATGCTCCCATTCTTCATTGGAGACTGGATGAGGTGCTTATACGGCGAGGCCTACCCCAACTGCCTCCCTGGAAACATTAGCACCGCGGAAGAAGAGCTCTGTCGGCTCAAATATCTTGCCAAACATGAATGCCACATTAAAAAGTTTGATAGGTACAAATTTGAAATAACGGTGGGCATGCCTTACAGCAACACTGGAAACAAGACCATTGAAGAAGATGATATTACCAAAGATATCGTACTGAGGGCCAGCAGCGAGTTCAGAAACATCTTGCTGAATCTGAGACAGGGCAGCGTTATTGAATTTAGCACAATTCTCGAAGGTCGACTTGGCAGCAAGTGGCCAGTCTTTGAACTGAAGGCAATCAGCTGTCTCAACTGCATGGCCCAACTTACCCCCGCTAGGCGACACGTGAAGATCGAGCGTGACTGGAGAAGCGCCGTACATGGCGCCGTTAAGTTTGCATTTGACTTTTTCTTCTCTCCCTTCTTATCAGCAGCTTGATCGGGGTCGCAGCCTATCCAATGGGTAGTGCCATTCAGTATACCTAGATTACACTGTTCCTATTATTCTAAGCTTGACTTCTTCACCAGGCTGGCTGTAACATTTCATTTAGAACTGTGTGTTAATTCAGCGTGTTGATTCTGTACCACTGGCATTTCCTAATGAACTTGGTGAAAAAAAAACTATTTAACTTTTTCTGTTTATGAATGCAGACTATCATTGGAAATTGCATGCACACAGGCTTATCTAAAGCCCAAAAGTTGCTGTGGTCATTGGAATAAAAAAAAAAAAAATGCTTGATATTAAAAGCACTTTATAGGCGATACCCCTCCCCTGTTATATACCTTTGGATTTATTGTTGTTGTTATTGTTTAAAAATATGAACCGAAAATATCTGGTGTGCAAGTAAAGTTATATTAATTTGTATTTATTCAGTTGTCAATACTAGTTTTAACTGTATTCTGAGTGTGGTGACATATAGAACTAACTGAGCTCGGGTGGGTTTTGAATTGATCTCTGAGTTTATTTCACACGCCAGATTTCAGTGTACGTACAGCGTATTGCCTTGAATGGTTTCAAAATCCTGTATAAAATGACTACCGTGTATGGGAATGTGCCAAGTCTAATCTATATTGATTTGTGAAATACAGCTCAGCGCTGGGCGCTCTGCCCCAAGTATTCACAAAAGTTTGGTGATCTTTAATGCTGTACAGCAGAAAAATCAGGGGACAGAAGAGGCTGAAATAAAACATTTGTGGTCATATCCTTGGTTGGTGTGATTTGAAAACTTTCTTGCGGCATACGAGCACAAAGAATAGAAACTGATTTTGCCTGATTCGGGACACTTGATTTTAAATACAAACAACTTAAGTACTTTTGTCCATAGACCTTTTTTATTCTTGGAAAAATGAGCACCAAGGTGAAAGGTGCCGAAAACTAATCAGTCAATCAACAAGCATCCATTAAGCATTTTTCTATGTGCTGGGGATACGAAGAAAGACAAAAACAGCCAGGGCCCTCCAGGAGCTTACATCCCAATAGAGGAAGCAACATACACATATACAGGTATAGACAAGATGCACTCAAATTATATACAAAGTAATCTTAGAGGAGAGATTGTCTTAGTAGCTTGGAGAACCAGGAAATGGCTCTTGCAAAAGGTGGCTCTTGAGCTGAGAAAACCAGGAAAAATAAAAGATGGCGGTGAGTAGGGAGGACACCCTGCTTACCCTGTTCAGTTATAGACACAGATGAGATGGACAAAGTCATGCATGAGGAACAGCAAGTAGACTAGGCTGGACCGTATAGTGTGTAGAGGAAGTATTGTACAAGAAGACTAGAAAATTGGAAAGGGACCAGATTGAAAAGAGCTTTAGATGCCAAAAACAGTTTATATATGATCCTAGAGGTTAATAATAGAAAAGCTCACTGGAATGTAAATAATGGGATGACATTCTTATTTAATATATTTTTGGAATATGACCACAGTGGCCTGAAAGAAGTATGTTTAAGTGTGTCATAAATATACTCTGTGTGTATATTCAAGTTCAATTTAACAGACATTTATTAAGCACCTACTATATGCAAGCACTGAACTGAAATAAAACATCTGAGGAACTTAAATCTCTCTGACTATAACTCTTAGATATGAATATATATACACAAAGTAATTTCAAAAGGGCAAATCAGGAAAAGCTTTGTGTAGGAGGTGACGGCAGAGACGTGTTCTAAAGGAAGCCAGGGACTCTGAGGCAGAAATGAGAAAGTGCATTCCAGACATGGGGGACCACTTTTGCAATGCCATGAAGGCAGGAGATTAAAAGTTGTATATTGGGAACTGGGGTTGGGATAGAGAGTGTTTGAAGACAGAAATATATGAAATAAGAGGAGAAAGTTAAGTAGGAAACATCATGGATTGTGGGTGTAAATATTTATATTTCATATAATATATATATATAGATATACACATAGATATAGGTATATAGATATTCTCTCCACCAATAACGATTGCAACCCTTCTTCATCTTAGTAAAGCGGCATTGTAGCTAAAATTCACCAGCTTGTGGCCAGCATCCTGCTCATTAGCCTCACTGTACTTAGCCTGGTGAGCAGCTAGGTGGTATAGTGCATAGAGTGCCAGGCCTGGAGTCAGAAAGACCTGAGTTCAAATCTGGCCTTACACACTTAATAGCCATATGACCCTGGGCAAGTCACTTAACCCTGTTTGTCTCAGTTTCCTCATCTATAAAATGAGCTGGAGAAGGAAATGGTAAACCACTTTAGTGTCTTTGCCAAGAAAACCCCAAATGGGGTCACAGTCAGACAAGACTGAAATGACTGAACAACAACAAACATAGCAAAGCCACACATCTCATTCCTAGGTCCATATTCAAACCTTTTTTGAGCTTAATTAACCTATCTGTGCTTGCATTCTTATATCATAACCTTCAAAAGCCCAGGATCACTTCCAGCCACAAAAAATGTCAAGGATATACATGTACACTTTGGTTTACATGCAGATTGTATATACCTGTACCTTTTTTTAGGCCCCTCATTAGATGCCCTTTTATGGCATCTAAATATTGTATATTTAATTCAGTACATTAGAAGACATGTGTGCTTCATCTTACTATCCCCTAGAAGAAAAGGATCTTAGTATCTAGTCCAAAGTCCTCATATTACCATATCACCACCTCCTGTAAACTCTAGTGATTGCTTGTTATCTGTAGGATCAAATATAAAATCTTCTATTTGGCTTTTAAAGTCCTATACAACTGGCCCCCCTTCCAGTCTCCTTACACCCCACTTTTCTCCACATATTCTAAGCTCCAGAGACCCTGGCCTCCTTGCTGTTCCTCACACGATACTCCAGCAGTTTCACTGGATGTCTCCGTATGCAAAATGCCCTCCCTCTTCATCATTCAATCCCCAGCTAAAATTCTACCTTCTGCAAGAAGTCTTTTCTTGATCTTCACTAATCTTAGTGCCTTTCCTCTGTTGATTATCTCCAATTTATCCTGGATATATCTTGTTTTTATGTAGTTGCTTGCATGTTGTTTCTCATTAGAATGTGAGCTCATTAAACAGCAGGAACTATAGTAAATGCTTAAATGCATTAACTGACTGACTGAGGTTGCAAGAATCTAAGTGACTTGTCTAGTCATACAGGACCGGAATTTGAGCCTGTGTCCTTGAACTCCCAAATCTTAATCTAATGCACTTGGCTCACCCACGATGAGAAAATGAGACAACTGCCCCTGTCTCAGAGCATTTACGTTGGTGTTCTCAAGGGGACACAGGTCACCTTAGCTCTCAATTTATAATGGCCTTTGTAAATTCTGGAATGTGATTAACTTTGTCTCTCCCTCCCCTAGTGGCAAACTAACCAAGCAATGTGTCCCTGTTTCCTCTGTGTTTTGCAATAGAGAATTCTCAGCAGATGAAAATCAAGTCTGAACCAAATTAAAGTCTCCCCACTTGACCTTTTAATCGTGTCCACAGTTCACTACTAGAGCATCTCTATTGTCGCTGACTTTCTAGCTTATCCACAGTCCAGCCTTCTGTTCACTTACACCTGGGACTTAGCTCTTTCTTTTCCTATTACAGCCCAAAGTGAGGCCCAGTTATTTCAAATATTACATCCCCAAGTGCTATAACCCTTCCATTTCTGAGGAGTGTTTAACATTAAAGAAATGGTTACTTTGCTGGATATTGAGGGACTTTTTCAGACACATAGAACAGAAAGTTCTATGTATGTGAGTGACCCTTACCATCTTGCATTTTTTCAATTATGAATAGCTGTTGGAATGTGACCTTTGAAAACTTCTTTAGTCCACTTTTTGACTCTAGACCCAGCCTCCAAAGTCATAGGATCATAGAAAGCCCTAGAAAGGACCACAGGATCCTCTTAACAGGAGTTCATGGGGACCTTTGCTTAGGCAGGGGTCCATAACCTTGGATGGGGAAAATACATCTTTATTTTCACTAATTTTTAAGTGAAATTTAGCATTTCCTTCAAGTATTTATAAACATTATTCTGAAGTTTCCCTTGACTGCCAAAATTGTCCATGACATGCAAAAGGCTAAAAATCAAGGATCCAGACTATCTTTGTCTCCCTGCTCTCATTTTATTGATGATAAATAGTGAGGTTCATATTGATTAATGAGTAATTTGACCAAAACCAAATGGGTTGTAACAGAATTTGGAATCCAAGCCCAGGCCTTGTGATTCCAATTTCAGCGCTTACCTCATTAAATGGCTTGAACAAATTGCTTCCTTTTTCTGAGCCTGTTTCCTCATCTGTAAAATGGAGGTGACAATACTCGCCTACCTCACTGAATAAACCTTAAAGACCTATGGAGACAACTGTGACCTGTTGGGTTATTCAACACAGATGAGGCTAGCCTTAAAATCTTGGATTGTCAGATAACGATAAACCTTAGAATTTTAGAACTAGAAGGGACCTCAGAAGGTCTTTTCTCATCCAACCTCTTTAAAGCCCTAGCTCATGGTTCTGTAGTGCTTTACACATTTGTGGAGTGCTTTCCTCACAACTAGAGTGTAAGGCAGATAGTTCCTTCCCTCCATTTTACAGGTGAAGAAACTGAGGTTCAGATTAACTGACTTGCCCTCATTCATGGGCTACTCATTGGTGGAAGAGGAACTCAAATTACAGGCGTTTTGACTCCCAGGCCAGAGTTCTCCCATTGTGTCATTTGGCTTCATGGAATAGGTGTTGCTAAGAACCCTAAAGGCTAATAATATCTTAGTGAGGAGGATAAATTAAAAAAAAAACCAAACCACAGACCACCCCCCTCCAGAGATTTCATCATTTTGTCTTTCTCACACACTCTACCCATGGTCTATGTCCTCTGCCTTCTCTCCATCCCCTACACACACACACACACACACACACACACACACCCTTCCCTTGCTACACACGAGCTTTGCTGGTGTGGCAATCTGACTCATTTGTCACATGCTCCTACACAAGGGAGCTTCCTTTCCCCCTCTTTCTTTCTCTCTCTAGCTCACAGCCCAATTTTTCTCTTATAAAGGGGAACCTTGGGGCATCCTTGCCTGCCTTAATTCCTGCTCCAAAGGAGACTCCTCATCTTAGGAAAACCCTCTCACTTGACTGCTTCATATTTAAGGACCTTGGAAGGTCTGCTTTAAGTAAGCAGGCTCGACTCATTGGCTGGGTAAGGTATAAGCCAAGTTCAATAACTGTGCCTACCCGATCATGCCACCAGGATGAACATGGTAGACTATTAGCACTGAAAGGTGCCTCGGAAGTCATTCATCAGCGATCAATCAATAAGCATTTATTAAGCACCTACATAGTATCAGGCACTATGCGGAATTTCCACAGGCCTCCCCAACAGGGCTGTCCAGGCTCCAGTTTTGAGAAGCTCACTGCCTTATTAAAAACCTATTACATTGTTACTTCTAAGTGTATGAAGTTGTTTCCTATATTAAACTGCTTTCCTATAACTTCCATCCACATGAGGCCATGGCATAGTGTATAAAAGACTGGGCTTGGAGTTGGGAAGACCTGATTTAGGAGCTGCATCTGGTGCTAACATTGTAGACACTGATATGTCACAACCTCTCCTTTACCAGCCAATAAAGACTATATGCAATAGATCAGTTGGCTTCAATGGGAGTTTCTTGAATGGATCAAATCACAAGTCCCAAACAAATGGGGTGGGGGTGAGGAGCAACCTTCCACCCAGATCCCCAGAGGGAGAAGCCAGAATTAATGTTTGTTGAATTAATGGGAGCCAGCAGAATAAATCTGATCTCTTTTCCACATGGCAGCCCTCAGATAACTATCATATTCCTCCCAAATTTGTAGTGCTCTAGGCTAAGAGCTTCAATGATTTTATTGTTTAAAGGGTGATGTGGTTTCCTGATTCAAGTATGGTGTCAGAGAAAGAGCATCAGATTGGCAGTCAGATTGCCTGAGGGGCTCGAGTGCAGGGTCCCCCATTCCTGCACTATGTGACCTCCCACTCCTCAGCTCTAAGGTCCTCATCTGTGAAATGAGGGGGGGGGGGGGTAGAAGGGTCTGGGATGTTCTTTCCAGCCCTATCGTTCTGTGATCCCGTGAGTGCATCAAACACCAGTTTGGCCTGGAGAGCCTTAGAAGAGAGAAGATGTGGACACAGGAGGGGGGAGATCACTGTGGACATGTTTTATACAGCTCACAATTTGTTTCAGTTGCTGTTGTTCACTTGTTTTTCAGCCGTGTCCAACTCTCTGTGACCCCGTTTGGGGTTTTCTTGGCAGAGACACTGGAGTGGTTTGCCATTTCCTTCTCCAGCTCATTTTTCATATGAGGAACTGAAGTAAACAGGGTTAAATGACTTGTCCAGGGTCACACAGCTGGTAAGTGTCCAAGGCCAGATTTGAACTCAAGAGGATGAGTCTTCCTGACTCCAGACCCAGCACTCTATCCACAGTGCCACCTAGCTACCTAGAATTTGTTCCTGAGGCCTATTGATTTCAGAAGGGTTCAGAAGAAACCCACAAGTTGCAAAAGGTCCTCAGATTAGGTTCAACTTTAACAATAAAACACTCACATTTCCCTAGCACTTTAAAGTTTACAAAACACTTTTATCACTACACTGTGAGCAAAGGAGGGCATGGGGTTTTTTTGCTTTATCAGATTATGTTTCCACACATGTCAGGAGTTTCCAGGAAGCAAGGCCCCCTATCAATGCAGACTAGCATCTTCTCTGTAATTTACAGTCTTTTAAAAAATATTATTTTATTTTTCCCCAATTACAAATTTTAACATTCATTTTTTTAAATTTGAGTTCCAAATTTTTCCCCCACCTTCTTCACCTCCCCTCTTCCTGAGATGGTCAGAAATTTGATATAGGTTATATATATTCAATCATGCAAAACATGAGAGAGAGAGAGAGAAAAAGAGAGAGAGACCAAGAGAGAGAGAAAGAGATCTCAAGAACCCTGGGGACACTCACAATTAGGGGGTAATACATGGATGATAGCAGACCAGGTGACTAAGAAGGAGTGGTCCGATGGGCAAGAGGAGAACCAAAGAAAAACAATGTCAAAAACTAAGAGTTTAGAATTTCCAGGAGGAAGGGATAGTTGACAGTACCACATGCTGCAGAGGCATCAGAGGATGTAGACTGAGCAAAGGCCATGGAATTTCAGGTCCCTCTCCAACCACTGTCTTAGCTTCAACAATTCCTTTTAATTACCCAGAACAGACAGAGATCCAGTGAGCTCGCTCCCCTTGGGCCTCTAAAGCCTTTTATCATGTTTTAGGAGAGCAGAATAATGACCCTCTATTCCATCAGGTGGCACTCAAAGCCTGCACTTGGTCGTTTTCACAGACACACGGAGATACACGACTCTTAGTATAATGTTGGCAGAGGCATTCAACAGCAGTTGAATTCAACAGCAGTTAGGTAATTGAAAATAGAGAGCCTTTCCCACTGAGGCCCAGGAAGTCTGTTTAGTCCTGTCCATCCAATGTGTCTGCAAACTGACTCTACTCCAGTGAGAATGATTGAAACAGAGCTCCCAAGCTGGGTCGCTGTCAGGAAGATGGTTTATCTGTTCAGTTCTGAGCAAAGGCCCTGAGTTTAAAGGGGAAGGAGGAAGGCAAAGGTGGCTGCCAGAGCTTTAGAAAAGTACTCAGGTTTGGAGTGGTAGGGCTGGAAGATCCTTAGGACAAGTGAAATAGGATGTTAGAGTTGGAAAAGCCCTTAAACATTGAACGTCTGACCTGGAAGAGACTACAGAACACAGAATATGTGAGCTGGCTAGAAAGGATCTTAGAACACAGAATATCTGAGCTAGAAGGAACCTTAGAACATAGAATGGCTGATCTAAAAGAGACCTTAGAACAGAGAATATCTGAACTGGAAGAGACCTTAGAGCATATATTATCTACTGGAAGATACCTTTAGAACATAGACTGAGCAAGAATGGGTCTTAGAACATAGAATGTCTGAGCTAAAATGTCCTAGGTGGATGACACTTTAGAATAGACTCTGCTCAATTCAATTCTTCTTTAAGAGCACAAGCTATGTTTGAGGGGCTCTATGTTATGAGCAGTGAGAAGGACAGAAATAAGTAAGCTGTAACTCTCACCCTCAATGGAACTTTTAGACTAACAGAAGTGTACTTTTTACAAGGTTCTACAAGATTTACAAGATTTTTTTTTTTGCTGTGAAAAGCTAACTCTATTTCCCTTAATCCTATCCCACCCACCCATTTATTCTATTCTTTCTTTTGACCCCGTCCCTCCTCAGAAGTATTTGCATCTGATTACCCCCTTTCCCAATCTGCCCTCCTCTCTATCATTCCCCTACTCTCTTGTCCCCTTTCCCCCCTGTTTTCCTGTAGGGTAAGACAGATTTCCATACCCAATTGAGTGTGTATGTTATACCCTCCTTAAGTCAAATCCTATGAGAATAAGATTCATTCATTTCCTCTCACCTTCCCCCGGTTCCTCTCCACTGTAAGAGCCTTTTCTTTTCTGTTTTTTTTGTGAGATAATTTACCCCATTCTACCTTTCCCTTTCTCCTTCTCCTAGTATAATCCTCTCTCACCCCTTAATTTTATTCTCCAGATATGACCCCTTCATCTTCAGCTCACCCTGTGCCCTCTATCTATCTATATCTATATCTATATATGTACATACATATAATTTTTTCCCTCCAACTACCCTAATACTGACAAAGGTCTCATGAGTTACAAATATCATCTTTCCATGCAGGAATGTAAACAGTTCAACCTTAATAAGTCTCTTATGATTTCTCTTTCCACTTGAGTCTTGTATTTGAAAATCAAATTTTCTATTCAGCTCTGGTCTTTTCATCAAGAATGCCTGAAAGTCCTCTATTTCAATGAATGACCATTTTTCCCCTGAAGAATTATACTCAGTTTTGCTGGGTAGGTGATTCTTGGTTGTAATCCTATCTCCTTTGCCCTCCAGAATATTATATTCCACGCCCTGCAGTCCCTTAATGTAGAAGCAGCTAAATCTTGTGTTATCCTGATTGTGTTTCCACGATACTTGAATTGTTTCTTTCTGGCTGCTTGTAATATTTTCTCCTTGACCTGGGAACTCTGGAATTTGGCTACAATATTCCTAGGAGTTCTCCTTTGGGGATCTCTTTCAGGAGGAGATTGGTGGATTCTTTCAATTTCTATTTTGCCCTCTGGTTCTAAACTATCAGGACAGTTTTCCTTGATAATTTCTTGAAAGATGATGTCTAGGCTCTTTTTTTGATCCTGGCTTTCAGATAGTCCAAAAATTTTTAAATTCTCTCTCCTGGATCTATTTTCCAGGTCAGTTGTTTTTCCAATGAGATATTTCACATTGTTTTCTAATTTTTCATTCTTTTGGATTTGTTTTACAGTGTCTTGATTTGTCATAAAGTCACTAGCTTCCAATTGCTCTATTCTAATTTTTAAGGAAGTATTTTCTTCAGTAATCTTTTGGACTTCCTTTTCCATTTGTCCAATTTTGCTCTTTAAGGCATTCTTTTCTTCATTGGCTTTGTGGACCTCTTTTGCCATTTGGGTTAGGCTATTTTTTAAGGTGTTACTTTGTTCAGTATTTTTTTGGGTCTCCTTTAGCAAGCTGTTGACTTGTTTTTCATGATTTTCTTGCATCACTCTCATTTCTCTTCCCAGTTTTTCCTCTACTTCTCTTACTTGCTTCTCAAAATCCCTTTTGAGCTCTTCCAAGGCCTGGGACTGATTCATATTTTTCTTGGAAGTTTTGAATGTAGGAGCTTTGACTTTGTTTTCTTCTTCTGGTTATATGTTTTGATCTTGTCACCAAAGTAAGATAATATAGTCTGACTCTTTTTGCGCTGCTTGCTCATGATCCCAACCAATTACTTGAGTTTTAAACTCTTCGTTAAGGTAAAAGTCTGTTTCCAATGTGGAGAATGTACTGTCCCAAGCTTTGGGGGTTTGTACAGCTGTTTTCAGAGATACTTCTAGGGACTTGAAAAGTGTCAGTTCTTCCAAGGTGCTATGATAAGGGGCGAGGTGTTCCCTCTCCACAGCCACAACAAGCTCCACTGCACCAGCATTCCTCCTTGCCCCAGGACCACCCCTCAGAACTGTGACCCAGATCCAAGCACCGGTAAAGCAAGAGATTCCTGCCTCAGCACTGGCAAAGAGATCCTTGCAATCCCCCTCTGATCATCCACTCAATTCCCCCTTAGTCTGTGGCTCGGAAGCTCAGAAGCCAGTTGCTGCCCTCAGGGTGACTGAGATCTAGCTTCTTCTCTCGATGCAGTAACAGACTTTTCCCACTGACCTTCTAAGTTGTCTTTGGTGTTCCTGGGTTGAGAAGTCTGGAAACCACCACAGCTGCCCACGATTCAGTCCTCGGAGGCCTGCTCCAGGTTCACTGCGGCCTACGCACCCATGCCGAGCTGAGCTCCTCTCCCCGCCCGGAGCGATATACCTTTCTGATCAGCCATCCAGGTTGTCTTGGGCTGGAAATTTGTTTTACTCTGTCTTTTTGTGGGTTCTGCTGCTCTAGAATTTGTTTAGAACCATTTTTTGTAGGTATTTGGAGGGGTTTGGGGGAGAGACCAAGCAAGTTACTGCTTTCCCTCGTCATCTTGGCTCTGCCCCAAGATTTACAAGATTTTACAAGAAATGTACCTTTTGTGAGATTTATAAGACTAATAGAAATGTGCTTTTTACAAGATGTGTGTTTTCTTTGGGGTAGAGAACTCTCAATAAGGAAACTCCTTATAACAATCCACACTTTATCCATTAGACCTTTTAGTCTAGTAGAATTGCCTAGAGGATTGATAGATTAAGTGCCTTGCCTGGGGTCACTCTGCCAGTGTGTCAGAGAGCAGACTTGAACCCAGGGCTTCCTGGCTCCGAGGGAGTCATTCTATCCTCTAGTCTAGAACAAGGTGGCCTGTATGTACCTTTCTAAGAAGTGTCATTTAAAAAAGGTTGTTCATTGAGCCCTACTCTGTTGGTTGCACCCTAAGAGGCTATCCATCTTGCCAACTCCTAGGTAAAGCTCTATTAAGCCACTGTAAAGGATTTAGAAAAAAACCCAAGGCTTAATCCAGAGGCCATTATTGGAAAATTCAGGTCTTCATCACCTCTCATTCTATTTCAGCAGCCTCTTACATTCCTTATTGGCATTGTATTGACTCTGGAATCAAATCTTTATCTCATTGTTTTTCATTTTTATTTTTGTATGTTTTATAACATAATTATTAACTTAGTAAACACATATATAATTTATGAATAAATAAATTATATATGGGAGGTTTTGCTCAAGCATCTTTTACTGATCAAAATAGTTTGGAAACCAATGATCTAGAAGCTAGATAAGGACGCTATTAGAAGTGTCAGTGGGTTCAATTGGCAATGTCAATAGCAGTTTTTATGTGTAGAGGTTCTAATTATGGCTATGCCACTAACTTATTATTTATTTCTTAAACCACTATACAAATGCACGTTATGGTTACTATCATTTTCTTTTTAAAATTAATTTTAATGGTTTTCAATTAGCAGTCATTTGTTTTTTCTTCTTTCTACTTCCTCCTCCCTTCCCTTGGAATAAAAGAAGAAAAAAAAAGTAAGAAAAATGAAACCCTTGTAATAAATATACCCAGGTTGGCAAAATAAATTCCCATTTTGCCCATGTCCAAGAATGTGTATCTTATTCTGCATTGAGTCCATCAGTTTTCTGCCAGGTGCTGGGTAACTTGCTCTATCATTGGTCCTCTGGAATCATGGTTGGAATATAATGGAATATTATTGTGCCATAAGATTACTACAATTTAGCTCTGAATTAAGTTCCAGCCAAGTTGGATGATGGTTGTCTTATTCCCGGATCCCATTTTGCCCTCTCTTGGCTTGCTCACACTGTCCCCTTAGTGATTTGCTCTATCCTTCCTAGTCTCAAGATTATTCTCCAAGGCAGGGAAAGCACCAGCAAAAACAGAGAAGTCCTTCTGCCTTCTCTCTCATCCAGTAATCCTTTGTTCTTGAAAGGATCAATGACATTGTGAGGGTGCAACTTTTCAAAAGGAAGATCTTAGAATATAAAAGATAAAATCCCAAAAGTAGAATGCCACTAGCTGACAATTTCTATGTACCCCTTTATGGTTTGCAAAGCACTCTTTACCTGTGTTGTCTCATGTGTTCTTTACAACAGCTCTAACAGAGAGGTGCTATTATTAACCACATTTTACAGACAATGAAACTGAAGTCCAGTGAGGTTATACTACTTGCTTAGGGTCACACAGCTAGGATCAGAGGCAGAATTGAAACCCAGCTCTCAAAAGTCCAGTGCTCCATCCATGATTCCATGATGCCTTTCTAGAAGGGCATCTAGAGTTCATCTCCTTCAACCTCATTATTTTATAGATGGGCAAACAGTCCTGAGAGAAGGGCAGTGACTTCCCCGAAATGATGGAGCTGGCAAGTTCAGCAAAGCTGAACTCCAGCCCAGTTCTTCTGTCTTTGAGGCCAGCACTCTCTCCACTCTACTGCATTTCTTGGCGGCTTCGGCCAAACCTTGTCATTCAGATGACATTGAGGCTAAGAAAACTGCTTGGCGAAGATGCTTCCCTTCCTAGGAAAGGGCTGTCACTGTTAGACACGAATCACTGAAGCTTGGCATTCTCTCCCCCGCCCCCCCCGGGTTCTAAGAGCTTCTGTGGTTGCTAGGAGACACTCCTGGAAATCTTCCAGAGAAGATTTGTTAACCTGCAAGAAAGTATAACTTCCAAACCTAGAGAAGGTGCAATTAAAACAAAAATTCAGTGGTTTTTCTCCTTTTCTTTTCCAGGGGTGCTTGAGAGAAGTAATTGAGGAAGTATACAGGTGTTACCACTACATCAAAGTAACTCCATCTTGTTTTCTTTTCACGAATAGACTATTTGCATTTGATGTAAATATTTAGCCAGAAGGACCATTGTCTTCCCATTTATCAACAAATCTTCTTCAAAGCTTCCTTGAAAAAGAATTGGTTGACTACCCAATTTGTCTGCTGCTCAAGGAAGATGTCTTACCATTCCTTAGTGATGGAATAATCCCAGGGAGGGAAAACATTTTACAAAGGCCTTTTGTTTTTGTCCATTTGCTTCTAATCTCTGGGCCATATTGAAAATATTTGGATCTGGAATCAGAAGACCTGGGTTCAAATTCCGGTATAGTTTTAAATGAGTCATTTCAACTCTCTGGGTCTCAGTTTCTTCCTCTGTAAAACAAAGGAGCTGGATTCATGGCATTTAAACCTTTTCTAACACAAAAGTATATCTTTGGCATACAACCCTAAGCAAATTGGCTCCTGGGGTTTGGCAGAGGTATTGTCTGGGTAGAATTTGAGAACGAGGAAGGTGGGGAATTGAAGACTTCTTCTGATCCCTGCCATAGTTTTGCTCCCAAAGCTAATCTCTCATTCTCCCCTCTTCCCTTTCTCTCCTCCTCCGTCTTTAATCATCACCTTCTCTCTCAAGCACCTTTAACCTCCTCCTGTCCACTAGCTGGCAACGAACAGTTTATTTCTCTGTGAATTGTGGGGAGAATGATTCCTATTTGATAGCTGATGGGAAAGTGTTATCACTTTTGTTAGAACCTTCCTATTTCTCTCCTGGGGGCGGGGGCAGTGACTCAGAAAGTTAGTGATTAAAAGGAATGTGTAGGTAAAATGCCAAACACTCTCCCTTCCCCTTAGAAAATGGAAGGCTTCTTCTTTAGCTGATTTCAAAAAACCAAACAAATGACCTCTGTTTCAAGATACATGGATCCCAAACTGGGCTGGGCTGGGACATGTTTGCAAGAAAAAAAGCCTTCTAGGCTTTGATAAAAAGGTACAGGTGGAACTGGAAAATTGAAAATTATGGGGAGCCATTAGAAGGGAGATGAAGGTGGGAATGAAGGACTAATTAAGCTAGGATATATTTAGTAAGTGATAAGAGAAGGATGCCTTGTGCCATGATAAGAGAACTGGAAAATCCAATCTCTACCAAGTGTGTGACCTTGGGCAATGAATTTTACCTCTGTGGGTCTCAGTTGCCTCATTTGTAAAATGAGAGAATTGGACCAGATGACCTGTAAGGTCTTTTCTAAATCACAGGGTTTAGATTTTCTCTTCCACGAGATGAGGGAGTTAGACTACATGATTTTACAAGCAAGAAAATTGAGAGGTTAAACAATCTTGCCTAACGTCAAGCAGTAAATAGCTGACAGGATTTGAACCCAGATCCTCTGACCCTAGTCCCAGCACCCTTCCACTGTACCTAACCACGCTGGTTCCCCTAAAAATATCCATGAAAATTCTATGATACAGCTGCTTAGTTCCATCTGGGTAAATTTCTTGTACACACTTTAAAATGGTGTATTATAAATAAGATTAAACATCAATAACACTAAACTTGCTTGACAACTATTTACATTTGAATAAATGAATTTCAATTTACAAAATGCCTATAACAACTTGTCAGTATCTGTAAGTCTCCTTTGAATTATGCATTCCCCTTCACTGTTCCTTTTGCATGGCTGTCTTGGTCCTACACATATTTCTAATTATCTGTAATCACATGTTGATATTTCTGAAATTACCCTTCCCTTGTAAATACTTCTTTGGTATTTCAAAAATGCCATGAGTTTGCAATACTATAACTTAGGCTTCTGAAATGCCAACTATAGTCAGGCCATCCTAGGCTCTTTGTCATGACTTCTTACCCCCTGCCTCCAAATACAGTCAGTTCTGCTATTGACACAAAAGTATGCATTCCCAAAAGGAACTTTGCTATGCAAAATCACACAATAATAAAAAAATAATAAAAGCCACAAGGTTTATGGGGGCAGTTGAGGTAGGAAGGGGTGTAACACTCAAAAACTTTCTCAGTGACACACAAAATAGGTAGGGACTGAATTTTAAAAGGTACCACAGTTTTGTACATGTCAAATGGTTAAGAAATGTATAAATATCACAATAAACAATCGTGGGGTCTGAGGCTGCTTAGCCCATGTCTTTTTCCCCCACAGGCTGGACTGGCAAAGTCTCAGGCAAGGTGGGCATGGCTCCCATAGGTCTTATCACTAAGAAATATCCTCCTCACCTACTGGCACCGTACCTTGACAAAGACCTGAAGTTTGCTTATGAAAAGAGGCATCTGAAGACTCACAGCTTGTGAGTTATTGTGAAGTGGCGCTGTTTTTTGCATAAGAAGTCAGGCATGAGACCATTTGAAATTTGAGTTCTGCTAAAAATGTTCCCTAATGAATCAATCATGTTGGAACAAATTTGCGCTTTTGAAACAAGTATTATAACAGAACTGTCTGTATGTTCAAGTCATGAAAGTCATAAAAACTCTTCATTTGACCCTGTTCTGTCCAAAACAAAGCTATAGTCCTTTGACTACTCAACTTTTCCAAAGGCAGTAAGTAGAAGTAGAAAGAATTGGTGGCCTTGGGTGTCTGAAGACCTGGCCCTTTTTAACTGTCATAGCTAATGTTATATAGCTGTTCTCTAAAGTTCTCTCTATCTCTTGCCTCCCTCCGTACATTCCCCTGCCTTTCCCCATGCTTGAAATGGACTCCTTCCTCTACTCTACCTTTTCCTTCCCTTTAGCTTATGTGCCACCTTCTTTATGAAACCTCCTCTGCTCCTCTTAACTAAATATATTTTCTCTTGCCTCAGATTTTCCTAGAGCATTTTGTCAAGAAGCATGATATGTTACCTAGAGTCCTGGGCTTGGATCCTAGAAAACCTGGGTTTGAATCCTACCTTAGACATTTACTAACTACGGGACCCTGCATAAGTTGCATTATTTCCTTGAGCCTCAGTTTACACATCTGTAAAATGGGGGTAACAGCACCCATCTCACAGGGTTGTATAGATCAGAGATAATGTACATAACAGGATGTGGAAACCTTAAACTTAAATCTGTAAATATGAGCTATTATTGATGTAAAATGTACTTCATATGGTAATTATATTTATCTATGTCATATCTATATCCCCCACCCTCTGCCCCAGACTATAATCTTCCTGGGAACCAAGATTATACCATTTTTCATCATTGTATCCCCAATGTCAAATTTGGTGCCTTACACATAAATAATAAATATTTATTATAAATAAATATTGAATATGAATTAATGCTATTCATAAATTAATAATTATGTAGTAAACAGTACATGTGTTCATATTAATATAATAATAAATTGTTAATAGTTGTATAATACTATTTAATAATTAGTAATATTATATAATCATAAATTAATAATTAATAATATTCATGAATATTTGTTGAATCAAATTTATGCTGGTGCCAATTGGCAAATAAGTCATATAAATGTAAATGAAATCTTTTCTGGGGAGAGGAAATGATAATGGCTCCAATTTCCTCACCACTGAGTGTTTTTCTTATCATAATCCTCTCAAAGCAGAGAGGACAAATATTATCTGTTGTTAAGGGGCCCTGTGAACTTGCCTTCTTGAGTTGCCATATTTTCCAGAAACACTGGACCCAGAGTATGCAGGAGGCCCTGAATGTATGAAGGATATAAAGTATTTCCACTTTACAGACCCAGAACTGAGGCTGAGATTGAATGACTCACCTACGGTCACACCAATAGTAAGTGTGCAAAGAATCTAAACTGAGCTTGTCTAGTAAAGTTGACAGAGGAGGGTGGCTGCCCAATGATTATGGAAAGATGATTAAAAAAAAACATATACAGTGAAGTTGAACCTTGGATCTAAAATTAGCCAACAATGAGACCCCCCAGGACCCAGCCTCTAGAGCAGACTTGGCTTTGGGAGGGCCATGAAATGTTCAACTGGTTCTCTGAAAAATGTACCCACAATTCACTTTTAAGTTTAATCTGCATTGTGAATATTCTCTCAATCACTTTCTTAAATCTAAATAATCAACAAAACAACAAGCCAAACCCTAATCTGTAATGTTTGGGGATTTCCAAGGTGTCCATGTTAAAATTTAACAATGGGTTCTCCAGCCATTTTGAGCTACCTCCAGCACCTCTCTGGGCCTGGATTATAGTATGGAGGCAAGTTTATTATACAGTTACTTCCTGTTGTTTACCCAGGGAAGAACACCTTAGGAGATCTGTGTCTGATGGCTCCTGTCACATCTGCTTGCCCTCTTCCTAGTCAACCAATTTAACAGACTTGGTATATAAGGAAATTCCACTTTATCTCTATACTCCAGTTCTCTCATCCGAAAAATGTGGATAATAATGCTTGCATTGCACACCCCACAGGGTTCATTTGAGAAGGAACCATAGAATTGGGAATTACCATCATCATTATTATTATTAATATTCAAAGTCAATGAGGCCATAGAGTGCACGTGCTCCAGCTATAAAGGAGGCTTTATACTCATCGCAGTCCCTCTGAATGCATTATATTCTGAATTCCTTTTATCAGTACCTCCAAAACGAACCCCTTGCTTCTCCCTGTTGTCCAAATGACTTTTTTTTTTCCTTAAGAAGTCGTATCACTCATGACTCAATTCTTTTGAATGAGGATGATGTCAAGTTCAATTATTTCTGAAAATCTCCCTGCCCAGAGAAGTGGCAGATTAGGTTAAAAGTGACCAACAATTTCTCAAAGTCTTCTGAAGCTAAGCTAGTTAATGAGATTTCATGTGCATTATCTATGCAGATTCATCATACACCCGGGTAAATATTATTTTGACATTGTAATCTCATTTGTCTTCTCACCAAAAACACACGATTAAAGGGATACAGCAGGAAATCGCAGTAAAGTTCGGAACAGAATCAGAAAACATCGAATGGCACAGAAGAGGACAGAGCATGCTAGAGCTGGGAAGACCCTTATGTCTAGTTCAATTATCCCCATTTTACAGATGAGGACCATGAGGACCAGAAAAAGAAGGTGACATTGCTTCCTTCAAACTACTTAACTTCTCTCATTAAGCAACAATTTTTCCTCCAGGTCACTCTGGCCAAACTGGTGTGTTCTCAATCACATAATTAATGTGCAATTTAAAACATCAGAAACTAGCCAAAAACTATTGCATAAAACATAGAGAGCTCTTCATTTCCCAGAAAATGAGCTTTACCCACACGAAACTATCAAGATAAAAAAAAATTTTTAAATAAAATAAAACCTCTGTTCTCATTTCCTCTAGGATGACAGGTGGGGTTAACTCTGGAGGCAAATCTATGAGCAAACTGGAGATCTTTTTGATTCTGATAAGGAATTTAGAATTTGGTAATCCATTCAACAAACATTAAACACTTGCTGTGTACAGCAATGGAGTATGTACAACATGTAGAGGAGAGACAGACAGCCCTTGGCCTAATGGAGCTTATGATTTAGTGGAAGATGCTGTGGGACAGGGAAAGCTTCATGGAGAAGGTGGCAGTTGAGGTGGGCTCTTTATACCCATAAAGAGAGGGGACCTATATGAGGCCCTGGAGGGGAAGGAAGGAGTAGAGCTCATTCTGTACAGTTTCTGATGTTTCTTTCCCTGGGGCACCATTTTTTTTCCTGATGGAGCCAAAGGACTTACTTTCAAGTCTCACTTTATGCTTGTGAACTTCTAACACACATGTATGGATCCTGTCTCAAATATCCTACCTCCCCAGTTGATCATCCTATTCATCTCCCATGGCCTACTCCTCCACTTTACCTGAGCTCTACTCAGAGATGGCCACACTCTTGATCTTGCCATCATCCATGAGTAGTTCACGTCCATGGTGATGAACTTGGAAGTGCCTTTTTCTGATGATAACCTTTTATCCTCCCAGCTCTCCCTCTGCCTTACAATTCCCAATTCTGTTCATCTTCATTGAGAACATCAATCCCTCAACTCCTCACTGCTTTCTTAGACCATCACCCTTATACTGGTGACACTCTTCTCCCTTCCCCATCTTGACTCTTCAGTGAACCAGTCCAAATCTACACTATCCTCTGCCTTGAGTCCCTTGTCCTTAACTCATTGATGATCGTACCTTGTCAAGTCCCAACCTTGGATTACTCCCCTCCCCTCCCATCCGGCAGCTGATGCTTTTGCTCCTATGTGCATGCTGTTGAATGGAACTGGAGAAGACCACAAAGTGGAGTTTACTGGGTCCACTACAAATTTATGTTATCTCACCTGGGGCCTTGCTTGGGCAAGACAATCTTCTTACACCTCCCCAATTAGCTTACTATTCCATTCACCACTATAGCATTTCCAAACCTTTTAATTCCTTCTCAAACTTCACCTGGCTCCTCTTCCCTCACCCCCTCAGCTAAGAACCTTGCTTTGCTGAAAATTAAAAAAAATGTCATTCACATCCTGCTCCTCAACACATATCACTCAGATGCCTTCCCCAACTATCTCCTTCTTCACCTTTGTCTTACAAGAAGACCCATGATTTGTATCACTGAGAAAATGCTGATATTAAAAAGATACTGGGTTTTGGTGGTGGTGGTGATGTAGGAGGTGGGAATGGGTGGGATTGGGAGGTATAGAGCACCTTAAGAACATTGAAAGCACTGCATAGTTTCCCAAATGCAGTTCAATCTTCTCTATTCAATTCTGGGCCCAGTTCATGGATCACCTACAGTGTCGATCCAAAACACGCATACTGTTGCCCCAGACCTATAATCTGTCCAGCTGAATGTCACAGTTTAGATTATTTGGGGGCTTTTCTTTTCTGGATTGTTAGACTGATCTCCTGAGTGGTTATAGATCCCAAGAAGAAGGGACTGAGGACCCTGTGGTTTTCTTTTTGAAGGAAACTTGCTATAAAAAATGTTTTTTCATCAGTTTCCTGCTTTTCTTCTAATTTTGGCTGCATCTAGGAACCCGTGGTTTTTGGGAATCAGAACAAAGTCATTTGCAAACAGAAGAATCTGAACAATCTCACCATATGAATGGAATACCAATTTGTTTGGGCTTTGGGCAGGATGAGCAACTTGTAAATCAAGCTATGCTTAACATATTTACATATATCAGCTATTGCTGTCCTCTTTAGGCCATATGCAAGGCAAGGAAACAAGCATTTACTAAGTGTCTGCTATTGAGAGAAATGGTTATTAGTAACTAATGATTTGGGGAGATCCAGAGTTCCCCTTTTTTCTATTTTCAGGACCTCAGTCTCTGAAGGTTGAGTTAACCTTCTCCTCTATCCAATCCCACCCAATCTTACAAGGAATCTCTAGTCTAAGGTGAATTCCATTCAATCAAGCTTGGGTGGAGACAGACCCTTTTGTCTAAACTGCCCAAGGCTGGGGGTGAACTGGGTATAGGTATAGTCTCTAAGGATGTGTCACTCTCAGTCTGTCATTGAAATATTCGTTCTCTCATTGTTAACCAATCAGGGTTGATTCCCACCCCAGGAAACACCTACTCTTTGAAGGGTATATAAACTGTGAGCCCACTGCCATGTTTGTCTTTGGCCTAAGACAGACAGCCAAATGACTATCCCTTTATTAACAAATGTGTTGGCATTATTAATAAAATTATTAATTACCCAGAAATTCTGTCTCTTGAACCTTTTTAATTGCCATACCATATATCAGGATTTGGAACAAGAAGGATTGTGAGGGTTTTTTGAGACCCTCTCATTTTACAGTTAAAGAAGTAGAGGCCTGGAGAGGAGGAGTGACTTATCCAAGGTACTACAGCTGATAAATGTCTGAGTAGGGTTTTGAATCCAAGCCCCTGATTCCAGATCCTGTGCTCTTCCTACTAAGCTAGAAAATATTGTAACCCTAAATCCCTGCACATAGGAGAGCAATTTTTATTATCATTCATCTAGAATAGGAGGTAAAGTGCATACAGGTGGAAAAACATGAAGCCAATTAAGAACAAGGTCAAAGTGACCTTCCAAATGGTTGGTTACTGATAGTACCAAGTCAGGGTTAGTGATTGCTAGACTTCCAGGATGGCCACCAGAAACAGCTGCCTCCCATTCTGGATGATTTTGTTCCACAATGGCAACAATTAGAGAAACTGGGTGTCTTCCAGTTCTAAACTCACAGGTGCTTTCAGCTCACTGAGTATAACAAATTAGGGCAAAGATGGCCTTCCCCCTCTCCTTCATAGTCTGCTACTAAATTCCTACCCATTCTTCACAGTCCAACTCTGATGCCACCTCCGACTAAAACCTTTTTTGATCTTCTCAGTTCAGTAATAATCCCCTCCCCCTACAGACTTCACACTTCACTTTTCTTTTGTCTCTGAGGAACTTATTTATATAATATCGCATATTAGATTTGCATGGGGTCTAATCCTCCCATGGACACCCCATTCCCTGACTGTGAATTCCGCAAAGGGAGAGACCATGGCCAGGCCTCATGCTATTATATTCAGAAAGATCTTAGCCATCACCATGTCGAATCCTGGCTGGAGGCATTTCTTGGCCTCTGATCTAAAGGCTCCTTGCAACTCTGGGTTTTAGAATAGGGAAGGGTTCAGAAGATACTGTATACTTAAAGATCCCATCATCAGCAACTTTGTGGCCCAGTGTGATCACTGGCCAAGCCCTTCGGTGTAGGATGTTTATACAATCCATTGTGTGTACAAATCTCAATGGCTTTAGTGAGCATGCTGTTTACACAGACAGACACACACACACAAACACTAAACATAGACCCAGAGAGATACATACAGAAAGTCATCCAGGTAACCTGATTCCCCAGAACTGTCCTGCTCTGCCAGAGGTTTGACCAGGCATTCTTGCTCTTCCTCCTAATACTAGTATCAAACAAGCTCAGAAGCCTGATCTAACTCCATCTTTTAGGCATTCTCAGGAAGGAAGAAAGGCTGGTGTCCATGTCAGGATTATTGGCAGCAGCTGTAGCTTTTTCAGCAGGAGAGATCAGATACTGATTGTGGTAACACAGCACAGGAAGGCTTGCTTCAATATACCAGGGACTTGCTTCCCAAACTCTTAGGCAATGCCCCCCACTATGGGAAGCCACTCCACACACTAGTGTTCATTAATTTGGGTTGCTAGGCTAAATCAGACAAATGAATATGAGCTCTTTGAGGACAGGCTCTCAGTTGTTGTTTTTTTGTTTGTTTGTTTTTTGGTTTCTATCCTCAGTATCCAGCACTGTGCTTAGCAGGGAGCACACTTAATGGTGGATGAATGAAATTGAATTGAATCCTTCCCCTTTCCCATATTGTCTGCAGACAGAAAGAAGAACACTTTAGAGTCCTTTGTGTCTGTCATTTTTGTTGTCCTTTTATTGGAAAAAGCTGGTATTAACATATTTATATTTTTATCCAACAGTTAGCTAGTTTGTGAAACACAAAGAAAGAATGCAGCCATGAACTACAGCTTTCCAAACAATCAGCTTGACCAACTTTACCACCACTTACTCTACACCACCGAAACCTTAATCCCCAAAGAAAGTTGTTAAAAAACAAAATGAAAAAAAAAAAAAAACCCAACCAGAAAATAAACAAAAAACCCTCACAATGACAATGTTACCTCTCATACATTCAAGAAGACCAGAAAATTGAATCACAGTAAGAATGCAAAGTTTATGAATAACATACTGGTCCTTAATGTTGTTTTTTTCTCTAGTTCTTTTCCCTCCTATAACACTTTCTGCACTTGATTCATGATGAGAGCATGCTTCTGTCTGGAAATTAGGAATCTCTCAGAGTTCCAGAGACACATTTTCCTTCAAAGAAGAGCTTTTTTTTGTACCTAAATTTTAAAAACGGAATTAAGGTACAAGAAATCCAAATGATAACTGTTGTATTAAGACCTGCTTTATAATACCTTATCTATAGACTCATACTTTGAAGATGTTGAAAGTTAAGTATATGGTTTGACAGTATTTTTAGTAAATGCAAGTAAAAGCTGTTAGCCATTTGAGCCAAAAGGGGGAAATGGGTAAATGGAAAAATGTCCAAATAATTGTGTGAGGCCCTCAAAGCTTTAGTTTGGATCTAACAAGATTTCTATACAATTTACCACATTCTTAAACCTTTTTACAAGGAAAACAAAACCAAAACAAAACCAACCCCAAACCAACCCTCTGATTGTTAAATTTAATTAGAATAAATATGTACATATAATACTGTCCAAGTCATTTAGAGTATACAGTGATTTATAAACAAACATTCCTCATTCCCTTTGATTCTTAAAAAAAAAAGTAACGTACACATTTCATAGTGTCTGTATAGTATGGCTGGAAGTGGGTGCACATGCGTTTGTGCTTTTAAATACACAAAAATAGTTATTGGTCGAGAAAACTTCAGTTGGACAATATTTCCTGGGTCATGTCAAGACATCGTTATAAAAAAAGTTGGATCCTGTTGGTAATCTGTGTAAGCCATGGTCATGTTTCTCTGCTTTCTAAATCAAAATACAAAATGCTGCAGGATCATTTCACTTTCTGTTTGCTGATGGGGGAATGGTGAATATGGACTTTCTCAAGGGACTGATGAGTTTTGCTTTAAGACACAGATGGGCTCATGAAATCAGTGATCTGTCTCAGCCACAGTTTGCAAAATGTGTTTGCTGACTTTGGGAGAGTTAGAGCTCTCAACTCCATATGTGCAGTAAAATACTCTTAAAGAACAAATTTGCCATTTGTTTTCTTGGCCTAGTTGTGTTAATTATTCCCCTCCCCCCAAAAAATGGATTCTAAATGGGCTGGTTTTTTTTTTTTTAATTTTTAGAGGCAGCTCAATCATCCAAGGACATGAGCCATTGGGTAATGAGCAGCACATGCACACAGAGGGCGAAGCTCATAACCTTTAAACATGGCAGAGCAAACTTGGGATTGTAGGCAGCATGGTGTGGGGGCAATGAGCAAGCATTGGCTTCAGAGACAGAGGACCTGAGTGAGAATGCCAGCTCTGCCACTGACTACCTGTGTGTGGCCTCATTGAGCAAGTTATTTTTCTTCCTTGGGCCTAATTTTCTTCATCTGGAAAATGGAAATTAAATGATCCTTAAGAACCCTTCCAGTCCTAAAATCCTATGATCCCATTTAGAGAAGGAAGAGACCCTAGGGTGCATCATGTCTAACTACATCGTTTTGCACATTGAGGAAACTGAGGCTCAGGGAGATGAATTGACTTGCCCAAGATAACATACAGCAGAGGTAGTATCTAACCCAGGTCATCTCCCTCCCAATCCAGGGTTCTTTCCAATACTCCTTGTACCAGCCATGGAAGACAATGCTTTTAACAGGCCACCTCCTACCTTCTGAGATCTGCAGAACATAAGCCAAATCGAATTTGTTTCTATCTCTTCCAGGATGCATATCCTACAGAGATGAAAAAGTCACCTTAAAGTCAGGTCTCAAGGACCACTAGCCATCATGAGTCACCATTTTTTTTCCTCCAGAAATTGAAATAAACCTGGATTATTTAAGGAGGGGAAAGTAAAACTGAATGAACTTGGCAAATATGTGGAGTTGCTTTTGGATGTGAGGGAGGTGGGTGGGAGAAAAAGAGAGAGTGAATGTTAGTCCTAAAACAATGAGACCTGGAAAGAACCTTAGAGATCGTTCAGTTGAACTTCCTCCCATTTTACAGAGGAAGAAACTGAGCCCCCCCCCAAAAAAAGAGAGAAGTGACGTGCCCAAGATCATATAGTGAATAAATAGCAAGGTCAGTGTTTGAACCTGGGTTCTTTCCAGGCCAACCATAAGAGCTGGTCTCGGGTTCATCAGCTGTCTCCAGAGCCATGGTGATGGAGCAAGGTTTCTCCATCCCTCATGCTAAGTCTGTATAGGAACCAAAGTGCCGAGAGAAGCTTGAAGTGGAAACTTAACCTGTGGATGTAAAAAAGCTCTAATAATGTGGTAAACACTAAAGACCTAGGAAGAGAGTGTATAATGGACCCTATTTGTTAAAAAACTGACAAGCCTGTCACCTTGCTGGAGTGCCTTTTGCCTCTTAGTTACATTGAATTCTGGGTTTCTGCTTTATTAAATGGCCATCAGCATCATCATCATCTTGGGGGATTCTGGGGGGTTGGGAGGGTGAGGCGGCGGTGGGCAGCTGGGACAGAGAAGGACAAATTCCACCACCACAACCACTTTTCTTTTGCTCTGTTTCTCTCTCTGATGGTCACAGACAATCTGCAAAAGGCTGGTTGATAAATACAGAGGATTATTGATAAACCTAGTGCATCTCTGAGTTCACTTTATCCTGGAATATGTAAAGATTGTTTGTCGCTGCAATGGCAATGATGTTCTCGGCGGGATGCCAGGCCGTGTGAAGTATCTTCTTGGTAAAGTCCAAGCTGTCCACGCTGATGTCATCTTTCCTGCGCTTGCCACCCACGCAGACACGGCGAGGCTTGAGGATGGCCCGGGGCTTGCTGCTCTCCCTGGAGGCCTCCAGGGTGACATCACGCTTGGTGTTCCGGTCAAACATTCTGAAGAAATTATTGTAGGCACCAGTCATGATGACACTGTGGAGGGAGAAGGAAGACAGTTTACTTGGGGGGACTGGCCAGAGTCTTGACACACATGCTCTTGGTGGCCCTAGATTTGGTCTTGTCAACATGAGGATGCTTCCCTAGACCGATGAGGTGGGGGGTCATTCTCTATCTGTATTCACTACATGTTAACCTACTCCTCTTTAGCTTACCCAGAAACATAAGTTGTTGTTCAGTCATTGCAGTCATGTCCAATTCTGCGTGACACCCTTTAGGGTTTTCTTCACAAAGATCCTGGAGTGGTTTGCCATTTCATCCTCCAGCTCATTTTATTTTATTTTTTTGTTTTTTTGTGTGTGTTTTAAATATATATTTATATAATTTAAAAATACATGCATATTTACATATACATACATTATATATATGATTTAAAAATACATTATCACTTACAAACATCAAGTTCACAATTGTCATAAGTTTTGTTTAATTGAGAAAAAGCATGATATACTTATTAGTGGGCCAGTTTGGGGGTATGAGACCTGGGTTCAAGTCCTAAATATGTCAGGTTCTGACAACTTTCTTTTTTTTTTTATGGTAATTTTTATTTATTTATTTATTTAGTTTTCAACATTTACTTCCACAAGATTTTAAGTTCCAAATTTTCACCCCATCTCGCCCCTCCCCCCACCCCAAGATGACATGCATTCTAAATACCCTTTCCCCTAGTCTGCCTTCCCTTCTATCTCTCCCCCCCTTCTCTTATCCCCTTCAATTTTCCTGTAGGGCAGGATGGATTTCTGTACCCCATTTCCTGTATTTATTTCCCAGTTGCATGTGAAAACATTTTTTTTAAACATGTGTTTTTAAAACTTTGGGTTCCAAATTTTCTCCCTTCCTCCCTCCCCACTCACCCTCATTGATAAGGCAAGCAACTAAATATAGGTTATATATGTGCAGTTATGCAAAACACTTCCATAGTAGACATGCTGTGAAAAACTAACTCTATTTCCCTTAATCCTATCCTGCCCACCCATTTATTCTATTCTTTCTTTTGACCCTGACCCTCCTCAGAAGTATTTGCTTCTGATTACTCCCTTTCCCAATCTGCCCTCCTGTCTATCATTCCCCTACTCTCTTGTCCCCTTCCCCCCTATTTTCCTGTAGGGTAAGACAGATTTCCACACCCAATTGAGTGTGTATGTTATTCCCTCCTTAAGTCAAATCCTATGAGAATAAGATTCACTCATTCCCTCTCACCTTCCCCTGTTTCCCCTCCACTGTAAGAGCCTTTTCTTTTGTTTTTTTTTTTTTGGTGGGATAATTTACCCCGTTCTGCCTCTCCCTTTCTCCTTCTCCTAGTATATTCCTCTCTCACCCCTTAATTTTATTCTCCAGATATGACCCCTTCATTTTCAATTCACCCTGTGCCCTCTATCTATCTATATCTATACATAGGTACATATAATTTTTCCCCTCCAACTACCCTAATACTGACAAAGGTCTCATGAGTTACAAATATCATCTTTCCATGCAGGAATGTAAACAGTTCAACCTTAGCAAGTCTCTTATGATTTTCTCTTTCTGGTTTACCTCTTCATGTTCCACTCGAGTCTTGTATTTGAAAATCAAATTTTCTATTCAACTCTGGTCTTTTTATCAAAAATGCTTGAAAGTCCTCTATTTCACTGAATGACAATTTTTTCCCCTGAAAGATTATACTCAGTTTTGCTGGGTAGGTGATTCTTGGTTGTAATCATATCTCTCTTGTTCTCCGCAATATAATATTCCATGCCCTGCGGTTCTTTAATGTAGAAGCAGCTAAATTTGTGTTATCCTGATTGTGCTTCCACAATACTTGAATTGTTTCTTTCTGGCTGCTTGTAATATTTTCTCCTTGACTTGGGAACTCTGGAATTTGGCTACAATATTCCTAGGAGTTTTCCTTTGGGGATCTCTTTCAGGAGGAGATTGGTGGATTCTTTCAATTTCTATTTTGCCCTCTGGTTCTAAAATATCAGGACAGTTTTCCTTGATAATTTCTTGAAAGATGATGTCTAGGCTCTTTTTTTGATCCTGGCTTTCAGATAGTCCAATAATTTTTAAATTCTCTCTCCTGGATCTATTTTCCAGGTCAGTTGTTTTTCCAATGATATATTTCACATTGTTTTCTAATTTTTCATTCTTTTGGATTTGTTTTACAGTGTCTTGATTTGTCATAAAGTCACTAGCTTCCAATTGCTCTATTCTGATTTTTAAGGAAGTATTTTCTTCAGTAATCTTTTGGACTTCCTTTTCCATTTGCCTCCAGCTCATTTTACAGATGAGGAAACAGAGGCAAACAGGGCAAAGTGACTCGCCCAGGCTCACATCACTAGTAAGTTTCTGAGGCCAGACTTGAACTCACGAAGATGAGTCTTCCTGATTCCAAGCCAGTGCTCTATCCACTGCACCACCTAGCTGCTCCAAAAACATAATGGGGATCTTCAAGTGACTTTCCTAGGAATTAGTATAAAGTATATAAATGATAGGGGGGCAGAATGGCACTACAGCTAGAGAACTGGCCTTAGCACCAAGAAGACCTGGGTTTAAATCCCTCTTCTGACACATTCTGGCTGTGTGACCCTGGGCTAAAGCACTTAACCTCTCAGTCCTCTAAGTAACTCCCTAAGACTATAACATTGCAAAGAAGGCTCTTAATCTTTTCATGTGTCATAGACCCCTTTGGAAGTCTGGTGAAGGCTACAGACCCCTTCTCAGACTAATGTTTGTTTGTTTATTTGGTTTTTTTTTAACATACATAAAATAAAACATGTCAGATTTTACAAAGGAAACCAATATATTGAAATAGTCATCAAAATGTTTTAAAACAAAAAGTTCACAGAGGCCAGGTTAGGAACTTTGGGGTTAGAGGTTTCTCACCTGGGAGTTCCATAGCATCAGAGATCCAATCCCTATTCATATACAATCGATAGAGTGTCACAGTGAGGATTTTCCCTTCTGAAAAAGTCCCTTCTATCTCTGAAAGTCTGTGATTCTGTGAAACACTGGGTTCCAGATCCTCCAAACTGGTCAGAAAATGACCAATACAGACAATGGTTAAACCTGCCCCTAACTACATCTGGGGATCCCAAGACCCAATGTGGGGTTCACCATTTTCCTCTTAGGAAGGTTGCTCAATTTGTGACTGTGCCAGCGTCATAGGCCCTCAAGTCAAAATGCTTTCATTTATATGTCTTTCTTGATTAATATTCTTGTCACTGTTTTCAGAATTCATTCATTCAAGAAGTTTACCATGTGCCTACCACATATCAAGCTGGAAGATACAACAGGAAATGGTTCCTACACTACAGGAGCTTAAAATAAATGCAAATGTTAATTAACAATGCATGGGATTAAAATGACAGTAATTCACAGAGATGATACCAAGTGTCCTGAAAGTCTTAGTGTGGTTTTAAGCCATTAGCTTTATTATTAGTTATTTATTAGTTTATTTATTATTTTTTATAATATTATTATAATTATTATATGTAAATATAATAATTATAATATTATTAAATATTATTTATTAGTTTAAACAACTAATAGCTTAAGACAACATTAAGCCTTTTGTACCACCCTGTATATTTAATGATTCACACCAGTAGACTTCCCACCTCTTCAAAGGAGTAGGATTAGGAAAAAGTGCTTCCACACCTTCTTTGCAGAGGTAGAAGACTATGGGTGTTTACTGTTGTTGTTGTTGAGTCATTCAGTCATGTCTCATTCTACGTGGCCCCATGAACTTTTGTCCATGGGGTTTTCTTGGCAAAGATACTGAGGTGGTTTCCCATTTCCTCCTTGGGTGCACCCCCATTTTACAGATGAGGAACTGAGGCAAATAGGGGTTAATTGACTTGCCCAGGGTCCCACAGTTAGTTAAGTGTGTGAAACCAGATTTGAGCTCCAATCTTCCTGACTCCAAGCCTAGCACCCTACCCACTCTGCCATCTACCTGGCCCAATATGGGTATAGAACGCTGCAAATAATGTCAGCCTTTTTCAAAGCAGTACTAATCTTGCTAAACTGTTTGCCCCCTTCCATTTTATTCTTTGTCATAAGGGATTGTTATCTGAGAAAGGGAGAGGAGAAATATAGATGATATAAAAATAAAAGATATCAATAACATTTTATTTTAAAATAAGTATGAATGCCAAAAAAATCCATAGAATGGCATGCCTAGAAGGCACCTTGGGGCACAGAATATTAGAACTAGAGTGGACATTAGACAATACAGTATTAGACTTTAGAGGTCATCTAGTTCATGCAGATGTAGAAAGTTGAGGCCCAGAGATGTTAAAGGGCTTGCTCAAATTACTTAGCTACTATACTAAGTGGCAGAGTCAGGAACCTCTGATTCTAGTCCAGAGGTCTTTCCACCTTGCTTTGACTGCCTCTCTTACCTTTGCTGATTAACTGTTGGCCTACTTTGATCCTTGGGAGATCCATGATTTCATGAGAATGGACAGTCCCTGAACAAACACAGATTGTATCCCCTTGGGAGCTGCCAGGGTAGGGGCCTAAAAAATTCATTCCCTGACACCCTGGATGCCCATGGGGAGAGAGGCCCTAATAATGTAAAGTGAGCTGGAGAAGGAAATGGCAAACCGCTCCAGTATCTTTGCCAAGAAAACCCAAATGGGGTCATAAAGAGTTGGACACAACTGAATCGACTGAACAATAACACCATCTTGTATTGTGCTCAGTCTTTCCTCTAGAAAATGAGGGTGTTATACCAGGTGACCACTAAAGTCCTTTCCAGAACCAAATCTTACGAATTACCTTATGATTCAGAATTAACTGACATCTGGTTCTTCATACCTAAGAATTCTTTTTTCATTTGAATCTCTACCTAGGTTGGAAGTTAGTTTCCTTTGAGAAAAATGCAGGTACTATTTCCTTGTTCTGTCATAATCCCTTGTGGAAAGCCTAGAACACCAATTCATGCCTATAATCCTGGAGAGGCTGAGATTAGAGGTTCTAAACTAGAGTATGGTTAAAGCCAATCTGGTGTCTACAAAAAGTCCAGCACCAATATGGTGAGTCCATGGGAGTAGGGGGCTACCAGGGCACCCAAAGAGAGACAAACCAGCCCAGACTGGAAATACAGCAGATAAAGCTCCAGTTGGATCAGCAGGAGGATCAAGCCCATGGCTGCATTTCCGACATGGCTGAGATAAGAAGGTACTAGAGAAGATTTGTATTCAATGATGGATTGGATTAGAAGCTTTTTGAAGTTCCTTCCACTTCTAAGATTAATGTGATTCTGGAAGTTGGGTGGAAAAACAGAAATCACCTGGCTTATAATGTAAAAGACACACAGGTGCAAAGACATAGCATCTTTTCCCTTTATATATGTACCTAGCTGGGCTTTGGGGGTTCTCTGTGTTGGGTTGACAGAGTTGATGAAACCTGCAGAAAGGCTTTGTTGGGTGCATCCTGCACCTTTCTCTTGACACAATGATTAATGTGCCCTTCTGCAAATGAGATCAGTTCTGTCTGACAGCATTAACTCCTGTTCCCCGGAGTTCCCAAACATCAATCTGGGCTAATCAGAGCAAGTGCATATTGATTTACTAAGCAGCCTCTGCAATGGGCCTGGATTAACTTCTTACTGGGGGCCAAAAGCCGCCTTGAACAGTGTGACAGAGGCATCTGGAAATGAATGGATAGATAAAGGGAGTTTTCACTTTCTACTAGGAGTGAGGTTTCAGGTAGCAAGTGACCACATTAGCCTAATTTATTCATGCTTTTGTAACAAGGACTAACATTTCTCTAGCACTTTCTTCATAATAACTATGAGGCAAGGTAATACAAGCATCATTTGAACCTAGGCCTCTCCTAACTTTAGATCAGACACTCCTATCATACCACACTGACTCTGTTGAGTCTCAACAATTTGACATTTATTAAACACTACCGGACACAGAACCTCATATTGAGGTACAAAGTTTATATATGACAAAGTTTATAAAAATCCCTGACCTCATGGAATTCACATTCCAGTAAGGGAATGGAACACCAAAAGATGGCTATATTACACATCATTACATAAGTACCAAAGAAAGTTACAAAGGGAGAGATGCCAGATTGTGGTGGGCCTTCAATTCCAGGCAGTGAAGTTTAAACTCTACCTGAAAGGCGAAAGGGAAGATTTTTCTCTCTCACCCTTCTCTATTCAGCCATAACATTTAATATCTGGACAAAACATCCCCTCAAGTCCCTTCCAATTCCAAGACTCTATGAGTCTATGCACTTCCTTGTGACTGTTCCTATAATGTTGTATTAAACTATTAACTGATCATTTTGACTAAGAATTCCTATGACAGGGATGTGGTGATGTTTAAATAAGACAACGTACGTAAAAGGTTTCTATAAACTCTAAGCCCCTATATAAATGTCAGCTATTATTATTACTACTGCTGCTACTAATATTAAAATGCTTTATAACCTGACATGTACTATAAATATATAATTCTAACCCAATACTAAGAATGATCTATCATTTCATTATTTCATATATTCTATCCACTAGTGGAGAATAAAACCTCTCTATAGATGACCACTTTTGTCAGGTATATTACAGTGTATGGGGTGTTCAAGGAGGACTAGTACCTCTGGTGGGAGGGCTGCAGAGCCCTTTTCAGGGCTGCTCATCCTTTGGTGTCCACCTGATTCGCCTAACTCTCACCTGCGGCTCTAGGAATCTATAGCATGCACAGTGGCTACACCCCAGTAAATCATCTTGGCAGATGGGCTAAACCAGGCTGAAGGTAACTGACAGACTTCAAACCAGTTGGCAAATTAAGAGGATGTCTACTCCAAGCATGTGAATACTTCCCCTGGCAGAATGGATAGATGAGAACAATTTGTTCCAAAGGCCACGAAGGTGGCTGAAGCAGGCACCGGGGAGCACCTAGAGCTTGATCAGATATCAAAGACCCCAGGTGCATCCACTGCATCCCAGGCCATTGCCGGTCATCTTGACTTTTGTCCTGCCACTGGACTTTGATGACTCAAGAAGAGAGAGTGAGGCTGATGACTTTGGGTAACTCTGTCTCACTTAAATCTTACTCATGCTTATGTCAATCACCCCATGACGTCATTGGACCTCTTCGAAAACCAAGTGTAGATTCCTTTCATCTATGTATTGGTCTTGATGGCTGTTGAAGTCCCTCCCAACTCTTAAATGATCCTTAGACAATTCTCAAGGGTCGTCATGGCCAAAACCAATTTATTGCCTGGTTGGCACTCTTCCGGTGATGAGCCGCTCTAAGATGAGCTAGGCTGGTACTTCAGATGACCGTGTATCACTGGGTCCCTACTCAAAGCCTTTCCAGCTATAAAGACCCTGTTGGAGCGAGTACTTTGCCAATGGAGCCTTCTAGAAACTAGGATCACCTCCACATCATGACGAGACATAGAAGGAGAGAACTTCAACAGAACATGTTAGGTATTTTTCTAATGAGATATATGTACAGCATTATCTAATGATGAGAGATGGCATATCAGAGTGGATGGAGAGCTGTTTTTAGAGTCAGGAAGATCAGAGTTCAAATCCCTCCTCTGACACATATTGGCTAGATGACACTGAGCAAGTCATTTAAGCCCTTAGTGCCCCCAGGCAAATGTTAAGACTTTTGATCTGCATTAGTAAGGGGAACTTCCCCTCTATCAAGGAAATCACTTGGTCCCTTCCCCTTCCCCACCAAGAAAAAAAAAAGCCATCATTAAGTTTAGACATAGTAGAAAGAACACATTTGATAACCCAGACTTTGCTCCCAGATTTGGAACACCGAATTAAGAGGCAGTTCTTTTCCTGCCTAATATTCCAGCTATGGTCATACCAAGGGAAGTCAGACCACTTTTAGAACCTAACCCATTAGGGGATGGGGCAGCCACAGTCAGCCTGGACCGTCAAAAAGCTTAAGACTGGAGATAAAGGCCCTTGGGTCTGAGGATATTGAGAGTACAGAATGGATAACAGGTCAATGAAGAATTGGCCAGACTATCCAGCCAATCTCCAAGATGATGCTCCAAGCATAACAAGTGAGGAAAATATTCAAGTAAACAAATGATGGATGCTCAGGGGTGGGGTATATATTACAATATACACTTTGTATAATAACCCAATAAGTGATGTTATGACTTCTGCATTTGTTTTGCTCTATTCAACCCTGATTTATGATGTCATGTGTTATATCTGCATGTCTATTGCAAGCAACTCTAATTTGGATTTTATGAGCCATGTACTTGTATGGGGCCTGTATATCTCAAATAATTGTTTCTAATCCTATATACATATGAATGAATATATTACGATATGTTCCTAGAGATAGACTTGTGTACTCAGTAGGATCTTTAGGGGTTGCTAAATATTTACTAGAGGGGAAGATATAATGAGAAGAGGCATAAATGAGTGGGTCCATGACAGCTGGAGCCATACTGAAAGCCTTTCTAACTGGGCAGAACCTGCTGGAGTGATGTTGATATGGACTTCAAGAACTTCAAGTTGCTTTCATGAAGTACAAGAGTTTGACCTTCATAAATACCCTTCATAAAATGTGACATTCAGAACTGAATAGAATACTCCAATATTGGTGTAATCAATAGAATACTCCAATATTGGTGTAATCAATACAATACTCCAGATATGGCCTGATCAAGGCAAAGGTCAGAGACAAAAATGAGACTGTTTCTTCTCACACCAGAAATTATGCTTCTAATAATACTGAGATCACATAATCATATCCATGCCACTATATGGAATCAGAGTATAACTTTTGCAGGGAATGCAATGTATTTATCATGACACGTTATATGTAACACTGTGAGATCCATGTAGCAGGGACAGGGTCACACATACTGTTATCTCCCTTAATGATGATGAGCATGATGATTTCCATGTAGTGATTAATGAGTATTATTTTAAAGTAGAATTTCTAGGATGCTATAGTTTGGATTTTAATAGGAGAATAAAAATTTCATTTGGGGCTCACTTTCCCTCTTTGAAAAGGCTAGTTGACTGAGGCTGACCTCAAAAAGTATAAAGGAAGCATCAGTGAGTTGGAAGGTACCTCAGAGGTCATCACTATGTGGTATGACCCCTCCCTTCCTCCACCCAGGGCTTCTCTAACCCTGGCTAAAAGTGGGTGACAGCCCAGCCCATGGGACCAGAGTGAGTAGATGAGGTAGTTGCATAGGTAATTCCACTTCAAGCCACTGGGTAAGGCTCTGCCAAAGAATAAGGAGAGACATGTTCAAGCAGTACACTACCTTTGCCTTAATTCAATAAGTATTTATTAAACAACTATTATATTGCAGGCACTGGTTTAGCTCTGGGAATACGGAGAGAAAAATGTAAAGAGTTCCTGCCTTTAAGAAGCCTGCATTTTCCAAGAGGAAATAATATGGACACAGATAAATAGATAAAAAAGCCTATACAAAGTAAACAACAGCTGATTTTGAGAAGGACCAACAACCAATAATTGGTGAGGGGTAAGGAAAGATGTCATTTAGGAGATCTTTAACTTTAATCTTTAACCTTAATCTTTAATCTTAAACCCAGCCTTGAATGAAGCTAAGGATTTGATGATGCAGAGGTGAGTAGAGAGTACATTACAGTTATGGAGGTGGGAGACAGAATATCAGACAAGGAGAATAGCAGACAGGAAAACAATGTGACATTAGTCTGCGAACATAGGTTGGAACAAAACTGGTAAGGGGCCTTAAATGCCACACAGAGGAGTTTGTGTCTTGTCCTGGAGGCAATGGGGAGCCACTAAAGCTTCTGGAGCAAGGCTGTGACATGGTCAGGCCTGTGTTTTGGGAATATTACTTTGGTAGCTGTGTGGAGAAAGGAGAGACGAGGTAGGAAAATCAAATAGAAGACTATGACTGTAGCCTTATGGTCAAGGGATAATGAGATTCTGAACTAGAGTGATGGCCAAATGAGTGGAGAGGAGGGGACTAATGTTCGTTCTGTGGGGAACAGGACAAGGTACTGAGATGAAAAATGGAATTAGAAATCACGACTATAGCAGTCTGCCCAGGAGAATCAGAGGGAGAGGTATCATGCCAAGGATTCAAAAGCCACCAAGGTTGAGGGCCAGTTTGAGGTTAGGATTTTGAAGTAAACAGATAAGAATAGAACTGAGAAAGATACAGAGAACCAAGGTTGGGAATGGGGCTGAAAACACCAGAGAAGGTAGTTATGCTATGGAAGCTGTGGGCCATCACTATGTTCTCTGAATAAGGACAACATAGGCAAGGCCTTCCCATTCTGTCACTTAAAGGGGCACATCAGCTCAAAGTCTTGATGCTGACCCTGTAAGGACATGGTCCAGACAAAATACGTCTCCTTCCTGAGGTTAAGTCCCTTTGGGATTCATAAGAGATAACAATGTTAAAGTATTGGTATGGAGCCTGGCAACTGGGGTTGAGTTCTGTTCAAAGGCTCATTGTGAGACATCTACAAAATAAAACATTTGGACTAGCTGATCCTACCTGTGAAGCTTATTATCTATGTGACCTTGGGCAAATCATTCAACCGTCTTTATTTGTGAGAATGAAGGGGTTAGATTAGATGGATTCTCAGGACCCTTGTAGCTCCACAACTACAATTCTATAGGTATATCCTTAAAGTCCTTTCCAAGGCTAAATCCTAATAATGCTATGAGTGGAGTTTTTTTTTTTAAAAAAAAGTAAGACTAAACACAAAGTACTTATTTCATTTCTCTTTTAGAAGAAATAGTCAAAAAGTAGCAAGTACTATGCTTGGCATTTCATCTTCTTCCATTCTGATATGTTTCCGTGGGAAGTGATGGTTTCTGTCACTATTCCAAAAACAACCTAACCTCGCCTCCTACACTCAGGGAGTGGGATGAATGGAGTGATGCTTTTTTTTTTTTTAAAGGAAATGTTGCAAGCTTAATGGAGACCAGTTGATTTCACACAAAGCTAATTCCTCAGATCTGTCAAAAGGTGATTGGAGCAAGATGATTAAAATCATTTTAAACCCACACAGTTAATAATCCTTCTATTAAGGCTCAGATATCAAGCTATTGTTCCCACTTACTTCCTAGAGGAAAAATCTCACAAAAGACGAGTGGTTGGAGTGGGGTGGGGAGGCTGAGGGTGTTGGGGTCTGTCCTGCCATTTAGCACCACACTCTGAACTGGACTAGAGTTAACTAGTTTACAAGTTGATACCAAAGTAGAAGAGTTGGTTTCTTTGCTAGAAGTCCTGCTATGAGTAGGCTGTATGCATTGGAGTTGTCTTAATGATGGGGAAGGTCCCTCAGAGTTAAAAAGGCTGATGAAATTTCTCTTATTCAAATGACCTGAAAATCGACGTAGAAGGACTTAGTAATATACTGGGGTTTTTTCCCTCTCACTTCTGGCAGCTCTAGTTCCCCAGCTTTATGACCCTGAGATAGACAGAGAATCTTAGGAGAAGAGATGGAAAACACTTTAGAAGCTTTCTAGTGCACACTCCTCATTCTACAACAACGAAAGAGACATATAGAGACACTAAGGGTTTTGTCCAAGATCACTGGTCTTCTAACTCCAGAGACAATGCTCCTTGCAAATACTTCCTATCTCTCTCTGCCTATTTTCTCATCTGTAAAATGAGGCTAATAACACTTGCATTACCTCCCTCATGGTGACCTTTTTAGGAAAGAGTTTCAAAAAACCTTAAAAGTGCTATATAAATGTTAACCACTAGCTATTACTAAAGTGTTACATAGACATGACTTTCTGATAACCTGTTATTAATAACTTTCAAGAAACTCCATCTTCAAGACCTCCTTGTAGTATGGTTTCTTAGTGACTGTCAGTGAAGCTCAGACTCTGCTGGGTCCGATACCAAACTGGAAAAGGACAAGAGTTGTCATCCAAGGACTGTTTAAATTCATGAAGGTTCATTACCAGGTTGGTTGCATAGCAAAGAATTTTGGAGGCATAACAACTCCTGAACAGCATGAACTAAATTGTAGTGGGAGGAAACACTCACTTTGACAAAACTCCCCATCCTTAAAGTAGGGATGGACCATTCGGACCAAGAAAAATAACTACAACATTCTCTATTTGGCGTACTCAATTCTAATGTCCATGGTCATCAATGGGGGTCCTTCACATGGAATCTTCTTGAATGAAGGTATGGTTTCAACTCACTGTGCCTCAAATAATCCAATCAAGGATGTCAGAAGACACCCTCAACCCACCCCTTTGTAGAGGTGGGAGGTCCACAAGTGTTACATATTGGATGAGTTTTCAAACTTTCTGCATGTTATCAATGTGTTGTGCTGACTTTCTTCCCCCTCTATTTGCATTACGGGGTGGCTCTCAGGGAAGACAAAGGAGACATGGGATGCTATGGTGATGTAAGAAACAAAACATCAACAATTTTTTTTTTTTTAAAATCAAGTAATCTGGGAGTCCAAACTCATCACAGACTTTTAACTTTCCTTTGGCAAGATACAGACCCTCCTCTGAGGGCCTCCAACGCTCCAAAGAACACAGAAACAAGCAAAGTCTCACAATCTGTTGTGTCCACAGGGACATATCTCAACAGACCACAGAAGCAGAGAACAGCAGAGCTGGAGGGGACAATAGAGACCATCTAAGTCAATTCCCTCATTTTCCTGAGGAGTAACTGAGACCCAGAGAGGTATAGATATTTGCCCAAAATGCCAGAGCTGGTTAAATCGCAGGTCTCTTGACTTGTTAGACTTCTGCATACCTTAGCTATCCTTGTTGTAGTTGGTTTTCAGCTGTATCCAACTTCATGACCCCATTTGGGGTCTTCTTGGCAAAGATACTGGAGTGGTTTGCCTTTTCCTTCTCCAGCTCATTTTACAGATGAAGAAACTGAGGCAAACAAGGTTAAGTGACTTGCCCAGGGTCACACACCTAGTAAGTGTCTGAGACTAGATTTTAACTTAGGAGGATGAGTCTGACTCCAGGCCTGGCACTTTGTCCACCATGCCATCTAGTTGCCCCTAGCTATCCTTAGCAATATCATAATTATCGAAGGATATGTAGTTTACCTTACCACTGTTTGGAATAGGGGAGCATTATAAATCACCCCTCTTTCCCTTGGCTCCAACCAGAGCAATAGGTCTTATGGAATTAGGCCCCATTGAATCATATGACTGGCTTGAGGAGGTAGCTTTCTTTTACTGGGAGATAGGGGCCTCCTTGATTCAAAACTACCTTGTCCCTTGAAAGCTCCGAGGTTGAGGATAGGGACCATAAAACTTGCTCCACAGAGAAAGAAGGCTCAGACCACTGATGGGTATGTGGACAGTATCCTTTGAGTGATATACTCCTGCCAGCTGCAAACTCCATACAAATGGCCCAGAGTAACAACAGTATTCAGACAGGTAACACTAAAAACTCACAGTTCTATAAAAACTTATAATTCAAAGAGTGCTTTTTGCAAAGCATGCCTGTGCAGTTATTAGGTGCAAATGTTAGGGTTTTTTTTCTTTTATAAATGAGGAAACAACAGAGTCTCAAAAATGTTTCCAAGACTGCAGAACTGGGCAGTCAGTCAGTCACAAAGCAAAAACTAGTGTTTTCCAAATCTACTGCTCTGTTCACTACGTTCAACTACCTCAGCTTGCTAAGGCAGCTGGGCACCATGAGAAACGGTAACCAGCAACGTGCGGGGGCCACCTGCTGGCTCTTATAACACTTGCTCAGATGGAAAGGGCTCTTTTTCCTCCTCTCTGAGGCTCTCAGCACTAACAGCTGTGGCCATGTGTGTGTTTCCCTGGGGATCTGGTTCTGGGCAGAGCTGTGAGACTACACATTTTCAGCATCAAGTCAAACATGGGCCTGATGGTGAGTGAACATTTCTGTTTTACCGAATGCTCACCTAAATTATACCCATTTGCCAGTCCCTCACCAGACTGGTGACATGATGAAAGGGACATCACACACTAGAAAAGTGGCATAATAACTACCACAGCTGCCTTAAAGTGAACAATGAGGATCAGATGGCACCCACTGGTTCCTCCTTGTCCACACAGTTATTTCACTGTTCAGTGAACTAAGTAAGCATTATTAGTCTGCTCGTCTGCTCATCAGTGAAGAATATGTTTGAATTTTCTCTAGCATCCTAAACCACACACACATACACCCACATCCACACCCACACACACACATGCACATACATGCACATGCACGCATGCATACCCCTTATCAGTTAGTAACAGGAACTCTGCCAATGTCACCATGTAACATTTGTAATCAGAGGATAGAGTTATACACAAAGCTGATAAATGAACAGTATTTACAATAGAGCTTGATGAAATGTGTGTTCTTTCATCTCATGGACATTAGTGTCTAGAATCCTGCCTTCAGCATAGTAGGGACTCAACAGAGAATTTGTCCATTAGCCCCTGTTTGGTCTGTTGCTGTACTACCTGACTCCCTGATTTATTGGTGTCGGTGGTTTGTTTTGTTTATTTTTACACACAACGAGAATGACAAATGTTATCAAAGACATCATTATTGTTCTAATGGCCTGCTGCAGCATTCACATTGTGTTACTGAGCTCCCAGTTAAGATTGGAAGAAACTCAGTTATGACATAACTCAGGAGTTTGGAATGTGTGATCAGGTCAGTGGGGATGTGGAAAGAGCTTGTATCATAAACCTGCCCTCATGGTCATCAGTAAGAAGCACAGAACCTCTGGAGAAGCAGCTAAAACCTTGGTAACAAAGGCTCCAGAGAGGTGGTCTCAGCTGACATAAGGAGGGGCTTCTGCAGAGGTTTCCATTCTGGGTCAGATGAATCACAGGATGGAAGTCAGAGTTACCTGTCAGATCCATTCCAGGCACACTCAAACTTGTCAAAAATGCAGTCATTTTCATACAGGGAACACAGCTTGCTCCTAAGGTAATCGTGAACCTGTTAAGAGAAACGAACCTGGTTATTCTCCAATGGAAAGTGGATGATTTGTTATAATTCACCATCCCTCTAATGCCATAACTAATATTTATAAAGTGATTTCTTATCCAAGTGCTTTCCTTTACCATGACTCTGATAGATAGGTAGCACAGGTATCATTTCTCCCATTTGATGGATGAGGTAAATTGTGAGTCAAAGAAGGGAGCCCCAGTTGGAGGGGATTTATCCCTCTTCAGATTTTTCATAGCTGTGAGTTTGGATCTAAATCTAGATCTAGAACCAGAGCTCTGGTCCTCTGGAAGGGACTTCAGAGGCTTGTTTGGCCCAGTCCTTCATATTACAGATGAAGAAACTGAGGCCTATGGAAACAGTGACTTGCCCAAGGTTATACCTCTTCATTTATTATATTCTAACTTTTATTACAGTTATTTGGATACGTGTACATACTGAGATCTTTTCATCTTTAATAGTTCATAGTTCTAAAAGCTTTTGAGTCTAAGATGTTATGATTGAATAATTCTATGATTCTGGCAGGGCTTACTAATAAGCAAGTCCCTCTGACCTCTCCTGGGCTTAAACTCAGTTGAACAGAGCATGCCACAATGGAAAAAAAAAAGCACTGGATTCCAGAGCCTTCTATGATTTTATAAGTCTTTGACTCTGTGATTTCATGATTCTGAATTTCCAACATCTTAAGATTCTATAATTCTAAAATTTTTAAACATTCTGTGATTCTAAGATCCCATGAAGGTAATGGCACCACTTTATGTCAATACCATCTGGTTCTTGAACTTGACTCCTGGCTCTCTTCACAGAAGACTTACATGAGAAAGCATCATTGTGTTCACTTTAAGACCCTAAATGGAAATCTAGTCTTATAGAAAGGCATTTGTAAGTTGATTAATTACAAGTCAGCAAACAGATTAGTAGTTAATTATATATCCAATGAAAATGACCATGGAAATAAATTACATCTTGCTGTCCTATTTCTGTGTGGATGGGCTATTACACTAAGACACAGTGCATCACACTAGCTTCTCTCTCTCCAAAAATATGTGCCCTGGATAACAGAGCTGAGAGCCAAATTACTTGGCATGTATGGGATGCATAAAGGAAACCATAAGCAGTGTGGGATAATGGAAAAAAACCCAAGATTAAGGGTCACAGTCACACAATGTTAGACCTCAAAGTCCCCCCAGTGGTCAAGTCTAACTCCATTTTACAGAAGAGAAAATTGAGACTCAAAAGATGGAAAATGACTTGGCTACCATCACATAGTGAGTCAGTGTAGGACTTCTAGCAGTAATTTTAACTTTCTTTCTTTCTATTATGACAGGCTCCGCTGAACTGAGTTTGAGCTTGAGAGAAGCCAAAGGGACTGCCATTGATTAGGGGTATCATTATAACCACACTGAGCCTTAATTTCCTCATTCTTAAAATCAATATAATGATACCTACCTTGTTGACATCATGGTCTGTTTTAAGGATCAGATAAGATAAAACAGGTAAAAACAACAGCAGCATTGTAACTGAAAAGTGCTATCATATAAATGCAAGCTGCTGCTCCTACTGTCATTGTTTGGATTCTATGTGATACATCTACTGTTCTGGAAAGACTTTGAGTATATATAAAGACTGTGTGTGCGTGTGTGTGTGTATCCAGGGACAAACTGTGTACCTACCATCCCACTATCACTTGTCAGGAATATCAGGTAGGAGTTTCCTTTTTTTTTTAGGCAATTGGGCTTAAGTGACTTGCCCAGGGTCACACAGCTAGTAAGTGACAAGTGTTTGGTCTGAGACCAGATTTGAACTCAGGCCCTCCTGACTTCAGGGCTGGTGCTCTATCCACTGCACCACCTAGATGCCCCAACAAAAACCTACCAGTCCTGATGGATTCACAGGAGAATTCTATCAAACTTTTATTATTATTATTTTTTTTAATGAGACAATTGGGGTTAAGTGACTTGCCCAGAGCCACACAGCTAGTGAGTGTTATGTGTCTGAGGCCGGATTTGAACTCAGGACCTCCTGACTCCAGGGCCAGTGCTCTATCCACTGCGCCACCTAGCTGCCCGAGCAGTTTCCTTTTCAAGCTGAGAACAGGAACATTTTGTTTTTATTCTTGTATCTCTAGCACTGAAAGGCTTTACACACTGTAGGTGTTTAAAAAAATGTTTGCTGAATTAAAGGTAAAGTTGCATTGGGTGACCTCAGAGGTCCCTGCTAACTCTGAGATTCCATGTCAAGCCTAGATTAAGTTTGGAAGACATGTTGAGAATGAGCCTGTAATAAGCTAATGTTTATATAGCATTCACTACATTCCAGGCACCATGCTAAGTGCTTTATAATTACTATATCATTTGATCTTCACAACAACCCTGGGACATAGGTGCTGTTACTATCCTCATTTTGCAGATGAGGAAACTGAGGCAAACTGAGGCAATTAAGCTAAATGCTCAGGGTCACACACAGATAGTGTCTGAGGCCAGATTTGTATTCAGATCTTCCAGACTCCAGACCCAGTGGTCCGTCCACTGTGCTAACTTGCTGCCTGTATCCAGGTGGATGTCATTTTTTTCATCACTAGCTATTCAAAAAATTGTTCCAAGAGGAGTTGTGATCTGTATCAATGAGAGAATGCCCATACCAATCCTTGAAATGTAGCACTAATATCACGCCGATAGCAAAAGGGACTTTTTCAAAAGATGAACTCAAAACCATGGTTTATAAGAAGCAATTTCATCTCTGGCCTTTCTTCCAGAAAATCCTGCTTTCTACAGCTTCTGTCTCTGTAAAGACTTCTCATTACTCCACAATGACAATGGCAAACATTCCTTTCTAGAGAGGGTATATTTACTTTCGGTATCTCCTTCTGTACAGAGAAAAGAATGTCCCGCAAGGGCTGGCCAGCCGAGATGCTCTCACCACGACTTTGAGGGTAAACGCTGGGCTAGGCTGCGTGTTCTCTGCCTTCTCTGATTCCCGCCCCCCGCCCCGACAAGATGCTTCTGTTTCCTTTGAACCCCCAGGGCACTCCTTCTCCCCTAAGCTGCTGATTTGTTCTTCTGTTTACTCTGAATGCATCTTGTATGTGCCTGTTTATGTACAAGTGGTCTCCCCCATCAGAGGCATGTTAAGAGTGACTGTTCTCAGCCTTGCTCCCTACTGCTCTTGAGCAATGAACAGGCAGCCAAGAGGCATGGTACACAGAGTGCTGGACTTGGAGACAAGAAGACCTAAGTTAAGATCCTGCCTCAGAACTTTATGAGCTATAGGATCCTGAACAACTCACTATATAGCAGCCTCAGTTTCCTCATCTTTAAAATGGGAACAATAAAATGTATATAGGGTTGTTGTGAAGATCAAATAGGATAGTATATTCAAAACACTTTGGAAACCTTGAAGCATTCTATTAATGCTAGCTATCCCAGTTCCCTCCTTTCCTACCCTGTAGAGCTTTCCTTTCTAAGGTTACGTCCAATCTACTCTGCTCGTGCCTTACATGTACCTATTTATGTCTATAATGTCTCTCCCATCAGAATGAGGGCAGAGGCTGATTTCACTTTTTTTCCTTATATACCCAAGGTTTAGCACAGTACTTGGCACATAGCAAGCACTTAGTAAATGCTTCTTGATTGATTGCACTTAATGCATTTTGTCCCATATTATACTTACCTGTTTCATCTTCCCACTCAATTATGAATTCCTTAAGGTTGGGGAATTATTATTTAATTTTATATCCCCCCTGTACTGCCAAGTTCAGTGTTCTACACACAGTAGAAGCTAAACAAATGATTGGTGAATTTGAATTACAATGAATGGACAAGGGGATTCTCTTTCCATGGGGTATAGCTGGAAAGGACTTTTGGTGTTCTTGTTCAGTCATGTCTGACTCTTGAGGTTCTTGGCAAAAAGTGGAGTGGTTTGCCATTTCCTTCTCTAGCTCATTTTGCAGATGAGGAAACTGAGGCAAACAGTGTTAAGTGACTTGCCCAGAGTCACACAGCTAGTAAATGCCTGAGGCCACATTTGAACTCAGGCCCAGTACTCTATCCACTGTTCCACCTAGCTGCCCTTGGAAGAGACCTTAGAAATCACCTAATCCAACCTCTATTTGAAACATGAATCCCCTCTACCACATCCATAACATGTGGCTGTCCAGATTCTGCCTAAATGATTCCAGTGATGGGGCAATCACTTCCTGACAATACAGGCCATTCCATTACTGGTCAATTCTAAATGATAGATTCTCATACTGAGCCGAACCCTGACATGCTGTGATTTCGTCTCAGTGGCCCTAATTCTGTCCATGGGAACTGTCCAATCTCCTAGGTTCAGAGTATCACAGAATTTAAAGCTGGTGGAAACCTTACAGTACAACTGATCTAATTTCTTCATTTTATAGATGAGGAAACTGAGGCTGAGTGAAGTGAAGGGTACTTGATCAAAGGTATGTTTAACTAGTAGAGAAACCAGATTCTCTGACTCAAAATCCAGAGTTCTTTCTCCTACACCACCACGCCTCTGACACCCCTGGGGCCCATCATGGAGCTTCTGACACTGGGGGCACCTTTGGCAGTATGGGAGTTTTTGAATAGAAGAGATGGCCGCTTCCTACCTGGTATGTTTCTATAGGCTTTGTTTCCATATTCAGATCCCAAACTTTGACCGTGAGGTAATCCCTGGTGAGCATGAACCGGCCACTGTGGCTGAATTTGACGTCTGACACCGAGGAGATGATTTCAGAGAAGAAGGATCTGTTACTGGGGTCTTCGGGTTCTTCAAAAACTGCAGAGGCAAATAAATCAAGAACAATGACCTTAGAAAGTAAACTCCGTGAGGTTTGGCAGCGGACATATTTTATTCCAATTATTACCTTCTCCAGGAAGCCTTCCCAGATCCCTGGAGTCAATGGTGTTTCCATTGTTCTCAGAGTTCACAGAGTGTTAGGGCACTCAGAATTAAAATGCTAAGCAAAGTTATTATCTTTCACTCTTCAGATCTGCCAACATATTCTGCTTTCACTCTTGTTCAGTTATCATGGAATATTGTCATAGTGGGGATGATACGGGGAACCCCTGATTCACTGGATGGGAGCACTTCTCATGGAGGGGGTCACCTTCTCTGGCTCCTTGCTGAACAGCATGTGTACTGCTGGGATAACGTAGCAGACCAATCAGGAGTTCCCAGTGTCATAGAGGCAAGGTACATGTTCCTCATCAAAGGACCAACATGCCTGGTCCAGATTTGTGGGAGGAGACCCCGTCCAGCAAGTCAGGGATTCCCCTCATCACCCCCACATTACACTGTACATTATAATTATCTTCTTTCTATCTATCTATCCATCTATCTATCATCTATCTACGTGTCTGTCTATCTATCTTTCTTTCTTATACCTCTATTAGACTGTAACCTCCATGATAGCAAGAACTGTGCTTTTTCTCCAAGTTGTATCTCCATCAGTGTCTGGCACAGTATTCTGCACACAATTGAAAGGCCTAATCCCTAGGGTCTTTATCAATGACCTAGGTCTTACCATCCTATAAAAGCTTCCAAAAGAGTTGTCCAAAAACGGAATGGGCTGCCTCAAGGAGTACTAAGTTTCCCGTCATTAAAGGTCTCTAACTAGAGGACATGACCCTGGATGATATTATCCTCCTGTACATGATTTAAGGCTCTCCTATGAACTACCTCCTTGGATCCTCTCCTTGAGAAGGAAGGGCAGCTTAATGTAGCATCCAAGAGGCAGGGACCATGGAGGTCATCTGGGCCAAGATCCTCATCTGACTGATGGGGAAACGTGGGTCTCAAATTCAGAGTTCCCAAAGCCCAGTTCAGTATTCTTTCCATTACATGCATAACATAATCCAGGATTCCCAGGAACGACAGTGGATCAATTCCCCCAGTCTCAACCTTCCCTCCATGTTCGCTCACCGTACCTTTCCTCCTGACACTCATCCGGAGAAGCAGCCCTGGTGGAGGTAAGACATGACAACTGTCCCTGCAGGTGCAGAGCCCCTCCCTCCTCTGCAGCCACAGCTACTGAAAGCCCAGAGATGAAAGCTCTCACCACCAAAGTCCTTGGCTCCATCCAATGGCTCAACCTCAGAAACAGATATGGTTTAATGGATGGAGATAACACTTAAGAAAATGCATTAGCTTCTGCTTTGGCACTGTATTCTAATGACCATCAGGCCATTCTCCAGCTTTTAGCTCAAAGCTCCTACCTGTGTTTGTCTCCCCAGCTAGAATGTGAGCTCCTTTAGAGCAGAGTCTGGCTTACTTGTCTCTTTATACCACCAGTCCTTAGCACAGTGCTCAGCACACAGCAAGCACTTAATAAATGCTTGTTTCTTTCATTCATTTAAGAGAGGGAACAAAAAAAATTTCCTAGCAGGAACGAAACTTTCTAAATTCATAATGTTGAGAATACTTCTTATTAAAGCCCAGACAATTTAGAATTCTATAATAATAGGTTCCAGAAAATATTACATGGGGGATCCTGTGCTAGGAGCTGGAGGAGATACCAAGATGAAGAAGACAGAGTTATGGGCTCATGGAGTTGACGTACTAAATATGAATGACTTCAGCAGTGCTGGGGACCTAATGGACATCCAACAAATATTCATAGAATGATGATGATAACGATCATAATAGTATTTATATAGAACCTGAAGATTTGCGGGGTGCTTTACAGACATCTTTCTTAACCTCACGATAACCCTGAGAAGTAGGTGCTATTATTATCTCCATTTTACAGATGAGGAAACTGAAGAAGTTAAGTGACTTGCCCAGGGTCACTCAGCCAGGAAATGTCTAAGGCAGGATCTGAACTTGGGGCCTCCTCCCAGGTCAAGCACTCTACTCATTGTACCACCTAGCCATCTCTACTTACAAATCACACTAACATTTGACAAAGGGTGTTTGCATATGCCTTGCTTCATCCTTACAAGAATTTTGTAAGGTGGGTAGTGGAGGTCTTATCCTCATTTTACAGCTGAAGAAACAGAGGCTGTAAGATAAGGACTCACCCAGTTAATAAGGGGAGGGGGCAGGATTTGAATCCAGGTCTTCTGAATCCAAGCCCCAAAGTCTTGGGACTTGGAGAACCTTGATAATGACAGGACCATTTGATGCAGATGATAAGCATGGAGGAGACCTCGTGTGGCTGAGCCCACCCTGCTGAACGTGGTGCAGAGGAAAACAAACTACTTCAAAGAGAACAACCTCTCATCTTTTGCCAGACATTTAAACAAATGCTTTTAAATAGCTCTTTTAAAATTCCCTGAGATGTTCAGCAGGGCAGATATCAGGTAATTATCTTGTCAGATTTTCAATAGGAGACTGATGAGCGCCATGCAATTATCATCTCTCACACCTCTTCCCTTGGATCTGTCCAAACTGTGTATTACAAATGGCAGAAATTCCATCCTCTTAATTATGATGTGAAGTCCCTGCTAAAGGATGGGGAGAAGGACCCAACAAGGTTTTCTTATTTATAGCTATGAAGAGTTTTCAACTCACTTCTGAATTTCAAGGCTGTCAGGAAGTTGGCTTTTTAAATCCATCACAGTTGGCACATGGAAAACATTTTAGCTCTCCCTTTATGGGGGGGAAACCCACCATAGCACATGCTCTTAAATTATTTTCCCCTTGAGTCCCAGGCCGTGGGCACTTAGGGTGGGGGATATGGGGGGGGGGGACTAAGAACTGGAACTTGAACACCTGGGCTGGGACTAAGGTGAATGGAAACAGCTGAGTGTGGACTGGCGTCAAGGAATCTGGGTCTTTGACCTAATCCTGCCATGCACATCATAGGCAACTTTGGACTAGTTGCTTTCCCCCTGGGAGCACTGTGACCTTCAGGATTCAGCATTGTTGTCGTTTTAATCTTTGAAAAATGAGATGCTTGAAAGTAGGCCCTGGTACAATGAAAAGTACACTGGGTTTGAAGTCAGAGACTCTGTGTGACTGCGAGCAAGTCCCTCCCCCTCTCAGGGCCTCAGTTTCCTTATCTGTAAAATGAGGATAGTTACTTGTATTCTCTCCCTAACTCCAGGATTGGTGTCAGGAAAGGTATTCACAAATCCTAAAGCATTATATAAATGTGATCAATTACTTGTGACGATAACTACGAACTCCAAGCTTTTCTAGATTCTCTACCTGATGGTGCCTTCCCCACCAAATATTCTGGTAGCTACTTGTTATGTTTTGTTTTAAACCTGGTTCCGTTGCTTAATTTTTTAAATTAAATTTTAATTTATTTTTACTTGCCAATTTCCTTGTATCGATTTTTCCTTGTTTCAATTTCCTTGCATACTTAGATGTACAATCACGTTCTCTCTCCCCTCGGCTAGACTGTGAATCCTTGAGGCCAGGGATCATTTCACGTTTGTCTTTGCACCACTGGCCCCTTGAATAAATGCTCTGAACGTAATAGGTATTGTTTGACAGATTCTAACTCTAAGATTCTTTGACTATGAGAAATCGTGAGATTGTCCACAATCCTACAACTGTAGGATTTGTTTGAAATTCTAGTCAGGTTAAGTTCATGATTAACAACAACAACAACAACAACAATAATACTTAGAATGTATTTAGTGCAAAGCACATAACGAAATTATCTCATTTTATCCTCAGAACAACCCTGAGAGGTAGGTAGGCGCCATTATACTATCTCTATAAGGGGAAATGGAGGTAGGCAGCAGTTAAGTGACCTTTCCCAGGATGACACAGCTAAAAAGTGTCTAAGGCCGCATTTGAACTCAGGTCTTCCTAACTCCAGGCTCAGTGCTCTATGTACTGTGCCACCCGGCCACCTAGATACCTGACTCCACTGGGTGGGTAATGAACTTCAAAGAATCTCTTAAATCCCAACAAAGGGAAAAGAAGAAGACTGTACTGTGAGAGTCACCTGTGGGTCAAAGTGAGAAAAAAGGAAGTCTGGCGAAAGGGGGAAAAGGGGAAGAGGCTACAAACTGGCAGGAAACTTTTTTTTTGCCTGAAGATCTCAGGTTCTATGGCTCATGTGCTTACTTTGGCTTTTCTCTTTAATGAATCTTGGGGCAAAGGATAATTTAGTTCATAAACACAACAGAGCCAGGCCCTGCCCTTGGCTGGGAAGCTGACCAGACAAACCACCTCTTGATTGATTCATTAGCCTTCTGGACCAGCTGAAGGGCACCCCAGGCTACTGCCTCAACACTACCAGCCTTTCTCCAATTCACAGCAACACGGTCGATTGGGCAGCTGGGGGTCGTACCAACACAAATTGTGGGCCTTGAACCTTATCATCACCAGACCTCACTCTTAATCATCCTAGACTCATTCCCCCATAGCTAAAATACTTCCACCCTCTGTTATTCCCCCCATCCCTGTGAACCCCTAGCTACAGATGAGCAATCCTGCTCCCCAACTTCAGGCTTTGACTCACTCATTCCTATCCCCCTCAAGCCTCTCCCTTGCCCCAATCCAACATTTCCCACTCCAGATGTGCTCACCTGCTCCATAATTAACAAGCTTGTGTTCATCTTAAACCTCATTCTTTTTCATTCCTTCCATCTTTTGGTAGGTACTATAGCTATTATTCCCATTTTACAGATGAGGAATCTGAGGCTTAGAGAAATTAAGTGACTAGCCCATGGTCACACAACTAGGAAATGTCAAAGGAGAGACTTGAACCTAGCTGTCTCCCTGCTTCATGTCAGCAGAGACAATATTCTTCCCACTGAATCACCCTGCATTGTTGCATTCTAGAAGTTGATGTCTAATAAGGAAGGAGATAAAACAAAAAATGATAAAGATTATACCAATTAAAATACAATAAGGGCATAGGAAGAAAAAAAATCTCTCAGACCAGAAGAAGAAGAGGTCCCATTTAGCCACTGGGAGGAAGGAGTAGAATAAGAAAAAGCATGGTCATTGGTTTCCTTCATCCTCGGAGCTCTTCTTTTCACACTCTCTCCAGGAAAACCTAGCTCTCTCCAAAAAGAATGCATCACTGGCCACCCCTCTAGTACTGGGTGCACTTCTTCCCTACGTCTCCCCAGACAGGAGTCTAGGATATAAAACCTGGCATAGCCCTTGCCCCCCACAGCCACTTCTGGACCCTCCATCTGCCACCATCACCAGCAATCCCCCCTCCTCTGAGGCTCACTCCATCTGTCTGTTTCACCCTGTCCAGATCCTGGTAGCGGTTATCTGGCACCTCCTGCTTCACTCTTACTATTTTCTCGAGGGGTTCAGGACCTAGCTGACAGTCTTTCTTTCCAAGCCAACCCCTCCTCTCTTACTTCAGGACTTCACTGTTCGTTCAAGTTCTCTGGCCTCTCAATTTATCAACCTGTACAACTTCGATAGCTAACCACTTCACTCTATGTCAGCCACCCAAAGGGATGGGTAGTCTTATCACACTGCATTTTGTATTACACTCACTATACTATCTGTTGTTTCTTCCCTTCACCCTCTGTCCTCCATTAGACTGGAAGCTCCTTTGAACCAAAGACTATGTTTTAAACACACACACACACATACATGTATGTGTACATGTGCATATATGTTTTTATACACATATATTTGCATATGCATGTATATACACACATATTTACATATACACAGTTCCCATGTTCATATGTAATTATTTCAAGGCTTTGGCAGTGAAAAAATTGTTTTGGCCGAGTTGTTTTTTCCCCCACTCAACTTTATCCAAAATGATCTAAATAGTCATATCTCTAGATTTCTGGGGCATTTGAAAAAAAAATGGCACCAAGGAGCCTTGGAGTAGCTAGTTAGCACAATGGATAGAGCACTGGGATTGGAGTCAGGAGGATATGAGTTCAAATCCAGTCACAGACACTTACTAGCTGTGTGAGCCTGGGCAAATAAGCCACTTAGCACTGTTTGCCTCAGTTTCCTCCTCTGTAAAATGATCAGGAGAAGGTAATGGCCAAGATACCACTAAGAAAACCCCAAATGGGGTGACAAAGAATCAGACATGACTGAAATGACTGAACAATAACAAAAGTGATCTTGCATTGGGTTTAGGAAAGCATTTAAACCTCACCCACTTGTCAAAGATCACTATGAATCATGCAATTGTTTTCTAAACCATTAATGCCATATCTATTTAAGCAGGGCGTACCATCATGCCTTGTATGTGGCAAAATATCTTAATCTGTTCAATCTGGATGTCACTGTTCCAAGTCCAGTTCTGAAGGGAATGGGGCATAAGACCTAGAGCCAGAAGGGACTGTGGAGGTCAGCTAGACCAAGACCCTCAACTTACTGAGATCCACCAGACTGGTTAAGTGACTTGGCCACCATCGCTGAGGTAGTAAGCAGCAAAGCCAAAGATTCAAACCTAGGTCATACTTTATACTGGGAGTAGATGGGAATAAAAGAAAATAAATGCTTGTCAATTGAAAAAAAAACAACAAAATAAAAAAGGAAGAATCCATAGGCCATGAGGAGAGTCAAATCCATAGCTAAGGATCAATGGAAATATGTCACAGGACCGACATGTTAAAATGGAAATATTTGTCCATGTCAGAAAATTTCTTCATTTTAAGGCCTGAAAATCAAATTAAAGGAGCCACAGAATAAAAAAATGAGGCCATAAGTTCTTAATCTTTTTTGAGTCTAGACCATCTGCCCCCCACACTTTGGTCATCTGGTGAAAACTATGGGCTCCTTCTCCAAATAATGTTTTTCAATGCTGAAAATAAAATACATAGGATAACAGATGAAGCCAATTACAATGAAATACAGTCACACGGTTATCAAAATAGTTGTACATTTAAAACATCAAAATATTTAGAAAGCAAGTTCACAGTCCTCAGGTTAAGAACCCCTGGATTGGATGAAAGAACTGTTAAAGAACATGATAACAATAATCACTGGTATTTATATAGTGCTTTATCAATGCAGTCAATGACATTGCACGGCTACATAGAAATCATCTCATCTAGCTTCATTTTACAAATGAGGAAACTGAGGCCCAACAAGGTTGAAGTAACTTGGTCAGGTTCACAAAACAGCATGGCACTAGGGCAAGGGGACCTCTCTGGACCAGAAGCCCTAGGTTTGAAATCTGGCTCTTCTACTTACAGCCTACATGACCTTACAGAAGTTGTTCAACCTCTCTGGTCTTTAGTTTCCTCATACGTAAGGTAAGAGGTTTGCAACCTCAGTATAAGAGCTAGGATTCCAACCCAGATCTCCTGCTTCCAAATCTGGTTTTCTTTACAGGTTGCTTTTTGAAATGGTTATAAAGGGATATTTAGGGGAAAATATAAATATATATCTACATACACATATATTTACATTTTATAATATATTTCTGTGAAACGACTGGTAACAAAAATTTCATTTTCCAAAATACAATGAAAGGGCATTCTTTTTTGAGCCCCCCAATCTCCTGCTCCCCCAGCCCTGCATTTATAAAAGATAACAAGGTCTCTGCAATAATTGATTAAATAACAAAGAGAATTTTGCAGTAATTATTTGCTGCCAAGAGTTTAAAGAAACACCTTTCAGAATCGTATATCATTTGTGACTGATTCAATTGTATGATTTTTCCCTCTGATTATTTGAAAGTTGTTGGGATATGAATCAGTAGGAGTCTTCCTCTGATTAAATTTGAATGATTTTTGCATAATTAAGGAGTTCATGACACTCTCTATTTCCTTAGCAACAGTTTCTTGTTCTCATTAGGCATTTTATAGCACCATCATCTCCAAGGGCTGGAGAGCAAGAGTTTTGCTCCACTCCCTGGGTGGGTGTGAAATGGTCCTCGTACATCTTTAGCAATGGCTATGATTAAAGAATGGGGGGAAGAAAGGACAATTATAGGAGGTGGGCTCCAGGGGGTCAGGATGAATTTCTGGATGACTGTATTTTCCTTAATCAAGCTCCTACTTATATTTCTAGTCTCATCTCTCACTACTCCCCTAAACATAACCTATATTCCAGCTATACTGGGCCCCTGATGTTTTCTGAATGAAATCCCACTAATGGACATTTGCTCAGACTATTCTGTATGCCTGGAATGCCTTCCTTCTACTTCCTTGCCTGTTGAATTCCTTCCCTATCTTTTGAAGTCCAATGTAAATGCTACCTCTGACAGGAAACCTTGCTTTGCACTCCCTTAATAGATTTATCATACATATATCATTGTGTGTATTGTCTTATCCTATTAGACTGCATGCTTCATGAGAACACAGATAGTCTCATCTGTTTCTTTATATCTTGAGTATAGGACCTGGATTCAAATCTCCCCTCTCCTACTTACTACCTGTGTGTTTACTTCCTAGAATTCAGAACCACCTCCTAAGTGATATTTAATTCTGCTCTAGAACAATTAAACAATACTAAGGTCCTCCTCAACCTTTACCCCTCACCCTCTGGCCATCTATTGCCACCCTCTCAACAGTAACGGTACCTTTTCCCAACCCCTGTGGTGGCCACCCTCCTGGTGCCACTGCTCAAACAGCCTAAAAACATTGCTACATTCTATAACTATGTATCTCCTTGCCATTACTAGAGGGCAAAAGAGCCCCCACCAGAGTACTTCCATAAAACCTGTCATGGGACTTTGTAGAGTAGTTCAACTCAGGCCAATATTGTAGTAACAGAAGTCATGCCTTCCTCAATTATACTTTGAAAACTTCCTAATTACCTTCGACTTACTCAGCTTGAGGGTCACCTAGATGAATGAAATCTTTCCTGATCCTCACCTACACACACACACACACACACACACACACACACACACACACATATTTTATATATATATTCCTATGTAAATACATGCTATCTCTCTTGATGGAACAGAACCTCCTGGAGGATAGGGGTTGGTTTTGTTTTTTGGTTGGTTGGTTTTTTGTTTTTTGGTTGGTTGGTTTTTTGTTTTTTGTTTTTTGGTTGGTTGTTTATTTTTTCTCTTTGTATCCCTAGAGCCCAGTACCACACCTGACACACAGCACTTAATAAATATTGACTGACTGATAGAAATAACAGAGCTAGGAGTCATAGGTTATGGTTTTATATCTGGAAAGAACCTTGGAAATGATCTAGTCCATTCCCATCATTTTACAAATGAGGTTCAGAAGTTTGAAGGGACTCGTTCAAGGTCGCCGAGCAAAAGAACAAGAATCCAGTGCTTCTGCCACTAGTTCAAGATCCAGGCTCTAGTTCAAATCCTACCACGTGATGCTAGGCAAATCACTGAATAATCTCTCTGAGCCTCAGTTTCCTCAACTGTAAAATGGGGCTAATAATACCCACACCACCAGTCTTTCCATGCTTTTGTACAAAAAAGGCTCTAAATTGTGACAATAAATCTTATTGACAATAAATATTATTATTGTCACTAAGCACACTTCTGGAGGGATATCACATGAAATAGGGACAAATATGACTTGTCTTATTTACTGCATCCATTTGTGATACCAGAAAATCCCACTTTCCCTAACATATAGGAATTTATTTTGTAATAAGTCAAGCCTGAGATAGGATTTAGACCTGGAATGTACTTTACAGATCATACCCCTTTATTTTCTCTCTCTCTCTCTCTCTCTCTCTCTCTCTCTCTGTGTGTTTGTTTATTGTTAAAATATTTATTTTAAAATGCAATTGTTTTGCATGCCTTATTGCACATATATCTGTTAACATTCTGTGGTTTGGGACTTGAATAAATTTGCCACAATGCTTTTTAAAGTCAGTTCAAATTATACAAATCAAATTCCTCTTGTCAGTTCTTACATAAAGTAGTTGTCTAAAACAATCTATATTTAAAAAAATAAACATTACCACCATAGAATTTGTGTGTGTAAGCACACAAGATTTGATCAATTTTTTACATCACCTGATGAGTCAGGAGAGCTCTTCACCGTAGGTGGATATACATTGGCAACCCCTTTATTTTACCAGGTAGTGAAACTGAACCCTGGAAAGGAAAGGTGACTTGCCCAAGGTCACAATGTGACTCAGTAGCAGAGCCACTGCAGAGATCTAGACCTTCAGCAGACAGTTCATAGGGTGTGCAGGGGTTTTCAGATCTAAATTCACTTCTTTCTGCCTCCCTGTCTGCCTTCCAAATGGCTGGCAGCCTTGACATTGACCTTGTACCAATGAGTCTGGAGTTTCCTTATCCTTTCTCAGGCTTCCCTGTATCCTCAATCTCCAGTATTTTCCTGTTTGCATGTTGTTTCTCCTATTAGAATGTGAGCTCTTTTGGCCATTCCTTGTACCCCTCCCACACCTCCACCTGTTGAAATGCTCTTCCTTTAAATCCAGCTCAGATGCCAGCTCACAGTCCCCTTTGAGCACCCTCATTGTCCAGTTGGCCTATCTGTCCTTGATTTTTCTTAAGAACATTTTTTCTTGGTTCTCTCCTGTTACCCCTACTATATTCTGCCTAGCACCATATTTGTTTATGTACATGTAGTAATCTCTCTAGTAGATGGTAAACTCCTTGAAAGAAGGGGCTGTCATTTTTCATCTTTGCATCCCTACCATCAGTGTAGGGTGTTGTACAAAGTAGGTCTTAAATAGTGAATTTAATTTCTTATTCAACATTATCAAAGACCCGTTGCTAAGTGGAGTTATTCTATAAGCAGCACTGGACTTGAATTCAAATTCTACTCTCCTTCACTTATTAGCTGAATGCCAATGGACAAGTCCTTTAACTTCTCTTTGGCTTCAGTTTCCCTATCTATAAAATGAAGGAGTTAGACTAGATGAGGTTTAGAGTCCCTTTGATTTCTAAGATTCTATGCTCTAAGGTCCTTTCAAGCTTTAACCTTCGACAGATGAATAGAGCAATAATTAAGCACTTGCTATATACCAAGGGGGAACAAATATAAGAAAGCATTAGTCACTGCCCTCAAGGAGCTCACATTCTAGTATAGGAAATCAACAAAGGGGAGTTGGAATGGGGTAAGGGGTAGTGTACAGTTATATTCTAGGTGGCATGGTTTGGAGCCAGTGACCAAGAAGTGAGGCGAAGGCTACTCCCCTATCAGAGCCTAGAATGGTTCCCGGTGAATCAATGATCAAATGAGCTGGTTCCAAGTCCCCACTTAATTACAAGAATATCCCTTCCTCACTGTGCCCTTTCTCTCCTACTGCCTTTCCTTCAATTACAATCTTTTTTGTTCCAGTCATAGAATGAAAACACCTGTGTGAGGATGGAGACAGTAATTCAAGGCAAAATTCTTACATGGAAAGATAAGGTCTCCTTCCTTCTCTGCCACCCCACAATAGCTGTCATTCATATTGAAAGGTCAATATTAATTAGCAAAACCAGCCTAGGACCATCTGTCACAGACTTTTTTGTGTGTCTGGCAACTCTTTGTTTGAATGGCAGAATAATCTTTATCAGTTACAGAGAGTACAAGACTGACTTGCTCCCTAGGTCCCATGGGAAACAGGCTGGATTAAGACAGGATGACTGAGGGACTATAGGTTTTCAGTATGGAAGAGGATTCACCCTGTACACTTTCTAGATGCCTAGTTGCTGATGAGGGACAGTTCACTGTAGACTGTTTCTACTGATGGAGGCATGGAAACTGTGTCCTAATGAATCTACTACTGTTCAGCCATGACCATTCTTTGGGATGCTGCCTACACCATTCATAGATTCATTGGATCGTAGATGGAAAGCTGGAGAGACCACAGAAACCATCTGGTCCTAATTCTTCTTTTTGTAGATTAGAACCCTGAGGTTCTCCTTAAGAGACTCATCCAAGGTTGATACAGTTAATAAACATCAACAACACCTTCTCTTCTGGCCTTTTGTCCCTAATGGCAAAACTCTTACCAGATGAGCTTCTACATTTCATTGAACATCTAGGGTTCTTTCCATTATACTAAACTGCCTCCTTTTGGGAAGATTCTGGTTCTTAAGGAGTACTCACTAATGCCCAGGATTTTTTTTTCCCCTTAAGTTCAGCTCTAAGAACTTCTATCCATGTTTTTCAAAGAAATATAAAGGTCACCAATAAAGAAAAAGAATACAGATCAAATTTTTTCAACAACCAAGATGACAATTTTTTAAATAGCTACCCTGAGGCAAAACAGCTTTTAGGCACTTGCTGTGAGCATATGGGAGGAATGAGATTTTATTCAAGTACCACCTGTTTAGGGACAATTAAAGGGAAAAGAAAAGTAAGCAATTCCATAGACATAGCAATGTAGTTGCCTTGGTTGTCTGCTCAGATTCATTCCATGCCCACCAAGTGTAAAGTGCTATGCTGGGTATAGAATTAGAGCTGGTCCTACTTCCTGGCTAAAATTCAAATAGAATGCAAATGTCTCCTACATAAGGAACAGACCACATTCCAGAAGCCATCACAGAATCATGGGATTTTGAGCTGGAAGGGACCTTGGGCATCAGTTACTCATCTTACCGATGACAAAATGGAGGTGCTCATGGGACTTTGGCTCTAGGCTTAGGTAATCTCAGACCCAGTCTCCTTTCTTCTGTTCTGACCTCCAAGAGAAGGAAAGAGAAAGGAAGGGAGGAAAAGCAGAAGGATCGCCCAGGTAATCAAAGTTTGAGCAAGCCAATTTCAGACAAATGAGATCATGGCTAAAAGGGATTTTGGAGGGCACCGAGTCCAACTCTATCATTTTATAGTTGAGGAAACTAAGGTCCAGGGAGAATGTTAAGTGATTCGCCTAGGGTCACACAGCTAGTAAGCGTCTGAGGCAGGATTTTAATCCAAGTCTTCCTGATGCCAAGCTCAGTGCCCTATGCACTACACAATGCTATCTGGAAGATAATACTCTTTCACCTGTAGAGGTATACTTGTAAAATGTATGGAAAATGCAGGTGCACAGCATCCCTCCCAGAATGCTTCTCTTCCTCCCAGAATCAGGTCAAGTTATCATCTTCCTGACTGTCCCTCTCCCCACAATGACTAGTGCCCTCCTTTCCTATTTCATATTTATGCCCTGAATTAGTTCTTTGGATATTTATACATATCCTTGTTGTCTTCTCTTGTCAGAATGTAAGCTCCAAGACAGTAGGTATTGTTTCATTCTTTAAACTTGTATCCCCAGTGCTCAGCATAGTGTCTGATGCATATCTGGTACTTAATAAATGCCTGTTGATTGACTTATGATCCCAAGAGGTGGCACAGACTTACATCAGAAATAACTCTTTATCTAGCCTCACTAGGGATTGAGGCAACTCTTCAGGAAACTAAAGTATCCCTTTTTAAATACTCTTAAAGATATTAACTGTCTTGGATGGAAGTCCTAAATGCATCAGTACTTCTTTGGCACATTAAGAACTTATATAGAATCTTGGAATTTTAAAGTTTGGGGTGGGAATGGGGCGGGGGGGTGTGTTTATCTCAGAGTTTGTCATAACTAACCTTCTAATTTGAGAGTTGTCAAAGGTCACATATCATTAATAAATGGTGGCTCTGGCCCAAGAAGCAAGGCATTCCAATTCACAATCCACTGCTTCAACCCATTACAATTCTCTCAGATCCCTGCTGCTTTTTTCCATCCCCTTCCCCTCACAATTCATAATTTCACTTTCCTTTTACCTCTTAGCTCTTTAAATTAATGCAAGTCTTTCTTACATTAAGAAGGATCATTCAGAACAACAACAACAACAACAAAAAGATGGAAAGATTTTCTGTTTGAAGAATAAAGCCCACTTCTGGGGTAATGTAAGTGCCCGTGCCAGCAGAGGGCGAACATAGGCCTCCAGATCCTAGAATAGGGCTATCAAGTAAGGAAGCCGATCTGCGTAACCTTCCCCAGGTACCACCACAATCATGAGATTTGTTTACTCCAAAACCTTCAGTGGCTTTCCATCTAGTTATAAACTTGGTGAGACCAGGACAATGTAGGAACTAAGTTATAAGCCTCATTTCCCCTGATCCACCCCTACACAGATAGAGAATGAGGCAGTATGTGTGTATGTGCCAGAGGTGTTGGAGAGAATGTTTGTGCATTTATTTTTGCAATATCTTTGCAGTAAATAGTCCTTTATAAAAGTGAATCGATGTGGTTAAATGGAACTTAGGGCACTAGTCACCGTTCCCTAACAAGTCTTGCCATTGGACTTACATGACTCTGGAGGAGAGAGTGTGGCTGATGACTTTGCTCTGCCCCACTCACATCCAATTCATGCACAAGTCAAGACATCACCCTCATGATGTCATTTGTCCTCTTTAAGAATGAAGGACAAACAACAAGAAGTGGGGAAACACATCTAATGGGGGCTTAAGCTGATGGTAGCAGAGAAGAAGTTGTCCCAAAGCCCTCAGGCTCTGCTGGAACCCCCAAGGGCAGATAGAACAGCTTGGCTCACACAGACAGGACCAGAGTGTGTCTGCCCTACAACAGCATTTTATTAAAAAGAAGTGGGGAAAAAAACTCTGTTTTAAAAATACTGTCGACCCAAAGCAATACCATAAACTGCTTCTAGGAATGCTGAAAATATTTCCTAATGGGGAACTGTGCAGTCTCTGTTCAGGTGTCCCTTTAAAAACTACAAGGTCGAACCAATATGCACATCCTAAGATGAGCTTGATCAATGGGTCTATTAACCAAAACCATTAATTAGTGAGGAGATTGATTTCTCTATTTCTCATCTCCTCAACTGACACTTGACTTTCTTACTTGGACAGTGGCATCCTGTGGGAATTGTCACACTCAATTCTCTTGAAGTCTCAGGCTTGGAGGTGACTCTCCCTTCTCTTTATCTCCTAGCTTTTCAGTGTCTATGCTCTGCCTCCGCCTGGTAATTTGCCTCCCCCCTCCAAATGGTAGGGCTCCTGGCTGATTCAGTGTGCTTAGAAGGTATTCAATCATTCTAGTGGCATCCTACCTGCCCCATCCTAAACAGTATTACTATAGGTTTGGAGAGCAAAAGGCATGGCAGGCAGTATCAGAAAGCTGGACCTATATAAGACAGTATCAGGAACTGACATATTGAGTCTGAGTTTTTTCAATATACTGTTTCTATTTGACCAAAAGATTTTTTTTCCTTTATGTTTTGAGATGTTCCCTCCGGAGTTCTACTTGACAGTGAGGCAGACATTGAAAATGATTCAACATTAAAAGGGCAGATCGTCTTATTTTTGTTCCCTATTTGCCAGTCTTCAACTCTGAGTGGAGGTGGGAGACGATGTCAACTGGGTCTACACAAAAGAAACCCAAGGTCACTAGCAAGGTCCAGAGGAGTTTGGAAGATTTAAAGGCAAACAAATCATCCACAAAGTAATAAGCAAATCGATTCCTGCTAGTTTTTGTTTTTATCTAAGCTGTTCTGGGAAAGACATAGAGAATACTCAAAGGATGATGATGATGATAATGATGATGATGATGATGATGATGATGATGATGATGATGACGATGGTGATGATGATGGTGATGGTGATGATGATCCAATAAATAACTAGTACCTTTTAAGATTTAGAAAGCACTTTATATCTCATTTGTTCTTCACAATAACATTCACAAGTTAGATGTTGTTATTATCCTCATTTTAAAGATGAGGTAACTGAGGTTAAAAATTTTTTCCCTGGCTCACAGAGCTAGGAAATGCTCAGTTATTCCTAACTCCAAGTCCAGAGTCCTATCCATTATGCAATGTTGCTGTATCAATCAGCAAAACCAAGGAAGAAATGTATTTTGGGGGAGACTTAGAGCATTAATGGCTGGCTGCTTAGTAGGTATAAGGGAAAAGACAAGTGTAGAACCAAACACTCCCTAAGAAGCCAAAGATAAGTATGACAGAAAGAGAAGCTGTCAATGATCACAGGGAAACCTCTCACCAAAGGGATCTCCTAATCAAAGAAAGGATAAAACAAATAGGAACATCAGTTCGCTTGTCCTTCCAACTAGAGGAAAGAATAAATATTCATATTTTTATAACAGGAATTTTTCAGTTTATAAAATGCTTTGCTCAGGACTCTGTGATGTTGGCAATGTGAGTACAATTATTTCTACTTTACAGATAATCTGAGGCCCAAGGAAATGATGGGATTAGCACAGAGTCATAAAGTTAAAAGTGTCGGAACCCAGAAATCAAATCTAAGTCTTCAGAATCTACCTCTCTTTCCTTGTCACCATAATGTTTTAAGAATAGGGAATGTTTTTAATGTCTTTATACTCCTCATAATTCCCTGCATGTTATAGGGGGTTAATACATAGTCACTGACTGACAGACAATGGTGCCAACCAAGCATTAACAAAGTACTTTATAATTTCTCCAAAACACTTTCACAATAATTGTCTCCATTGAAACTCACAACGATCTTGTGAAATGATCAGGGCAAGTTTTATTATGCTTATTTCAGAATTGGAAATTGAGGCTCAGAATGGTTAAGTGACTAGCCTACAGTCACACAACAGTCCATTTGCCTTGATTCCACGTTCACAGAAGAAGGACTTGAGCACTATGCCTTGAAGGATAGGGTAACATATGGAGACATCTGGCTCAAGCCCCAAAATAAAGAGCTCAACCAATTATGGGGTGTATTGCAGTTGCTTTGGGGAGGGGGGATGGCTTAGACCTGATGGCAAATCAGATCCTTTGTACCTGAAATTCTGTGGGATTCTGTGACTCCAGAGCAGCTTTCTGCTTTCCTATTTTTAGCCTATGCTTTATTTGTGGTCCTGTAGCTTCCCTGCTTATCACAGCACATGCCTCTTGGTGGGTTCAGCTGAGCCAGCATGTTCCTGCCCCCTATTATGTCATCCGGGTTCTATAAACTGACCTTATCAGTGCTTATCGACCTCAAAGAGCCTGACTCCAGGTCCAAGTAGCCTTGTTACATTAAATGGCTATTTTCTAACTCATGGGTCTGGAAAATGGGGTTTAATCAATATTCATTCGGCCCTGCTTCCCCTCCAGGCATAAAATGCTTTCTCTTCCTTGTAAGAGAGCCAAGCATTTTACCTCCCATCCCAGTCAGTTGCGATTAGAGGTTGGTTCTGAGTCAGAGGGAAAAGGGTCTGGCTTTGGAGAAGAGGCAAAGATATGCAGTGGGAAGACCCATAGTCTAGAATCTGAGAAATACTTTATTTAGTCCCAGGTCTTCCACCACCAACTTGCTGTGTGACTGTGTGTAAATAACTTCCTCTTTCTGAGTCTCAGTTTCCTCATCTGGAAAACAAGGGAGTTGGACAAGATGGCCTAACAATGTTAGGTAGGCATGCCCCCCAAGCACCTATCTGTAAGAACTAGACACTACAAGCAAGTTATGTAAAGAATGGGTGGAGAAGAAGGGAGGGAGGGTGTGTCAGAATAACCTTCCCAGGGTGCTCCTGCTTAGCTGTCAATGCTAGTGACTACACTTGATAGTGCACAGGAAAGAGTGCTGGAGTTAGAGTCAGAGGTGATAGTTCAGTTGTTTTTGGTCATGTCCAACTCTTCATGACTCCATTTTTGTTTTATTTTGTTTCGTTTTAACAAAGATGTTGGAGTGGTTTGCCATTCCCTTCTCCAGCTCATTTTACAGATGGGGAAACTGAGACAAACACAGTTAAGTGACTTGTCCAGGGTCACACAGCTCGTGAGTGAGGTCATATTTGAACTCAGGTCTTTCTGACTCTAGGCCAAGTGCTCCATCTACTGTGCCACTGAGGGGATCTGTATTCAAATCTTTTGGTCCTTTTAATCTGTGTGAGCATGATGAAGTCACTTAACCTGAATCTCAGTTTTCTCAGACGTAAGGTGAGAAGATTGAACTAGAAGACCTTTATGGTCTTTTAAAGTTCTAAATCTATGATCTATGAACTCCTGTCATTGAACAAAATAGAATAAGTATTTATTAAGTGCTTATTACTGTACTGTCAGAGACTGGGGATGCAAATACAAGAGTGAGACGGGCCTTGCAGTCAATTGACCTGCCCTTTTCCAGAAGCAATGGTAATACTTACGTGCCTAACACATGAGATGGAAAGAGAGGTGGGGCTGGGAGAATGCAGAGGGGTTATGATGTAATGTCAAGATGGTTTGGCTGGATGGGACAAGATGCATGGCCTGATCTAGGATTGGCTAGATATAGCAGATTGGGTGAATTTGTACTCACTCAGCCATAGAGAAAGCCTAGCCCAAAGGCGGGACCTTGGAAAATGAATGGATTAACTCCAAGCATTTGTTCCAGAACACACACACACACACATACACACATACACACACACACACACACACACACACACACCCATTACAACATGAAAGGGGAGCTGGTCTATTTTTCAAGTCCTAGTGACCATGATTGGGTAGCCCCTCTCTAGGAAGAGCAATGATGGGACAGTAAGCTTACTTGTAAAATGCAGATCAGCAGCTCTAGACTGGATAAGATCAGAGTTTTAAACACCACTTAATCTTCTGATTCTGGGGTAGGCTGTCTATGGGCTGTGGAACCAAATTAATAGTGACCCCAGACCAGCCTAGACAAGTTCTATGTGCCACAATAATGACACAAGGGGAGAAAGATATTGACATTAGGACTGTAGGCCCTACTGCTGATCCAAACCTCAGTGAGTTAGCTGGGCTCTCTGCCTTCACTCTACTCTCACTACCACACATTGGCCAGGATGGCCCATCCAAGTCTGAATGACCAAAATATAATGGTGAACCTGAAGGCATGTGCTGGAGGTAGATTATACCAATTCAACCTACTGTTACTGGAAGTTTCAGCATAGTAGAGACACCCCATACACTGTGGAGGACACCTCTACACTCTGCTGTACCCCATTTTCCTGATGTTCCCTCCAATTCAACCCACTGACCAACACTGTCAGATGGGGTGGTAACAATATTAGGATTCCATGAAGTAGGTGGTTCCTATGATGTGAATGGGTGGGTTTTTGCGCGCGCACACACACACACACACACACCCTAACCAAACTAGAATGTTCCCTGTGTCTGGCTCTCCACAGAAGAAGGCACATATCCCTGTGTCCTGGAGGGCCTGAGGTCTGAGATTCAGTCTGATCTCTTTATTACTTTAAGTCACTACAACTTGTGAAGGTTTGGTTGGGGCTGGACCAGTTAACAGCTTGGTACTTCCTAACTCTGAGGGTCTATGGTTCTGTGAGATTCATGAGTGACCACACTCTCACATTTTAGTTGGGGGAAATGCTGAAGAACTAGCTCTTACAAAGGCCCATGTGAGGGGATCAATCTCTAAGCTCTCCAAGAACAGGACCAGAAAACATGCCCCAGGTCCACACGGACTTGCTTGGGTCCGCTTACTGACCTCATTTCTATTTCAGCAACGATGTTTTCCATACTTAACTACTTTGCAAAACCTCTAATTTCCTTGGTGTGGATACTCTCTCTACTGATGTGTATTAAACCCCTTCTCCTCCTGTGAGATTCTTTTTCTCCAAAGTATCTTGGCAAGATGAGCTAGAAGGGACCTTAGGAATCACCTAATCCTATCCCTTGTTTTACAACCACAAGGCAGGAAAACTTGAAGCCTACAGAGAAGTGACTCCCTGAGGTTGCTCAAGTAATAAGAACTGGATTTCAAATCTAAGTCCTCTAACTCTAAACATGTCATTCCTACACTAGACCATGCTGGCCCCTCTAAGCTTTCATAGTAAAAGATCTTTATAGGGTGTTCTTACAAAATAAATTGATCCATCCCCTGCTATGCGCAGCACCTCTGAACCCAACTTTATTGCTCCTGGGGCAGCAAAAAGATATTTGTCAATTGACTCACATCTCAGTCATGAGGCAGCTAGGTGGCATGGCAGACCCGGAGTCAGGGAAACCTGAGTTCAAATTCTGCTTTACATATTTATTGGCTGTGTGACCATGTGCAAATGACAATCTCTTTAGGCTTCAGTTTCCTCATCTGTAAAATGGGGATGATGATAGGGATGATGATGGTGATGATGATGATGATGATGATATCAGCTTCCATCACAGGGTTGTTGTGTGAACAAAATAAGAGAATGAATACAGGTAAAGTGCTTTGCAAACTCTTACAGCGCAATTTTCTTATTTAGTCATTTAGTCATGTCTGACTTGGCAAAGATAATACAGTGGTTTGCTATTTCCTTCTCAAGTGTGTCCCCATTTTATAGATGAGGAACTGAGGCAAATAGAGGTTAAATGACTTGCGCAGGGTCACACAGCTAGTAAGCATTTGAGGTCATATTTGAACTCAGACCCTCCTGACTCTAGGCTTGGTACTTTATCCACTGTACCACCTAGCTGCCCAAAGTGCTGTCCAAATACTAGCTATTTTTATTGTTATTTTGTGGATAGTTCTTCTTGGTAGGACTTTCTAGGGTTTCTACTCCATTGACATAGCTTTTTTGAAAAACCAATGCCCCCTTCCATGCTATGATGGGGCTACCGATAGAAGATTTTAATGAAGGCATACATATATAATCTAAAATAAGGTTATTTTACATAGACAAGGGTCCTCTTGAGTAGGACAAGTTGACTGATATACAGATAGCACTTATGCTACCTCCTTCCCAGACACTGATTGAAAACAATTTAAATTTGCATACACTCCTTCATCTGAACTCTAGTGGGCTGATTGCGCTTGACTATATTATGAAACTGTCTTTCTTCATTGTCCTTTCCTGCCCATTTCTTAAATGATGAAGGGTGAAAAATAACAACAACCAAACAGAAAACAAACCTCAAAACTTTCCACTGCCCCTAAGGTATCACCCACTGGGGTTCCCCCACTCCTGTGTCACAAGGCCTATGCAGAAGAGGAGGCAACTGGACTGGTGGTGCAGACTGATTCTGATAAGCAGCTGGTGAGGAAGGATATGGCTCTTAGTAGAGACCAGCTGATTGGTTGTGGTCCTTCATTCTCAAAGAGGACCAAACTGGCATCACTACCCGCGAGTCAAGTTTCAGTGTGTCCAACTGTGGCTGATCAGACCAGCATAAACTCGGAATGTTCTACCACAGGTCGGGCACAAATAGTCCATGTGAACATTTGGGGTGGATTCTCTAAATTCGTGCATCTTGTGTTTCTTTTGAGCTATTTCAATTCTGCTTTGCTCATAAAGCATAGCACCAACCAGCTAGTGTTACAGAGGACTTGAAACTCATATAAAGCTCTGTATTGATGAGTGGTGTGATCAGTGCCCAACTCTGACAATCTCATTCCCTGCTTAAAAAATCGCAGTGGTTCCGGATTACCTGAAGGATAAAATACCAACTCCTCTTTTGGTATTTTAAGCTCTTCACAATCTGATTCTACCCTTCTTTTCCCAATTTATTATCTATTATTCGCCTTTCCACCCTCCATGTTCCAGTTAAACCGACCTTTTACATACATATTCCTTATACATGACATTCCATCTCCTAACTCTGTCCCTTTACGTAGGCAATGTTCCCCATAATATCACAATAGATAGCTTTTATGTAGTGTTTTAAGATTTCCAAGTCACTTTACAAGTATTATCTCATCTGATTCTCACAACAACCCGGCAGGTTAGGTGCTATTATTGTCCTCATATTATAGATGAGGAAACTGAGGCAAATAGCAGTTAAGTGACTTGCCCAGGGTCACACAAGTAATATGTGTCTAAGACTAGATCTGAACTCAGGTCTTCCTGCCTCCAAGCCCAGTACTCTATTCACTATACTATCTAGATGCCTTAGCTGTATCAGTATGATAATTATATTACCTACTACGAATGGTTTCTTCGAAGGAAAGTACTATATGAGCTATTGTAATAATTAATATATTATGCTCAGTTATTATATAAATACTGAAGTGTATTATTATAATTTTTTAAATTATTATAATATAATAGCTTGTATTGATGCAAAATTGGAGGTATGGTGCAGTAGATAAGACAGCTGGCTTCAAAGCCAGGAAGATCTGGATTCAAGTCCTGCCTCTGACAAAGACTATTGGGTGACCCTGGGCAAGTCCTCTAACCTCTTCAGTGTTCCCATACAACTCTGGAAGACTGTAAACTAAGGAGAAGGTGATGATCTGCATAAGTAAAGGGAATTTCCTCAGGTGGGAGTTTTTTATACCATTGAAATCACAAGTCCTGTACCAAACTATGTGATCGATTTTTCACTTTTAAGTCACTACTTATTCATTCATGTAGCATCATGAATCCTTTCTTACCTTATTTGTCAGGTTATATAAATATTATTATCCCCATTTTTTTAGACTGGAGCCATTTGTACAGGGAATGCCTAAAGAGGAAACTCCCTCACCCAGTGTAGCTCAGCAAATTTCCACCGTCCACTATGGTAGATCGAGTACTCTACAGTAGACCTCTTCTCCCACTTTTATAGGTGAGATAACTTGAATCTCATAGCCCCAGTGAATTGCTCTTCCCATCTAATCCCCATGGATATCACCTAATCAAAAGTCTGAGCTGGGACCTAAAACCAAACTTTCTGAATTGAATTTCGTGGGTCTTTCCATTAGATCACTCTGCTGCCCTTATAAATGTGAGTTGTTGCTGGTGATGCCGCTATTGTTGTTGTTGTTGTTGTTCCAAGAGCTTGGAGTGTCTTGGGGGTCACACCCCCATTGCCATGAGCAATGAGGGGAGGTGCTAGTTAGTACTGTGCACGCATGTAGGGTCAGGGGACAGGGGAGAGGTCTGAACTCAATGACCTCTCAAGCCCATCTGAGCTGCAGCACTCTAAGGCTCTTCAGAATGTTAGACAACAATGACTATGTGTTTCCATGGATACAAGGTAACTGGCAAAGTCTTGGCCCTACCCATCCTCACAGTCCAGACGCCTGTGCTACAGTCATGTACTAACATCCAGATCTCAGGGGCAACACAAGGAACAAAGGTGAATACGGACTCTCCCTTCTGCACACAAGGAAGATCTCATCATGGTGTGGCATCTGTGCTGTAGCTGTGAAGTCTTCCCAGACTAAGATCATGCCAGCCCTTGGGCCTCTAAGACCCTGGCCGCCGTCCCTGCGGGCAAAGAGGACAAAGACCATTGGAGCCATGGGGTGAGGAGCAGCCACTTACGCTTGGAGTGCTTGTCACAGAGGGCCGATGCTCTCATGTCGCACAATCTCAGGGATCCTTTACTGCTGCTGTAGACGAAGAGGTTACAGTGGTGGGGATGGAACTCTGAGGCCGTAATCACTTCAGTCAGGTCCTCCATGTTGGCAGGCTTGATGTCCACAATGTCTGGGGAGAAACTGTGTTAAGGGGCAGACATACCATCTGGAAGCCAACGATGACCTGGGGCTATTCTGTAAGCCCATGACCATCAAGAAGGGAGAAAACAACAAATAAATAGCTCCTCGCATTTGCATAACACTGTCCAAAAAAGTCTGTTACTTTTCAAAGGGTTTTTTCAAAGGTTATCAGCTTCTGAGGCATTGAAATGCTCTCAGATCCTAGAGTTAAAGGCAGAAGGAAACTTAACCCAAGCCATTAATTTGACTGATAAGGGAAGTGGGGGCCTGGGAGAGGAGAAGACTTGGGTAGGGTCATAGATCCTGTAGCCATATTTAGAACTAGATATCATCTCCTCTTACTCCCTCATTTTGTGGATGGGGAAGCTGATGTTTCCTCACTGGAGGTTTTTAAATACAGGTTAAATGACTACTTTTTGGCAATGTTGTTAAAGGGATGTTTTGGTTTGACTAAATGACATGTCTCATATTCCTTCAAATCTAAGATTATGTAGACAAGGAAGTGAAGTGGTTTGTCTGAGGTCACACAGCCAGTAAGTGGCACTAGCTGGAATTTAAACCTATGTTTGCATCATCCAGTTCAGGGTTCTTGGTACTTCTCCATGCTGTCACCAACAATCTATTAAGGTTCAGCTGTCTGCATTAGAAAGGAAAAGAAATGTGAGGTAGTAGAAGGATTGCTGGACTCCTTTGGAGTCTGAGGACCTGAATTCCGGTCTTGGCTTTACCATTAACAAGCCATGTGACCTTGGGCAAGTCCCTTAACCTCTATTTCTTCATCTGTAAAATGGGAATAATACTTGCCCTGCCCTACAAGGTTATTGTGAGGATCAAATGAGATGATTATAAATATAATATACTTTCTAAATTGACAAGTAATACATAAATATAACAGATTACCATTATACTTCATTGAAGGATATTTGACTTTACAATTCATAGCAGAGATTGGCTCCCTTCACCAATGAAGGATTTTTATTTGTCTAAAGATATAACTATGTTCAGCACAAATATTGGACGCTGTGGAATTTGATAGTTTTCACAACCAATCCCCTACTCTTTTCACTCATTCAACATATATTCAACAAATATGGATTCAGCACCAACTATGTTCAAAATATTAGGTGCCACAGATGCAAAGATAGCTACAACTTAAGTCTTGCTGCCCTAAAGCAGCTTATAATCTAATGAAAGGAAAGATGCATGAGCAAATACCGATGATATAAACTGAGAGAAATAAGAGCAAAAGAGATATCCCCACACACCATAAGAAACTGGAGAAGGGAGAAATGACATTTACCTTAAGGAAGTGAAAGAAGGCTTATGGAAGTGGCGGTATCTGATCTAGGCCTTGAAGGAAAGGACCTCAACAGATGGAACTTGTAAGTGGGGAGTTCATTCCACGTATGGTGGGAGGTGGGGAAAGGGAAGCATGAACAAAATCATGGAGATGGGGGAAGGCAGACAATAAATGAGGAGATGGAAGTACAGGATATCCCAAAAGCCTCAGGGGCATTTTAAACTTTAAAGCTTAAAATGGCACTAAAACTTTTGGGACAATCTATATTGAGTTTGGCTATATACTGCATCTCAGTGGATTGATTATCACAGAAATTCCTTGAGATATACAGTGCAACTAGAGACAAGCTGACTGAAGCCCAGAAAACTGGAAAGACCTATGGTTTTCCACTAATGAGATCATGGTCTGATACGTGTTTAATTCCAGGTGCTAAAATTTTAGAAAAGCATTGACAAATTAGAACATGTTTTGGAGTAGTAGCTACAACCAAGATGCTGATGACCTTCTTAACCAGTGGTATCAAACTCAAATGGAAACGGATTCCTACAGGCCACATATTGACTTAGAAAACCACAAATTAACATTATGCATGTTGTACTATATTTTTATTTATTTTGTTAAATATTTCCTAATTACATTTTAACCTGATTCCACTTGGGTATTTTGCAAGCTGTGTGTTTGATACCTCTGTAAACTATATTTATGTAGAAAAGGAAAAGACTTAAGAAAAGACATGACAGATGTTCTCAAATATCTGAAGATCTGTCATGCAGAAGAGAGATGATCAGACATGCTCTGGATGATTTGAGCAGGCAGAACTAGAAAGAATGGGTAAAAGGTACAGGGAGGCAGATTTCTGTTTAGTAATCTGTTCAGAATAGAGCTGTGCAAAAGAGAAACAGATTTCCTTCTCCGGTAGTGAATTCCCTATTAGGGCAAGTATTCAAGTAGCTTTCTTCTTCCATTTTAGCAAAGTATGAATATTAGTCCAAGCTACATCACTATGTTAAATAAACTAAGTTAAAACTATCAAAATAATTGCTGCAATGTCCAATTTTTCATCAAACCGAAGAAGACTCTTTGGAGAGACAGAGAGATAAGTAGTCCAACATGTGTTTACAATTCAGTGGGTTTCCAGGAGTGTGTTACCCTAAAATCAGTCAACACTCAACAATGTGCTCAGTTCTATGCTAGGCACTTTGGCAGATACTATAATACTGTATAATACCTTTTTCTCTGAAACTTAGCTTTCCCATCTGTAAAATGAGGAGGATGGACCACGAGACCTTCATTCCTAAGAGATAAGCAATAATAACTGATTCTGTGAGGTGTCCTTTAAAAAGTCAATTTCAAGGGGCAGCTAGATGGCACAGTGCATAGAGCAATGGCCCTGGATTAAGGATGACCTGAGTTCAAATCTGGCCTCAGACACTTGACACTTACTAGCTGTGTGACCCTGGGCAAGTCACTTCACCCCAAATGCCTCACAAAAAAAAGACCATTCTTAGGGGCAGCTAGGTGGCGCAGTAGATAGAGCACCGGCCCTGAAGTAAAGAGCACCTGAGTTCAAATCTAACTATAGACCAAAACATTTGACACTTATTAGCTGTGTGACTTTGGGCAAGTCACTTAACCCCAATTGCCTTAAAAAAAAAGTCATTTCCATGTTGGGATGTAGTTTCTTAAAGATGTCACACCAAGTCTTAATAGATACCACTATCACTATCATCACCACCAAAAGCTCAAATTTACCTAAGATGCAACACTGTGTCTATTTCCATATGTTCAATTATGACGCTGTATGAATTAAGTCTTGTTTTCTTGACACCTGTAAAAAAAATGACGTGGTATCTTGGGAAGGCATTGACTATAGAGTGAGAAGACCAGTGTTTGACTCCTGACTCTACTATTTGCTGCCTGTGTGACCCTGGGTGAGTCACTTCCTCTGCATGGACTTCAATTTCTTCCTATGTTACATGGTGGCAGTGTCAAGTGTTGAACCAGATGGCCTCTAAGATACGTTTCTTCTATAAGTATTATGATCCCTATATGATACAGTGCAGACTGTTACAGTGTTTTACATATATCATCACAGAAATCCCACAGGGTATACAGTGCAACTAGAGATGAGCTAACAAGCCCAGAAAATAGGAAAGACCTGCCCAAAGTCACATAGCCAGTAAGTAACAGCCAGGACTTGAACCCAGGCCCTCTAATTCCACATCTAGTGCTCTCCCTAGGGCACCAAGGTGGTTTAACAGGTTCAAGAGAACAAAACTGAATATGCTCAGAGTGATAGCTGTACCCCTAGATATATAATTTAAGAGGCAAAGTGGATAAAGCTTAGACCATGAAGTCTTAAAGAGCAGAGTTCCAGTCCTGCCCTGGTACATTTTAGCTATTTGAAGGTAATCTCTAAGAGCCTTAGGGAAATCTCCAAGTTACAAAGGGGGAAAAGGAAAAGAGATGAGGTAGGAAAGGAGGAAAAAAGGGAGACGGAGGAAGAAGCTAAGAGAGAAAGAGAAGGCTAATACCCACAATATGGCCTTGAAATCAGGAAGACACAGATTCAGGTTCTGTCTCTGACACACTCTGCCTGGGTGACAATCATGTGGTCCCACAATACCTCCTGCTCCAAGACCACAATTTACAGAGAAGTTGCTAATTGACATCAACGGAGGGAGTCTCAACATCTGCAGCTCCCTATTACCTCCTGGATCAAATATAAATGCATCATTTGGCATTTAAAACCCTTTACAGTCTTGCCCTTCCTACCTTTCTGGTGTTCTAACACTTCAACCCCCTTTATGTATGCCATGATCCAGTGACACTGACCGTGCTGTTCTTTGAATACCACGCTCCAGACTTAGTACCTTACCACTGGCTGTCCCCCACGTAGAGAATGCTCTCCCTTCTCATCTCTGCCTGCTGGCTTTTGTGGCCTCATTCAGGACTCATTTCAAATCCCACCTTCTGCAAGAAGCCTTTCCTGATTCCTGAATTCCTCCCCCTGTACTTTTCCCTGTTCATTCCCTCTGAGGGTATAATCCATTACACTGTATATAGCTTGTATGTACAATTATTTGCATGTTGTTTCCTGCTTTAGCATGTGAGTTCCTTCAGGGAAGGAACATTTTTTTTGCCTTTCTCTGTATCCCTATCACGGAGCATGGTGCTTACCACAAAACAAACACTTCATAAATGCTTGGTGACAGACAGATGAAATTACAAGTCTGAACCAACCAACCTTCCCTCCCCTCTCTACAAGTATATGGCAGTCTAGATATCTAGCCATCTACACTCACTCTCTCTCTCTCTCTTTCTCTCTCTCTCTCCATATATATATGTATATTCATGTACATACACATACATGTATATTCACATACATACACATATATCTATATAAAACTTATTCTCTGCTGTTAAAACATACCCAACCATATGCTTGTGGTTGGTCTGAAACTGTTCTGAAATGTTAAGTGAACCTGAGATCATGTCTCGAAAGAATTGCAATTATTTACAAAATGCCAATAACCTCAGAATAGATGCTTAATGTTCCATTCAGTAATGGTCACAAAGGATGGGTCTGGAGAGCTTTTAACAGAAACAATTCCATCGTTTTAGCCTTTTAGAAATACATTCAATACTGGGCCTAGGACTGAGGGCTGGTTCTTGAGCTCAGAAAAGGTCACTGCTATCTCAAAGGCACCACTGCTATTCAAGGGAAGCTAATTACATTCATTCAGCAAATATTATATTTCATGCTTAACATTTTGTAAAATATTGAGAGTAGTGAGATGTAGTGGAAACAGGGCTGCAAATGGAGTCAAAAGACTTCGGTTCAAGTCTCTGGCTCTGCCACTTACTAGCCCTGTGACCTACCTTGAGGATGTCACTTCCCCTTCTAACCCCCAGTCTCTTGTCTGTAAAACAAGCAAGTTGGCCTCGGTGCACTCTAAAGTTTCACCCAGCTCTAATCCTATGACCTAAGATCCTGTAAGTGCTGAAAGATTTCACTGGGTACTGGAAAGTAGAATACACTTTTAATCTGTGACCTAATCTGTAAAATGAGGATAATGACACATCCTACACATCTCAGAGGATTGATGGATATTGAAAGTGTTTAGTAATCAGTAAAGTGCCATATAATAATGAGCTGTTAGGGGATAGAATTAGGAGAAAGGAAAAAGACGAAGGAGAAGGGGGAGAAGAAAGGATAGAGGGAAGAGGAAGAGGAGGAGCACCTTCTGGTGATGAGATCTTGGCATGAGTTAGGCTGGTCCTTGAATAATAGCTTCAGTCCATTGAGAAGCCTGGACTCAAAGCCGTTTCATCTTGGTAGGACGTGCTGTTTCTCATGCTCCATTGGTACTACTTTCAAGAATGGATGGCCAGTTCCAGGCCATGATGAGTCAACGGAGTAAGGCATTAGTGAAAGGACAGTCTCAACAAAATACCCAAATGACCACACAAGGCATCCTGCGCTAAAGACCAGATGAAGAATATAAACAGTAAGTGCTATGAGAGTTCAATAGAGGAATAGAAAATGAGCAACCAGAGAAATCATGAGAAGGTTCACAGAGCAGGTGATAATTTGAAAAGGGTCTTGAAATCTGGGGAAGAGTTGGATGAGCAGGAGGGTGGATCCAGGGTGTCCTTGGGTGAAGATCTAAAGCATTTTAGGTGCAAGAGGTCCCAGATTCACATCCTGGATGAGCCCACCTTATTTTGTCCGTTCTTGAGAAGTATGGTATGGTGGAAAGGGCAATGGATTTGGAGTGAGAGAACCTGGTTTGAAATCCTACCTCTGCCATTTGGATAAGTCATTTATCCTCTCTATGCCTCAGTTTCCTCACCTGTAAAATGAATAAGATGGGCAACCTCTGAGATTCCTTTCAGCTCCGGATCTATGATCCTACGAGCTAAGGAACGGAGAGAGGAATAAGCAAGGCAATTTGAGAGTCAGCCTAACTGAAACCTAGATTTGGAGAGCATGGGTATGGATGCCATTTGAACGGTACAATTACAAAAGAGGTGCTGTCAACATTTCTTCATAGAGATAATTTCAAAAACCATGACAGCCCCTCCTGGTGTTCATTTCCTATCTCTCTGTCCATCTTCCTTTGGAAAGCCGTTGCTTTTTGGTGATTCCAGTGGGTTCTGAAGACCTAACAAAATTGGTCACCCTGCTGCACACTGGAAGAGACGGAGAATTGATCAGTCTCTGAGTAAGGAAGAAGATATCAAATATAAATAGGGTATGTGGAATAGTAGGAGAAAATGCCTTCTTTTGTGAGCTGCTAATGGCAGGAAGACTTGATGGATTCTCTGGTCTATGGCCAATAAAAAGCCATCCGTGCTGTAGTATCAAATGAGCCAATTAATATTCCATCTCCCAGTATAAATGCAAGAAGAGAAAAACTAAAAGAAAACAGCTATGTTTTTTTCTCTCCAAAGTAATGGCTTGAATTACTTGAGATAGGTGAATGCTTTGGCTTTTTCTGTAGTGCACATGGCACTCCAACCCAGATCACAGAATCTCAGACCTGGAAGGGATCTCAGAAATTACCAGAGGAATAACCTTCATCTGATTAGAAAATGCCCCTACAACACCTCTCACAAATAAGCTCCTCTGAAAGACCATCTATCTATTGATGGCGAAGGTCACTAGGCCCAAAGTGTTAGCTCTGATCTTTAACTTATACACAATGTTTTCCCTTCTGAGACCAAACAGGACATGTCTAATCCCCTTTCCATATGAAAGCTCTGTAAACACCTAAAGACTAAAGCTATATTCTCCTTCCAAATTTTAGTGTAGTAAAACACAGTACTCAACTTGGACCCAGGAAACATCTGGGTAAAAATACAACCTGTAACATTTATATGTGACATTGGTCAAGTTCACCTAACCATTCTAAGCCATCTGGAAAATGGGGAAAATAATGCTCACAGTACTAAACTTTATAGAGCTATTTGAGAATCAAATGAGACAATGTAGGGAAGGAACCCTGCAAAGTGTTAAGTACTATAATTGTGTCATTATCATCATCATCATTATTATTTTCCTGGCTAACCATCTCCAGTGCCTTCATTCAATTCTTTTGTGGAATGTTTTCAGGTGTCCATCCTATCCTGGCTACCCTTCTCTGTATTTTTCAGTCTATCAATTTCCTTCCTAATATTCATAGGCCAAAACTGAAAAACATATCTTAGATTGGTCTGAGCACTTCTGTTCCCGGTGAGTCTGAATAAAGTCCAGTCTCCTTAGCTGGGCATCCAAGGACTTTCATGATCTTGTTCTAACCTAGTTTATCAGTCTTACTTGTTCATACATGTGTGTTCTGCTCTACCCACTGTGCAATCTCTGAACACATCCTGTCTTCATAACTTTCTTCATATTATTCACTGTCTCAGGAATGGTCTACCTCATCTGTACCCTCGCTTCAACTAAATCCTACTCATCTGTCGAAGTTCAGCTCATGTCACCGCCTTCGACAAAATCTTCCTTGATTACCACACATATCCTCTGAGCTGTTACTCCCAGGCTTTTTAACCCTTAGTTTTCTGATCATTTTAGATGTTTGATTTTTACTTCAGCTAGACTACACGTGCCTTGAGGGAAGATCCATATCAAAGAATAGCAGGATTAGAATTAGAAGGGACCCTATAGGGGCATCCAACTAGTCTATCCAACTGGACCTGAGTAGGTGACTGCTCTGCAACATCCTTGACAGGTGAGCCTCCTGGCACTGCTTGAAGGCTTCTAGTGAGAAGGATTTCACTAGTTCTTGAGGTAACCCATTCCATTTGGGGGCAGCTTTAGCAATTAGGAATTTTTTCCTTATACACAGGAAAAAAAATGGAGCTAGAAGGGACCTTGAAGGTTATCTAGGTTAACTCCTTTACTTAAAAGAACAGGAGCCTGAAACTCAGAGAAGGGAAATCAGTTGCCCCAAATCACTACCCTTTTAACTTAATCCTGTTTTAATTGTTAAGAAGTTCTTCCTCATATTTAACCAGCTCTGACTTACTACCCAAGTAACCTTGAGTATTTCATAGTTCTCTGTGTATATATATTATTCCCTTAATAATAATATTCCCTTAATAATCTATAAGGACAGAAACAAAGTCTTATCTAAATGTTTTATCTTCTCTGGCACAAATCACAATGTTCTGAACACCTTAAGTATTTAGAGAATACTTATTACTTATCTGAATGAACTGGAAGAAGAAAAGAGTTGATAGCTGAGAATAGGGACAACTAATCCATGCATAAGGATCCCTGCAGCCTGAATTTTGACATAGTTTTAAAATGTAAGGCTATTTGTATTTTATTGTATTTTTATTTATTTTGTTAAATGTTTCCCAATTACATTTTAATCTGGTTAGATCCGAATTTGGGAGAGCTGCATGTTAGACACCTCTGGTATATGGGAATTGGCACACTGGATCTAGAAATCAGAGGAGCTGGCTTTGAATTCTGACTCTGATACTTATAATGTATATTCCCATTTCACCTCTATTCACCTGATTCCTTGTAGATAAAATGAGGGAGCTGGAATAGCTAAATGTTTTAAGATCCTTTCCAACTCTAAATCCTATGAAGTACCTTTTAAGGTTATTAAGTCCAGTTATAATTTCATATTTAACAGAAATAAGTATGCAGAGGGTGCTGAAGAATTCTGGACTGACCGGAACAGAGGGGGCATGGAGGGGAACAGAACAGAAGGTAAAGTTGGATCATTAGGGTGAAGCTAAATGGTGGAAGGCCTCAAAAGCCGAGCTGAAGAATTTTTACTTGTCTGGCCAACCAGCAGGGAGCCATCCTCAGTGTTAGAGCAGAGGAATAACATGGTAAAAATGGTGCTGAAGAAGATTTGTTGGGCTGAGGCCCCAAAGATGATTCACAACGCGGACATACTGCAGGCAGACCATTGAGGAAGCTGTCACAATAATGTTGGCTTGAAGTAAAGAGGCTCTGGACTTGAGTGGCCAGCGCTCTAGCCTGAGACTTACAAAACCTAGGTTCAATCCCAGCTTTTCCACTTTCTAGTTGTGTGACTGTGGGCAACTTACTTTGCCTCTATGGGCCTCAGTTTCCTCATCTCTAAAATAGGAATAATGTATGCTCTACTTCACAGGGATATTTTGAGGAAAGCATTTTTTAACCTTTAAAATGCTACATAAATATAATATTTAACAATCATTATTACCACTACGGTCTAGTGAATAAGATCTAACCTTGCACGGATGATTAAGTATTGCTTCAATTTTTGGAAAGAGACAGGAAGATAAACTTGCAGAGTATCCCCGTTGGATTTCAGCATAAAGACCAAGCTGAGTAGGGACAGGGAACCAAGTCCCAAGTGGCATATTGTTATATGTATAAATATCAAGCACATATTTTCCAGCCAATTGGCTGTTAAAGTTGTCATTCTGTGAAATGGTTTTTGTTCTCTTCACATTTCACTGAAATAAAAATTGTTGTTTTGTTAAAAACAAAATGAGGCCCTCCACAAGCTGGCTCCCACCTACCTTTCCATCTTGATTTTACATCTCCCTGCCGCCCCTTGGCAATCTTTACATTGCAGTCAAACTGGACTAAGTAAGGTTTTTGGTAAATTTGGCACTCCATCTCCCCATCTCATGAGGAGCTGGTCCTCATTCCCGATGTGCCTTCCCACCTCATTACTGCCTCTTAGAAACCATGTCTTCCTTCAATCCAAATTCAGATGCTACCTCATCCATGAGGCCTTCTCTTATTTCTCCCACCTCAGGTGTTAGTACTCCATGCCACCTAAATATTCCCTTATTTGTTTGTGTTTGTTAAACCTCCCAGTACAAGGAACCTAAGTTCCTTGAGACCAGATACTCTTTGTCTTGGTTCAGGCAGCTAGGTGGCATAGATAGAGCTCTAGTCCTAGAATTAGGAAGACCTGAGATCAAATATAGCCTCAGACAATACCTAGTTATATGACACTGGGCAAGTCATTGACATCTGTATGCCTCAGTTTCTTCATCTATAAAATAGGGTAATAATCATACCTCCCCTCCCCAACCCTCCCCCTCCTGGGTTGTTATGAGGATTAAATGGCAATCTCCTTACATATACAATCTCATCTTATTCTCTCAACAGCATTATGGTAAGTACCACTATTCCTATTTTAAAGATGAAGAAGAAAATGAACTTGGAGATGCTAAGTGACTTCCCAAGGTATCACAGTACATGGTAAAAATTTTAGCCCAAGTTTTCCTGACTCCATGCCCAAGAGTGTAAAACATTTTATAACCATAAAGCACAAGATAGATGTCAACTACTATTACAATGATTATCATATATCATCACTTTATTTTTATTCTATTTTGGTTTTTTGTTGGTGTTGTTTTCCTAAACATAGGAATAGAAGAAAAACAATAGATAAGTTGTGCTTTGGTTAATCAGCATATTTATATATGTATATATATATATATATTGCTATATTAAAGATTGATTCAGAGGATAGAATTACATAGATAGCCCCTCCTATACACCAGGCAACATTCTAGCAAAGGGAGGCAGTTGAGGATAATGGCTAGAATCCTGGACTGGGAATTCAAAAGATATGAGTTTGTATCCTGGTTGGGCATGCCACGTCCCCTCTCTAGCCTCTGTTTCATCATCTGTAAAATAAAGAGGTTGGCCAAGATAATCTATGAGGTTCCTTCAGACACTAAAAGTCTATGAATCAATTAATCCATTCTGAATTCAACACCATGCCTGGCATGTCGATGCCATAATGACCTATCTCTCCGAAGTAAGAAGGCAGATAGTCAGATACTAAGAATCCAATAAGAGAGCAATTTTCTGAATCTTTTATCTTTCAAGCCTGCTGCTCAAAGTCACTGGTTTGAGAATGGATTATCAATAGGTTAATGGACTCGGCCTTTTGGCTTGATTACAGGGTGTTTCCAGAGGCAAAATGATGGCCTGCCTGTAGGTTTTAACCACTCTCATTGCCATTATGACAATTATGGGCAATTGCTCCATCTTTAACCACCTCGATGGATGTAAGCACCAGGCAATACATTCTTTTGGAGACGTAGAGCGCCCCGATTATATGTGCACCCTCTATGAACCCGTCTGAAGCCCAGCAGCACAGATGGAAGTAGAAGGCTCATGCTACTCAAGGCCTGGCTACCCCTAATTGCTGCTAATGCATGGTTGTATTGATCCAGTGCTTATGATTACAAGTCTGTGGGCCTGGTAATGCAATGCACTCCCCTTTGCTAGCTGACATGAATGGCCTTTGGGACTGCAATTCTTACCCAGGATCGGTACCTGAAAACCCCGGGGCTCTCTCTCCATGAACTGTTTCTTATATACTAATCCTATCTGTTCGGGTGACCTACGATTTCAATGGCAGAGGCAAATTGTAATGTGCAAACTCTATCCACCAATGTGCAACTTACAGAGTTGGAAAGTTGCCCGGGGGCCCTGAAAGGTTAACTAACTCGCTCAGGGTCACGAAGCTGGCATATCAAAAGCACTACTTGAGTCCAGGTCATCTCCACTCTGTTTACTGCACCATACTGCCTCTTAAAAACTCTTAAATTGTTTAAAAGATGTGGTCATTTTCTATTTCAAATTTAGGAATAAAACATGGAGATTGCATAATGGGATTGACACTTTAGCAATCTGACTCAAAACATCCATTTCAAGAAGTGTCCTTCCCCTTTAAAAGGGGGACATTACTTTTGCCAGCATGGAAATTCAACATGACCAAAACTTAATTCACCATTTTCCACCTACAACTCTCCCCCTCCTCCAGATGTCTATTTTTGTTTATTAGCCCCGCCTCCATAAAAGTACAATCCTGATGCCTCACTATGGTGTGGGGGTCACTCTGAGTTCCTGAAGGCTATCCTCATGAATGATAAGCTTTGGCAGGTTCTACCACATTAACAAGGATCCTGACCCTTTCTGCTACCCAAGGACCTGCCTAGCTCAAGATGAAAAAACTCGTTAACAGAAGGCTAGCCACTGGGAGATGAATCCTTTGGCCCTGGTGACCTCAGAAAAATGAAAAATACCCTTCAGTTCCAGATTTTTCAGTCCCTTTCTGCTTCCATCAGGATGCTGCTAGAGTAGAGGAGGGAAAGGCAGGCACAGGGTTTAGACTGCCTATTAATGTTAACTTAACTATTGGTATGCTAAAGGTGACACTTCTGTCCCATGTCCAGAAACTCACCACCTTACCAGAGCAGCTGAACCATGTCTAATTTGGACATTTTTGCTATAAATAAAACCGAAAGATATAAAGACGTTTAGTCAAGTGAGTAGGCACACGTCTCCATCTTGAGAAACTTTTGAAAAATATCTCAGTGATATCCACATTGTCCATATCTACAGAATAGATACCTTCCAACCTACCATTTTTTGGGGGGGTGGGGGTGGGGAAGTTAAACAATTTGCCCAGGCTTGCTCAACTGTTAGATGTCAGGAGGAAGATTTGACCCTAAGTCTTCAAGGCTGGCCCTCTATCCACTAGGCCACGTTGCTTTCTTCAGTCCAGGAACTGGCAAAATGAAATTAGTCTGTAATGTCTTCTTATTAATGAACGCATGTTGCCTTATGACACTCCAGGACTGTAGATATAGAATTAGAAGTGATTCTACTTTATAGAAGAGGAAAGTGAGACCCATGAAGGGCAGGTGACTGGTCCCAAGTCATAGTTAGTCAGCAGCACAGTCATGATTCACATCCAGGTCTTCTTCCCACAAATGCAGCTCTCTTCCCATTACACTACACTTCTTTAAGCATTCACTAAGTAGTCCTTTAATAATCCACCAGACAAATCATGCAAGAAAAGGTGGCCGGGAATCAAAGATCACAAACAGAGTCAAGCATCTACCTTTTTCACTCTTTCTGGAGATTGGGACCATCTGCCTCTAGCCATGCAGCACCCTCTCCTGTTCCCCAGGATTTTTTCAAAACTCATCAACAGCTGGCCAACTCTTGGATCTGCAGTGCCCTGGGATATTCCTCAGACCAGGAGATGAGAACTCAAATATGGCAGGTAGGTGTTCTCAATGTGCTCACTTTTAAAATATCCAACACATTTTGTTTAAAGACTCAACTGTCATTTACAAATATATCCCAGTTGGTTGCAATTAATTATCTTTTCTAATTTACTTAGGGGGAAGTTTAATTACTTCCAAAGACTAATTTCATACACCACATTTGGCCCTCGAATATACAACACAGCTCTCGAGGGCTGAAATGACTATCCCCGGCTCATAGCACATGGAATGAAAACAACAACAACTAAGCTTAAAAAGTATTCAACAATTTCATCTCTAGAGAAAATGGTGCTCTTCCTCTATAACATTGGGAACTGATTTGGGAGTTGTTAACAACTATGCAGCTAGGTGGTGCAGTGAATAGAGCACCGGCCCTGGAGTCGGGAGCACCTGAGTTCAAGTCCAGCCTCAGATACTTGATTCTTCCTAGCTGTGTGACCCTGGGCAAGTCATTTAACTTTCATTGCCTTGCAAAAATGAAACAAAAAAAACAAAAAAATAACTATGGAGTGAAGGCATCTGTACAATGTCTTATGAAATGGGTGACATGTTGTTCCCCACATGCATTCCTTCTATTCAAGTATTAATTGAGGATCTGTTAAGTGTGAAACACTCCATGGAGCAGACGATTATGAGATGGTTGCTGCTCTCAAGAATCTTGGAGTCTGGCAAGACACTGTACATGTAATTATAACACATAATAGTCTATGAAAATGCAGTAAGAGATGCAAAATGTGTGGAAGTTCAGAGTGGGAAGAAATCACTTCTGGGATGGGAGGAGGAAAATCAGGGAATGCCTCATGGAGGAAGTGATAGCTAGGCTAGACTTTGAAGAATGAGTGAGAATCACACAAATGTAAGAACACATTCTTTTTTGCAGGTGGAATTTGCTAATCAAATGTAATTGTAAAAGAGAAAATACATAGCTGATTTATAAGTCCTGCAGCCATCTGCTGCTTTAGACTCATTTCATAATATTACAAAAAAAACACTACTGAATATGTGACCATCCCCCTCCAGTTCCATAGATCATATTCTGAACTCTAGTTAGTAACATCTTACTTCACAGGCCCAATTTATTTCTCCTGCTACCCCCTTTACTTCATTTTATGTTTGTTGTGATGCATTTAACTCATAAAACTGCACTTTACAAGGTGAATTTTCAGACTGTGATCACTTGGGAATGAAAATAATTAGACTCATTTAAGAGAATCCCTCCCTCTGGAAAAGCAGACTGAATTATTCATGTATTATTGTTTCATGTAGTTGCGCTAGCACTGTCCAAGAAGCTCTTTCTGTTTAACTTTCAATCATTTTGAAGTCTGTCATCTTATGGCAGCTTGGATCCATCTCCTCTATTAATAAAGTTCATAAAACCATTCCAATTCACCATGATTGGTGGTGGCATTATTATTATTTGACCACTATTAATAACTTCAGCTGAAATCCAGAAGGCACTTCATAGATTACAAAATGCTCTCACATGCACATTCTTATTCTTTTGTTTTATACCTGTGATGTGTTTATATAATATTATCCCCATTTTACAGATTGAGGATCAGAGTTGCAGAGAGGAAAAGGGTCATTGCCCAGAGCCACTTGACTGGCAAGTGGTAGAGCTGAGATCTGAACCTCCATTTTCTTGACTCTCAACCAAGCCCTCTCTCCTAGTATTCTTCCCTGTGTTAGTAACTGCAGCAGTGATTATTATGTGACTTAAGAGGAAGTTAATATACTACATATCAGACTGGGATTCTTCACAACTTCAATGAACCTCTGATACCGTTAGGGTTGGCTGTTCACAACGAGTGTGCGTACTTGTGTTTCTGTCCTGGATCCACACTTCTCTTCCTTCTACACCTTCTCATTTGATAATCTCATCAGCCCTCCTGGATTCAGTTACCATCTCTACACAAATGACTCCCAGATCTATATATCTAGCTCTAGACTTTCTTCTGAGCTCCAACCTGGCATTACCTAATTGGCCTTTTGGATATCTCAAACTGGACATCTTGTAGGCATCTCAGACTCTACATATCCAAAACAGAACTCGTTATTTTTCCTTCCAAACCTTCCCCTCTTTGGAATTTCCCTATTACTGTTACAGCGCTGGGCCTGGCATCAGGAAGATTCATCTTCCTGAGTTCAAATCTGACCACAGATACTTCCTAGATGGGTGACCCTGGGCAAGTCACTTAACCCTGTTTGCCTCAGTTTCCTCATCTGTAAAATGAGCTGAACAAGGAAATGGCAAACCATTGCCAAGAAAACCCCAAATGGGGTCACAGAGAGTTGGACACGACTGAAAAACAACTGAATCTGAAATAACTCTCCTAGTCACCCCAAGCTTGCAACTTTGGTTTCATCCTTGATTCTTCACTCTCTATCACCCCACATATCCAATCCATTGTTAGGTTTTATCATTTCCACCTTCACAATATCTCCTGTATATATCCTGTTCTCTTTATCCATATGGACATCACCCTAGCTCTTATTACCTCTTGCCTAGAATAATGTTAATAGCCTTCTAACTGGTCTCCCTGCCTCAAGGCTCACCCTGCTCCAATTCATCCGTCATTTACCTGCCAATTTAATTTTTCTAAAATGGTGGTCTATATCAGCCCCTTGCTCAATGTGCTCCAATCATTCCCTAACGCCTCTAGGATAAAATATAAAGTCCTATGTTGTTGTTTAGTCATTTTTCAGTCCTGTCTGAATCTCCATGATCCCATTTGGGATTTTCTTGGCAAAGGTATTGGAGTGGTTTGCCATTTTCTTCTCCAGCTCATTTTACAGATGAGGAAACTGAGGCAAACAGGGTTAAGTGACTTGCCCAGGGTCACACAGCTAGGAAGTATCTGTGGTCAGATTTGAACTCAGGAAGATGAATCTTCCTGACTTTGGGCCTGGCACTCTATCCCTTGTACCACCTAGCTCCCCATTATATCTTATACTTGGCATTTAAAAGCTCATCATAACCTAGCCCCTTCCTATCTTTAGAGTTTTACTCTTTATGGGGGCTGCCCACATTGTATTATCCAACTGCACAGCCCTACTTACATATTTAATAAATGTTAACTTGCTGATCATATTCCTGACACATTTCCTGTCTCCTTGTTTGTACATGGGACATCCTCCCATGCCTGGAATGCCTCTTAAAGACTCAATTCAAATCTCACTTTCTGCAGGAGGCCTTTCCTGATGCATCAGCTATTAGGGTTTCCTCCTTTCAGATTCTATTCCATCTAATCTGTTGATGGCTTGTAGGTATCCAACTGTTTACAGGTTGTCTCCCCATTAGAATGTGTGGTTCTTGAGGGGCAGGGACTAGTTTTTGTCTTTTTTTGTATTTTCAGTGTGTTTAGCACAGGGCCTGGCACATAGTAAGTATTTAGTAAATGCTTGTTCCGTTATCTTTCTCGGCAAGAAAATGTTTTAATGGATTTTAGCAAGATTTCCACCAACGAGAATTAGAACAAGCAAAAAGAGTATCTTGTTAACCCTAAGTTACAAGGTAAATCAAATTAACCCAAACAGCCTAACTTTTTTAACATTATTGTTGGTCAATGTTTTACTATTATGGCAGCTAGGTCTATACTAGAACAGTAAAGTGGACAATTGAGTCAATGATGTACTCAGTTAATATGATTTTTTTTTTAGAATCAACAACTTTTATATTCATTATCTCAGGGAAAAATTGATTATTGTCCTAGATAACCTAAGTATATTCATAGAATTATTGCATTTGACCTAGAGGTGACCTTAGATATGATATAATCCAGTGGCTTCATCTATAATACTTTCCCCTTTCAGATGATTTTCTTATACTCTATATGTATCTTGTACATATGCTGGTTAGTCAGTTCTATAGAAATAGCTTTTTAAAGTCAAATTCTATTTCTAAAAGAAATACTAATATAAAATTTAGACATCTAAATATTTACATCTGATTTTCTAAATTTTAGATTAGCATTAAATTAGTATGTCTTTTAGGAATGGAATTTGACTTTTAAAAAGCCATTTCTATGAACAGCTGACTAAACAAGCACCCAAGGTTATTTCAGCTGCTAAGCATTGTATGAGATATTGCAAAGAATTTCCTGTGTCTGAACAGCCATAACAAAGAAAGAGTGCGTGAGGATTGCAGGTGAATTCAGAGGTGCATGGATGGAATCCTATCATGTTAAAGCCAGAAGGGCCCTTCAAGGTCATGAATTTTCAACCCCACCATTTTACAGTACAGATACCTGCCCTCAGAGAAGGTCAAGACCAAACAGTTACAGTGTGAGACTCATTAGGAAACAAAGGCCCTGAGAGATCAACTCGTCCAACTTCCTCCTTCATTCATCCATTAATTCACTCATCTATCACACATTTAATGAATGCTTTCTCCACGTGCATCATTGTGCATGATGCTAGAAGGAAAATTGTGGTCTGCAGACACTAAGGCCAGGGTGCTTTTCACTATGTATGCTGTCCTGCCTTGATTCATCTGGACTGATACTATTTCCAGCAATTACAAAGGAAATTCTGGATGGCGAGTGCCCGACTGTGAAGCAGTGCCATAATATGGGGCCACCCTCTGCCAGCATCATTATGTCCCTCATATCTCACCTGCTTCACACTCCATTAGTTTACTCTAAACCACCATGTAGGGGAATGCAAGCACAGTGCTAAGATTAAATATAACATATACAAGATAAAGACATTGCAAGATTTTTTTTTAATGTGCTTCCATAAACAGCAATCATCCCCGGGCTGTTCTGGGTATGACATAGATTTTAAGGTCTTCTTCTCCCCTCTAGACCCCGTTCTGTCAAACCACAGGATCATTTGTGGGCATCTCAATTACAAGCACATAAACTGATAGAACATGAGGAGGGGGATATATGAAAAGAATCCCTCCACTCTGTCCCTAATTCAGTCAGCCAGGGGTTCAATAGGCAATTCAGTGCTTGCTTTATTCAATCATGCTCTCAGAAATATCTGCACATGGTCAGTCCTGTGCTCTAGTCAGGCCATCTAAAACCAGGAAGGTCATGTGCCCAAACTTGGGTTATGGGTCGATCCCCCTGTTCCTGCTGAGGCAGCTTGACATACAACAGGAGCAACTGGCCTGAGTCAGGGGGAAGGGAGGGGAGAATGGGTGCTAGTATCCAGTCTGCCAAGAACTAACGAGTCACATTACCTCCAAGTCCCTCAGTTTATCAGTCAAGTGGGAATAATGATACCAGCCCTGCTAAGTTGTGAGAAATACATGAAATGATGCATGTTGACATACCCTGAAAACTATCATGTACTCTCTGAGTGTGAAGAAATGAGGAATTATTATTTAACCTTCTCATGTTAAAGGCAGCCTGGCAGAATGGTTAAAAAGTTGGTCTCAAAGCCTGGGAAACCCGAGTTCAAGTGCAGCCTCTAGCATATACTGATATGACCCTTGGCAAATCGTTGAACCTCTCAGTACTTGGGGCCAGTGGTGGCAAACTCAGATAGAAACAGATCCCTGTGGCAGCACATTAACTTGGAAAACCACAAAGTGACATTACTTAGGTTTTATTGTATTTTTGTTTATTTTGTTAAACATTTCCCAATGGTATTTTAATCTTGGAAATGGAACCTACAGCTCCCAGTGAGTTTGTCCCCATTGCCCTAGGTAACCCTAGATGATTATAAAGTCAAAGAAGGTGCCAACATGCCTTAGCAGAGGGGAGTTTCCTTATCTGGGAGTTCCCTATAATACTATCAATCAATCAATAAGCATTTGTTAAGTGCCTACTATGTGCCGAGGATACAAGAAGAAGCCCCACCACCACCACCACCATTTCTACTACTAGTTGGCATATTGTCTCCCTCACTGGCCTATGAGTTCCTCGAGAGAAGGGACGATCTTTCGCCATTCTTTGTCTCCCTAGGACTCAAGCCTTGCTGTTGTTGCTGTTTGTCCTTCTTTCTCGAAGAGGACCACCATGACATCAGGGAGGGGATGCCATGAGATGCAAGTGAATTGGATTTAAGTGAGGGAGCGCTTAAGGCAACACCTGACACATAGTAGGCCCCTAAAAAAATGCTTATCAACTGACAAGTAAGACCTGGAAGATTCTTTTTGATCCTCACAACCATGCTGAGGCAGGTTTATTATTGTTGTTATTGTTATTATACCCATTTTACAGAAAAGGAAACTGAAGCTGAGACTTACCCAGGGTCACAAAGTTAGTAAGGATCTGGGGCAGCATTCAAATTCAGGCCTTTCTGACTCCAAGTGCAGCACTCCGTCCAGTGTGCCCTTCCATTTTTCTCCAGCCTCATCTCCTGACTTCTTTCTCTATCATTGTCCAACAACTCTAAAAGGTCCTTCCACCTCTGAGACCTTCTTACCCCGGAAGATGCCTTTACTGCTATGCCCCAGCAGCTTTCTCACCCTGGAAGATCTCCCTACCTCAGTGGCCACTTCCTCTGATTGCTCTGTTCCTCCAAAAACCTCTAGCTTAGGGGAAATTCCAGACAAGCCATGCTCATTTCTTCATCCCTCTCTGCCACCCTCCCCTGACTCTATGGACTTCTTGCTCAGGGACCTTCCCTTTTTTCTATTTCCTTTTATGTGTTGGCTTCTCTCACTAGCCTCTAAGTTCCTTGAGGTTAGGGGCTCTCTTTCCTTTTGCTTTTATTTGTATTCCTAAGGCTCAGCACACAGTAGGAGCTTAAAAAATGCTTGTTAATTCGATTTGCTGCTACCTAGCTGACACTGATGAAATCACAGATCTAAACTTTCAGCCTCTGAGGCAGTGTAATGGAGCAGAAAGAGCACTTGATTTGGAATCATGGGCACTGGTTTCGAATTCTGGGTGACCCTGGACAAAGACCCTGGGGAATGATGGAGAAAAAAGTCAAGAGAGAAGGCTGGAGAAGAATGGAGGCACAGTGGCACTTAACCCCTCCAGGTCTCAGTTTCCACAGATGGACTAGATCTTTAAGGTCTCCTCCAGATTTAAATTTATGCTATAAATGAGATCTTCAATGCTCTGTACTATTTTTTAGTAATATTTCATCCATTTTTTTATTTAACCCATGAACCCACACCATACCAGCATTATGGGAGACATGGAGATGAATTAGACATCATCCTTGCTCTTACGGCACTCAGAAGCCAGCAAAAAAGATAGGACAGGTAATATAAATATATTAAAGAGTTACGTGTGTTTATCATCATCCTGCAAAGAGGTATGATTTCCTCAGCACAGGGATTCCTTTCCCCAAAGCAGGTGCAGCCCCTCCATACTCTTAGGAAACAGTTCTATTGGTGGCTCTGGCTAAAATTCCCCTGGTCATTCCCGAGGTCATCTCCGAGGACATCTCCTCTCTGCAGCTGGCATTTGGAGCCTCAGGTGTCAGATGCGATCTCTCACCAGACCTGCATGGGAAGCCCTTCTGCTTAATGCTTTCCCTCTTCATCTGACTCCCGGCTTCCCAGGCTTCCCCAAAGTCTCAGCCGAAGTCCCATCTTCTACAGAAAGCTCTTCTCCGCCCCTCCCCCATTCTAGTGCCCAGCTCTGCCAATCATCTGGAATTTATCCTGCACACAGTTTGTTTGTATGCGGTTGTCAGGCTGTTGTATCCCCCAGTGGACTATTATTTTCTCCAGAGCAGAGAATGGCTTTGCCTATCTTTATATACCCGGCACTTAGTGAAGTGGCTGACACATAGTAGGTCCTTGATGTTTATCGACTAGTAGGACCCTTTGTGAACCTAGGGTCACCTTCATATCATTTTGAGAATCTGGGGAGGATTCAAGAGACTGCCTGGAGAGGCTTTTAAAAATGCTACTGCGGTGTGAGTGAGTGTGCATGTGTGTGTGTACACATGTATTTCATGCTTCACTGATCCACATTCATAATTTCATCATTGTCGGTCTCCCCATTCTCTCTCACTCCCACAGATCGAATCAGCTGCCAAATCTTGCTACTTCTCCATCACCCCTTGCACCTGACTTCTCTCTGCTCACACAGCTACCACTTTAAATCAGGATCTCATCACTGCTCACTTCCACCTACTCGGTCTCTCCACCTCAGGTCTCTTTCCCACCCCAGTCCGTTATACACACTGCTGCCAAAGTGATTCTTCTCAAGCACAAACCATAGGGCTTCCTTGCCCAACCAACTCCAGTGACTCCTATTGTGTCGAAAAGAAAATATAGTTTCCTCTATCTAGTTTTTAAAGCCCCATACAATTTGACCCTAACTTACCATTCCAGGGGCATTACTCCCCCTTTTCATACTCAGCAGTCCAGTCAAATTGATGTCGCTCTATCACATTCCATCTTCCGTCTCTATGCCTTTGCAATGGCCATGCCTCGTACCTATGTTCCCTGCCGACTTCTGCCTTGTGGTGTCCCTTTCTTCTTCTTTTTGTTTTTGTTTGTTTGTTTGTTTGGGTTTTTTTTTTTTTATTTTGTTTTTTTGGCTAGGCAATGGGGTTAAGTGACTTGCCCAGGGTCACACAGCAAGTAAGTATCAAGTGTCTGAGGCCAGATTTGAACTCAGGTCCTCCTGACTCCAGGGCCAGTGCTCTATCCACTGCACCACCTACCTGCCCCCTCCCTTTCTTCTTAAGATGCAGTGCATGAAAACTTTCTTGATTCCCTCCAAACACAATTGTCCTTCCTCCCATAATGCCTTGTATTTAACTACTTTATATATGTATATGCCTCTTAACCTTGTATTTAGGACATATGTGTATATATGCATATACATTGTATACATATGTGTATGTATATATGTATTATACATGTAAAATGTATTTATTCAGACTAGGTCTCATGATTTTGTCCAGGCTGGAAGTACAGCCGTGAGCGAGCCTGTGTTATTCATGGGCCTGATCTCACTGCTGATCAGCATGGAAGCTGTGACCCAATCTGTTACTGACAGAACCAATTCAACCTTTCTTAGGCCTGCTCACAGGGGTTCATTGGTGCTAGGCAGTGCAGACACCCAATAGGCTTTAACCCTACTGCAGTTCAGACTTCTCAAATTCAGGTGATTCACCAGCCTCAGCCTCCCTTATTAGCCTGAATATATTTGTATATGTGCTTGTCTTCTCCTCTTTCAAAATATGAGCTCATTCTATTTGATAAACCCAAAGACCCTAGCTTCTGGGATAAGAACTTATTATTTGACAAAAACTGCTGGGAAAACTAGAAAAGAGTATGGCAGAAACTAGGCATAGACCAAAATCTTACACGATATAACAAAATAAAGTCAAAATGGGTATACAATTTAGATATAAAAGCTGATACTATAAACACACTGAGAGAGCAATGGATAGCTTACCTGTCAGATTTATGGAGAAGGGAAGAATTTATGACCAAAAAAGAGACAGAGAATGTTATGAAATGCAAAATAGATAATTCTGACTACATTACATTGAAAAGTTTTTGCACAAACAAAGCCAATGTAACAAAGATTAGGAGGGAAACAGAAAACTGAGAAAGAATTTTTATAACCAGTGTCTCTGACGCATTTCTAAATATGGTCTTCATTTCTGAAATATCTAGAGAATTGAGTTGAATTTATACGAATACACATCATTCCCCAATTGATAAATGGTCAAAGGATATGAACAGGCAATTGTCAGAGGAAGTGATGCAGAAATATAGACCATATTTGTCATCATCTTTTGCCAGAAGAAGAGATAAACAAAATTCTAGTGACATTGAGATCATGGGATATGGTAGAAAGTTTGGATAGGGAAGATGTGGATTTCAATCCTGACTCTATTGCTTAGTGCCATTCTGACTTCTGGCTAGTTCCTTCTATTTTCTGGGTCTTTGTCTCTTTCTCTACAAAAAGAGGGGCTTGAATTGGATGATCCCTGGTGTCTTTTTCCCAGCTCTAAATGCTATGATCCTATGACCCTCCTGCACAGTATGGAAGCTGATGGAAACAGTAGAACTTTCTGCCAAAGATGTAAAATCAGCAAAAGGTACAAGAGTCTTGTGTGTTTGCTATTGGTTTAATAATGCTGAATATCTTACAAGGAAAATCCATTTGGGGGTAGGGATTCTTGCTCAACAGTGAATCTTGTGGTGTGTAAACACAAGAAAACTAACAATAATCTGAGTCCTCTGGGCTATGTCATGCAGTGTGGTTTGGATTTCTTGCTTTCTAGAGAAAATTAACTCCCACTGGACACATAGACCTAATGATGTGGCCACTCACCCTTGGGCTCCAGGTGCTGGCATGCATCAGCTTTTATGAGCACCTGAAGGGATAAACTAATTAGCTTAACCCGATTGAGGCTTTTTTAGGGAGGGATGTTTATCAAGGCAGGACAACAGAGCGGAGGCCAGCTGAGCAAGGAGGGCTATAGTCAAGATGTATAGAGAGACAGGCACAATCCAGAAAGGAAGATGCTGTTACCATAGCTACCACAGCTGTCTGTGGAGTGAGCTACCAAGGGAACACCCAATGTTGCAAGCTGTGGGCATATCTGATAAGGTCTCATAAAGAAGATTTAGGACTTAGGACTTATCACACTGAAGTGTGGCAGAAACAGCACTGGATGTCAAGTCAGAGAACCAGGGTTCAAATCCCATCGCTGCTATTTATTATCTGTGTGACTTTGCACAAGTCACTTCTACTCTCTGGGTCTCATTTTCCTTCTCTATAAAATGAAATGTCTAGCTTCAATGATGATAATAATAGCAAAATCTAGCATTTATATAGTTCACTAAGGTTTATGAAATGTTTTGTTGTATTATCTCATCTAATCTTCACAATTCTGTGAAGTGCTATTATTATTTTCATTTTACAGAAAAGAAGACTGAGGCTGAGAAGTTGAGTGACTTGCCTAGGATCACAAAGCTAGTGTCTGAAACAGGATTCAAACTCAGTTCTTCTTGACTCTGAGAATTGTTTTCTATCTGCCAAGCTACCTAATGATTTCTAAGGTACCTTCCTCTAAATCAGGAGCTCTTAACCTAGGCTCTGCAGATAGAGTTTAGGGGTCTGTGAACATGGTTGGGGGAAAAAAAATCACATCTTTATTTTTACTAACCTCTATTTGGCATTTTCTTCAATTACAACTGTAGACAACAGACCCTATTCCATAGACTTTGCCAGAATGCCAAAGGAATTTGTAATACCAAAAATAAATAAATAAATAAATAAGAACCCCTCTCCCAAATTCTCAGTATTCCTAGGGGCAGAAGCATGATACAGCGGCAAGAACACTAGACCTGGAGTCAGAAGAATGGAAATCAAGCCCCAGCTGTTACTTACCGTGACTTTAGGCAAGTCATTTCACCATCTTCATCTCAATTTCATCTTCTCTCAAATGAGCTGATCTCTAAGCTCTAGCCCAATGGGAGCCTTCTCTGATTCTTTGATGTGCTATGGATTATTGTCAGTGTGAAGGTAGCTGCCCTATCAGGATAACCAGTGAGAATGGCTCTAATGGTCCCTGTAGTTAAAAGAAAACTAGTTTCTAGCTAGCCCTCTCTACCATCTGTCCTTAGAGCGACAGCCCTATGTGGCATATAAAGCCCCTCACTATCTAGCTCCAGCCTACATTACCAGGTTTATTTCAACATGCTCTCTCTCCTTCTCACACTCTATGGGCCAGCCAAACTGGCTTACTTGCTGGTCCCTACATACAACATTCCAACTCCATTCTCTGTGCCTTTGCCAAGGCCATTCCCCCATGTCTGGAATGCACTCTCTCCTCACCTCTAGTCTCTAGCTTCTTCAGAGTTCAGCTTCCAAGGGTCACCTCCTACAAGAAGCCTAACCTGATTCTCCGAAGTTGTTAGTGCCTTTTTCCTGAAATTACTGTGTGTACACATATTAGTTGATTGACTGACAGTTGTCCTTTGTTCTCAAAGAGGACCAAAATGATATCACTATGTCACATTCAAGTATACACACACACACACACACACACACACACACACATCTAATTTGCCTCTAAGTATCCCTGTTGCTCTCTACCCCCCTCTCCCAATGGAATGTAGGATCCTTGAGGGGAGTGACTATTTCAAATTTAATCTTTGTGCAGGCAGACTTCATTTTATTGCACTTCACAGACATTTTGGTTTTTTGTTGTTATTGGGGGTTTTTTTTTCTTTACAAATTGAAGGTTTGTGGCAATCTTGCATCTATTGGCACTATTTTTCCAACAGCATATGCTTACATCATGTCTCTGTGTCACGTTTTGGTAATTCCTGAAACATTTCCAACTTTTTCATTATTTTATCTGTTATGGTGATCTGTGATCAGGGATCTTTGATGCTATTATTGTAACTGTTTTGGGGTTCCACAAACCATACCCATATAAGAGAGCAAACTTAATCAATAAATGTGGTGTTTTGACTGCTCCACCAATTGGCCATGCCCCCATTTCTCTCCCTCTCCTTGGGCCTCCCTATTCCCTGAGACACAACAATATTGAAATTAAGCCAACTAACAATCCTACAATGACCTCTAAGCCTTCAAGTAAAAGAGTCAATCCACGCAACAAACTTCATTGTTGTCTTATTTTCAATTGCCACAACCACCCCAACCTTCAGCAACCTGATGAGTCAGCAGACGTCAACATAGAGGCAAGGATCCTCCACCAGCAAAAACATTATGATACACTTAAGGCTCAGATGATGGTTAGCATTATTTTTTAGCAATAAAGTATTTTTAATTAAGGTATGTATGTTGTTTTTTTAGACATATTACTATCACATACTTAGTAGACTATAGTACAGTATAAACATAACTTTTACATGCACTGGGACACCAAAAAATTCGTGTGACTCACTTTATTGAGATATTCACTGTATTTCGGTGGTCTGCAACCAAACCTGCAAATATCTCTGAGGTATGCCTATATCTCTAGGACCCAGCACAGGTCTTGACACATAGTAAATATTTAAGAAATTCTTGTTGAGTGAATGAATGAATAAAAGATCACCAATAGCCAAAGATGCACTGCCCCTCTGGTGTAACCAGCCCAAATCACTAGGCCTTTAAGTGCTGAAGGAGAGGTTCTTTGCAGAGACTGACTAGGGGGCACGGATTGGTTTCCTTTGCTCCCCTAGATGATGAACAAAGCTAGTCATCAATAGAACAAGCTAGTTTATGGGATTACTAAAAGACATCAAACAGAGATACCGATTTTTATCTTCCATCTTCTCTCTCTGCAGGTTAGGGGGGAATAAAGAGGAAGTTGTAATCAATGCCTGGTTAATTTGCTAAAAGAAAATTGGTTGCTTATTTTAAGGATAAAGACTGGACCTTAAATCCCTTTGGTATTGGGAACTCTGGATGAGAAAACACCACCTACCAGCGCAGGATGCTACCTTTCCATAGCCTACAATCTTAGAAAGTTACCTGAGAGGTTAAATTACTTAACCCAAGGTGACTTTCTCTCTCTAGGCCTCAGTTTCTTTTTTTGTAAATAGAGAGGCTAACTAGATGACTTCTCAGGTCCTTTCTCTAGCTCTAAGAGTCATGATAGATAGCGTGATACAACTCAAAGCATGTTAGTTGTGAGAAATTAGAGACAAGGTCAGAAACCTGGTTCCACCATTTCCTAGTTTATCTTCAAATCCAACATTCCTAAAACTAAATTCATCTTCCTCCTTTCTAAGCTTACCTCGCCTGACTTCACTACTACCATCCTCCCAGGCACCCAAAGCAAAACTTGGGTACTCTTCCCTTTCCCTCAGCCCCACGTTTGATCAATTGCTAGGTCTTGTCAGTTACCCCTCTACAATCCACAATCTCTCCTGCATCCCTCTTCTCTTCCTAGCTCAGACTGCCTTTTTTTTCTCCCCTGTGCAACTATAATCACCTCCTAAGTTGTCTTCCTGGCTTCATTTTCTCCTCTCTTTAATCCATCCTTCACACTGTTGGATATCTATCTGCTTAAACAATGAATTTTCATGAGTAATACCCTCTTTGCATTCTAGCCATTCAGAGAGTGTGTGCTGAGCATGTGTAATCCCCTTGATTTTTAAGAAATATGTATGTGCATAAGATTTATTGGAGACAAAGAAGCATTAAAAAATCCTGTGTCTAAAGACTAGATTCCCAGAGTTTTAGGGCACTGGCTCTTTGGGGGGAGTTGAGATACGATCTTATTAACGGATGGGCTTTGTCCCCACCTCAAGCAATCCTTTTAATAGCACCCTGCCAAATTAATCTACCTAAAGTTAACTTGGATTATTTCCCTACTATACTGAAATATCTTCATTCACTCCCTAGAGTTTACTAAAAACAAAATCAAAACTTCTAGGTAGTGCAGTGAATAGAATGCTGGACTTGGAGTCAGGAAAACTTGAATTCAAATCCTGCCTCAGACACCAGCTGTGTGACCCCAGCCAAGTCACTTAAACTCTCTGGGCTTCAGTTTCCTCACTGGTAAAATGAAGGGGTTGAATTTGATGGGCTCTAAGGTCCCTTTCAGCTTTAAATTGAAGATGCTCTAATCCCCCCAAATCAACTTTCTAGGCTTTTCTCTCACTTCTCTTCCACTTACCCTATGCTCTGGCCAAACTGTAAAATTTCCCAAATATACCTTATAAGTGTCCCTTTTTTCTGTCTAATCATACCATTTCTTAAAGCTCAAATGCCCTCCCCTAACCCCCACCTGCTCTTGCAGAAATTCTATCAACCCTTCCCTGCACGTGCTTCCCTGATTCTCCCAACATGAAGTGATTTCTCCTCAATGCAAGGGCTTACAGGACTTTGTTAATACCTTTCTTCCTCTACTTACCATTTCCCCATTTGAATGAGTAGTATGTATTTATATCTTTCGTCACCCTTCCCCTGACCAACTCTCATCAAAAGATTGTAAGCTTCTTGAGAGCAAGAACTATCTATATTTTTTAAATTTCCCACTACACTGAATGTAGAGTTCTGTATGAGGAATTCAATGACTGAATGTCTGCTCAATTTCTACCATATCATATTGCCTCCTCTCTTGGTACGTCAAGCTTTGCAAATCAGAAAGGACTTTATCTATACTTCAGCTTTGGCTATTCAACTTTATACTTTAGGTCTATGCTTCAGCTTTCACCATGAGAAATTTTTGATTCAGTATTTTAAGGCTCTGTTATTTCATCAAGGCACCCCCACTACTGCCACAAACTCTAACTTCTTCGAGCTCTGGTTTTGTTATCTATAAAGTGAGAGCTGGGCCTCTTGGAAGGCCTTAATATGATTACAAGGAGGATATACCATGTTCCCAAGGTATGTGTGATTAACCAACTGGGGGGTGGGAAGATGTGTCATGTTCCACCTTGCTAAGAGCTTATTTCGAATTCAGTCACACCTATTTACCACCTCTCAGAACCTAATATTCCTCCAGCTCCCCTACGTCCCCTTGTTGGTATTCCAATTGCCAACCTTCTCTCTTCTGAGTCAAGTGTTGGCCTCTTAGGGCAGTTAATCCTAACCCTGACTCAGGCCTTCAAAAGCTAAGTAAGTGCCATTGGTAAAACCCACATCCTCCCCCTTCTTCAAGGCATATTTTAAAAAATTTGCTGACATGATCAAAAAAGTATGAAGAGCCAGGCTCAAGTAGATGGCCTTCATTAGGGCACCAGGCCTGCAGTTAGGAAGACATGAATTTCAAAACGAGCCTCAGACACGTAAAAGCTGTAGGACCCTGGGTAAGTCATTTAACTATGTTTGCCTCAGTTTCCTCATCTGTAAAATAGAGATAATTATAGCATCTACCTCACAGGATTGTTGTGAAGATCAAATGAAATTATAATTGTAAAGTGCTTAGCACGGTACCTGGCACATAGTAAATGCTATATAAATATTATCTGTTACTATTAGCTATTATTATTACTAGTTGTATGACCCTGGCAAGTCATTTAGCTTTTTTTGCCTCAGTTTCTTCATCTGTAAAATGGAGATAATAATAGCATCTACTTCCCAGAGCTGTTGTGAGGACCAGATGAGATAGGATTTGTAAAGCACTTTGTATAGTGTCTGGCACATAGTAAGTGCTATATAATTGTTAGTTGCTGCTGCTGCTGCTGCTACTACTACTGCTACTACTACTACCACCACCACTCATGTGTCACTACTACTACTACTACTACCACCACGACCACAACCACCACCACCACCACTACCACCACTCATGTGTCACCATGGCCAAAAAGATTGTAATTATTTGGTGGTCATCTTTTGGTGACAAGCTGATCCTTGAATGTGAGGGACCTAGTCTGTCACTAAACTGAAAACCTATATAGCTTAATAAGACTTGCTAGAGTTTAAACCTGAATGGGAAAGCCTTCCTGAACCCAAGATAACCTCCAGGCCACGGTGGGTCCTTGGAATATTACTCTAATGGAGGCTTAAAAAATACTTGTTGAATTGAAAGATATTTTAGTGGAAGAAAAAAACACATTGAATAATCTTTAAATTCCACTGGTAGTAAAGATAAACTGAAAGTCAGGGTAGCATGGACTTCTTTGGAATATATGACCTTGAACTTGTAAGGTTCATCTATAAAATAGTCTCAAGATGTCGGTGCTTAAAAATCTGAATTTTTTGAAAAAGATAGGATGGTGTAGAGAATAAGAGAAACAAAAATGAGTAAAGAGATCGAAACTGTGTTCTTTGAAGGTAGATTGAAAAGTCCAGATCTTTAAACAGAAGCAAAGATCAGTAGTATAGTGTGGGGGTAGTGGGAGTTTTGGGGGGAGGGAATAGCAGGGGTACCTGCTACCTGTACTTGGAAGGGCTATCACATGGAAGAGGGATTAAATTTATTATGCTTGGCCCCAGAGGATAAGATTAAGAGCCATGGAGGGACACAAAAGGAAATCATATTTTTTTTTATAAAATTAAGAGCCACTAAACATTTATATTTGTTTGGAAATGGGACAGACCCCCTTGTTAGGTAGTGAGATTTCCATTATGGGAAGTATGTTAGAAGGGATTGGCTGACAGTCTTTCAGGGATAACATAGAAGGAAGTTCAGGCTTCAGGAAGGTATTGGTCTACACCACGGTTTCCTTAACCTTTTTTGTGTCCTGGACCCCTCTGGCAATCTGGTGAAATCTATGGACCCCTTTTCAGGATTATGTTTTAATTAATAATTGAATAAAATGTTAGATTTCAGCTAGAGGTTAGTGAAAATAAAGAAGCAATTATTTCCCATCTATGTTTGTGAATCCCCTGAAATCTACCCATGGGCCTTTTATGACTCTATGGGCCCCAAGTTAAGAACATCTGGTCTAGACCTTAAAGGTCCCTTACAGGACTATGAGGTTATGACTCTGCTTTTATTTCTTGTAATAAAACCACTGTCCCCCTGAATCACTGAGAAAGGAAAGCTCTGAGTAATTTTAGATTTCTACCTTTTTCTCATCCCTTCCCTAAGGAATCAATCTCTGACTTTTTCAGTGACTCTACAATCTGTCTTTCCCATTTCCATTCCCACCCTACCATCCCAGTTCGGGCCTTTAGCATCTTTTACACCAGTACAACTGCATCCTAACTGTTCTCCTTACCTCATGTCTCTTCCCCTTCCAAAATCATCTTTCATAGCACTGCTTGAAAAATCTTCCTAAAGTACACTTCTGAAAATCAATAGCTCCCCAAAGTCCAGATCCCTTAGTCTGATACTGAAGCCCTACAGAATGATCTGACATACCACTCCCTGGATGCACCCTACACTCCAGCCATGTTGTATCGTTCACAAAACCATATATACATTCTTGCCTCTTTGTATTTGCTCACGCTGTTTCATCGGCCTAAAATGCCTTTTGATCACCTTCCTCAGACAGTACTTTCTTTGCAGCTCTCTAATAAAACTATTACTAATGTCTTAAAAGTCGTTGGGTTTTTTTTTAATCTTATCCCTAGATTTACACAGTAAACTCCTTGAGGGCAGCAAGGGGCCTTGTCTTATCTCAGCTTTATATCTCTCTCAATTCCTACACATATTATGTGCTTAATAAATGATTATTGAATTTTTATTATATATAGGATTATAAATTTTGGTCTTAGGTGTCATTTACTCCGACTACTTCATCTTACAGATTAATATACTTGGGTTCAGAGGGTCCTCACTTGTATGAGTTCACACATACATAGGAAGGGACAGAGGCAAGATACTAATACAAATCTCCCAACTCCAAATCCAGCATTTCTATACTGCACCATGCCAGCTTTTTTAACAGTAGAAGAATCCCTAGTGGCAGTGGGTAAAGAGATTTTTTTTTTTATGAAACAGGCATTTATTTGTAAACTATGGTGCTATACATATACCAGGGATCTAGGGATCCTGCTGCTAAGTAAGATATCATTTCCTTCTATCTAAAACCAGTTACTTCCCTTGAACCAGAAAGCCAATTTCATTTGGCTCACTGGTGCCCTCTTCTGGATCTTATCTGTCACCATGTTCCTCTCCACTCTAGAAATTCCCTAATCTCACCTACTGGAAGATTCCAAGCTTTTTCCTTCTCCAGGACAGTTTAAGACACTCATCTCCAGTCATCCTGCTCTACATCTGGCCATTGGACCTAGATGGCTCCAGAAGAAAAAGTGAGGCTGGTGACTTTGCACAGCCCTGCCCCACTTAAATCTAATTCACTTGTAAGGCATGGCATCGCCTTCCTAACATTGTAGTTCTCGAGAACAAAGGACAAACAACAACAACAAGAGGTTACTCATCTAAAGTATTTTCAAGGGTGGAGTCAACAAGACAAATTAATAAGCATTTATTAGGCACCTACTACAACTATGCTAAGTGTTAAGGATACAAAAGAGTAACTATAAAGCACTATAGGGAAAGAAACAGGGATACAATAACAAGTAACAGGGTGGAGTTAAAGGGATGGATAGATCTCTTGGTTAAGCACAGCTTTCTAAACATGTAACAATAATAATGATGATTATGATAACTAGCATTTATATAGTGCTTTATGGTTTGCAAAGCACTTTACCTATGTTATCTCATTTAAGAAGCAATTGTAGCTACCTCGTTTAGTCCCTTACCTTTCCTCTCTTATCTGCTGGACTCCTAATTCTCCTAGATATTATTTCCAGATGGAGCGCCATAGATGTTCATTCAAATATCTTTCTCAAGCCAAGGAATTTGATTTAGCACAGCTAAATTAAATGAAGTACAAAGACTAAACAATATGTAATTGAATTTGGCCAAATTTTCAAAGAATAAATCATTTTTTATGTAATAGAGACTGTTTCTAAGCTTAGAAAATGACAAGTAAGCTACCCAGTTCTTGTTATGAGGCAAATATGTGTTATATTAATCCAATGTGACAAGCATTTATATATCTCCTACCATAAACTAGGTGCTGTGCTAGATGCTGGAGATACAGAAAACAAAAATGAAAGTTCCTGCCCCGGAGTTTACGTTCTAATCATTCTCTCTGGAAAATCACCCCTTTGAGGACAGGAACCACACAGCTTGTTCTTCTTTGCATCACCCATAGTGCTAGCATTGAGTCTGTGATCTTGAAGAAGGGAACTCTAACAGCCTGGCACATAGTAGGTGCTTAATAAATGTTAGTTGACTATCTTTAGATAGTGCCAAAACGTCTTTATGAGGAGTAAAAGTTAAACCATATAATTTTTGCAACTACGGGAGGCCAAACAACCACATACTTATAAAACTCATTTTTTGCTGAACATTTACCCACAAATCCTTGGTAGATCAGTGAATTTGTTTTTGAGCTAAAATGTCTCTAAGGTGGGAATAACAGTAGTAATTTTACAGTAAAGGTTAACAAAACATTTTCTTTACAACAAACCTGTAAGGTTAATAATGTAAATATTATTACCCTCATTTTATCAACGGTTTATTTTCTTTGCGTATCATAACTACATTCTCCTGCTGTCAAAAGAGAAATTCATGTGATATATTGGGTTCAACTTATCAAGACATGGTATTATTAATTGGCAGAAATCCTTGCATTTACAAGACTCCTTCTGCTGAAGAACATGGGGAGCAGCCCTTTTAACAGCTATAATTGAGAATGTGGCTACTGCTGGCAGTCCTGGGAATAAGTTTCTGGGGAGAGTCCACAGGAGAGCAATGAGGATGGAGCTCATCCTTGAGTTCATTCCATGTGAACATTGGTTGAAGCAACTGAGGTAAAGAAAAAATTTAAGAGGGTCATAGAGTCATCAGATATTGAAAGGCTATCACCTGAAGGAAGGATTTGTTCTGCTTGGCCCCAGAGGTCTGAACTAGAAGCAAAATTTGCAAAGAGTCAGATTTTGACTTGACAATGAAGGCTGTCCAAGAATAGAATGGGCTGCTTCAGAAGATGGTGGGTTCCATCTCATGGAGGTCTTTGAGCAAAAACTGGATGACCACTGTATTGTTCAAGGGCTCTTTAGGGGGTGGGGTGAGGGTTAGAGTGGAACTGAGAGTCCTTCTAAGTAGGAAAATCTGTGATACTGAGAAGGTGTCTATCTAGCTCGATGACCAAGAATTGTAAAACATGTTGCCTTTCAGTGCAAGTATCTCTTCTGCCTAAAGCTGATGATTATTATATCTGCAGAGCTAGGATGATCTTGTGTCTATTATTTATCCAGATACACTGGTAAATCATCTGACTGCTACTATGTTATTTGGCCTCTTACTAACCTAGAGAGCTCTAGAAATTGGCTTTTTGATTAGCAGCCAGTACAAAGCATCAATCTACTAATCCCTACTAATGCAGATCCTAATCTAATCCAAATAAAGGATTTGCTTTCTTGGAGAGAGGAGGGGACATGAAGGGTGAGGGAGTGGGGAGAGGTGTCAGATTTTTGGTTCACAAGAGTTTGGAAATAATGGTGGTTTCACAGGTTTGTTGATTATTAAAGCTAAGAGGAACGATTCCTAATTCAACCCACTAGTTTATAGATTTTTTTTAAAAAAAACATTTTACATGGGCAGTTAGGTGGTACTGTGGATAGAGTGCCAGGCCTGGAGTCAGGAAGACCTGAGTTTAAATCCAGCCTTAGATACTTGTTAGCTGTGTGACCCTGGGCAAGTCACTTAACCTCTGCTTGCCTCGGTTTTCTTCACTATAAAATAGGGCTAATAATAGTACCTACCTCCTAGGACTGTTATAAGGCTCAAATAAGATAATAATTATAAAGTGCTTAGCACATGGTAAGTGCTATTATCATCAGGTGATCAGTGGTAGTTCCAGGATTCTGATTCTGGTCTCTTGAGGTCTAGTGTCCTTGGCTTGGTGCTGTTTCCATCATAACCTGATGCTTCTCCAAGTAAATATCCACTAAAAAAGATCGGAGAAAGAAGACTAGGAGAATCTAGAAGACCTGCACAATGAATAAACTGTTAGTTAATTTGCTATTAACTAATAGTTCACTTATTAAGGCAAGGAGAAAATATGGTGTATTAAAAGGAGCTTTGTTGTTGGATATAGGAGATCTGGGTTAAGTCTTGGCTCTGACACTTCTTAGCTGGGTGGCTTTGGGCAAGTCATTTTATCTTTCTCAACTTCCACTGCCTCATTTGCAAAATGGGAACTTCTACAGGATTGTTGGGAGGAAAGTCTTGTGAAAGTCTTAAAGTGCCCTGGAAATATGATTTATTATTAGCCAGATTTTTTTTAACCAAGCACATTCTTCCTAAATTTTCTAATAAAAAAAGTGCCTACACTGTAGTGCTGTGTGCCAACAGCCTGACAAGGTCAGACATTTCCCATCACTCCACAGCTCTGCTGAGTCAGCTCAATTACTGAGGCTGATGATAATCTCCCAGGAGCTTTTCCTGCTATTCTTGTCACTGTCCCCAGCTAAATGGTTATGCTTTGAAAACCGGAAAGCAGAAAGCAAGGCCGAGGTCTACAAAAAGGGAAGATAATAATCTTCCACAAAATAATGGGATCATAGATTTCAAGCTGGAAGGGAGCATAGAAGCCATCTCTGTCCAAATTTCTCATTTTACATGCGAGGAAACTGAGGCCCAGAAAGGTTAAGTGACTTTTCTAAAGTCCCTCAGCTATTAATGGGTAGAATTAGGATATGAATTCCAGCTCTCTGGTTCAAATCCAGCACCTTTTCACTATTCCATACTATTTCTCCAAGTCTTCTGATGTATCATGATGGTGTTGACCCTGAGTACTCAAAGGCTGTACCAGGGAATGTGGAGTTATGCCTTGGGTACTAGACTGGGAGTCAGGAAGACCTAGGCTCAACTTCCACTTCAGATCCTTCCTAGCTATATGATTCTGGGTAAGTCACTCCATCTCTGAGCCTCAGTTTCTTCATCTGTAAAATGAGGTCTTGGACTCCACGGCATCTATGGTACCTTCAGCTCTAAACCTATATCCTCTGGAAGGTTCTCCAATGCCAAAAAAGCTTCAAAATGGTCAGGAGGAAGACTGAGTCTGATGCAAAGTATCAACCTAGCTCTAAGTACAGAAATCAGTGATGTTCAGCTCCCGTTCACTTCTTGACTGACTGTGGTAAAGTGGTAGAAAAAGAGCCTGCTTGGGAACCATTTATAAAATTAACAGTTGCTAGTCTACACGTGTAATCTTTGTCCAAGGACCAATGAATCTATGCTCTGTTGGAAGAATTGAACTACACTGATGGTGACATTCTCATGAGAAAACCAGAAGACCAAGAGAAGCTGGACCTAAGATGGCTCATGGATTCCAAGACAGATAAACAAAGGAGTTTTTGCTGTTCAGTCATGTCCAACTCTTTGTAACCCCATTGGGCAAATACTGAAGTGGTTTGCCATTTCCTTCTCCAGCTCATTTTACAAATGAAGAAACTGAGACAAACAGGGATAAGTGACTTGCCCAGGGACACACACTTAGGAAGTGTCTGAGGCCAGATTTGAACTCAGGAAGATGAGCTTTCTTGATTCCAGGGCTGGCACTCTATCCACACTGAGCCACCTAACTGCCCTCATAAAGGAGTTAGTGATGTTGAATTAATCACATACCAACGGTGGTGAGAAACATTACTTTTATGGGACTCTGGATCATTTTCTTTCACAACATTCACAAGTAACATAAACGAGTAGATTCCCACGAAAACAACTGCAGTTTATGCATTAGTGTCTATTACAGAAGATGAAGACGTAGAGAAATGCTGTGAAAAACTGAAAAAGATCCTCCAGACCAAATCACTATATGTTTTGACACTCAATGACATCAAAGTGAAAGTTGCATGGACAGGATGGAGAAATTTATGTTGAAAAATACAGCTCAGGTCCAAGAATCCAAAGTGTGCAAAAACTTTTACCCTACTCATAAGTCCCACAAATACATGTGTGTGCACACTCTGGAAGTTCAGCTGACGTAAAATCACAAGCAAAAGAGACCATGAGCTGCCTCATCCAGCAAACACAATCTCCTTGGCAAGAGGAGGGGCACAGAAGCTAAGGACCATACAAGTTTACAGTGCAAATACATTTGGAAAACACTATAGAGAAGGATGGTGGAAGACTGCAAACATTACTGCCTCCCAAAACAAGTCATCCAAATGAATATGAGACTACCAAAATGTTGATATGAGATCAAAATGACTCTTGGTATTCTAAGAGCTTTTATGCTGAAATTTTCAGGAAGAGAATGAGATATAAAATGGAATAGATCTTTCAACATATCTATAATGATTTATTTTTATCAATGCCTGTGGAACTATGATACTTGGGTCCTAATACTTTAGTTCCTGGTGTGCTACATCTAAACAAGTAGAAAGATAATATACTTGGGAAGAGCAGCTGTACATGACCAATTACACAATGAAGAAATCAATGCTAGAGGTGATGGAATGTAAAAAGCATGGATGAATCATTTTGTAAGATACCCCCCAAAATTTTTAAAGTCGTGGGCAACATTATTAGTACCAAAACACAATTGAGAGAACATCTGATCTGTATATCTATTTTCTCATCTGCATCAAATCTTTGTGAACCTGTACCTTGATAAAAATGAAAAAGAAACCAGCAGGCTTTTTACCAATGATTTTCTACATATTTATAGTCATACACTTGAATTGAAAGGCAAAAATAACAAAAGGCTCTCAGGAATGTAGAAGAGCAGTTGGCCTTGAGTTTGAAAACAGCCTCTGAAACTTACTAGTTATGTGACCTTGGGCAAGTCACTAACCTCAGTTTCCTCATTGGCAAATGGGGATAATATTAGCAACTACCCCACAGAGCTGCTATGAGATTAGATAACATATGTAAAACTCTTTTTAAAAACCTTAAAGTGCTATATAAATGCTGGTTATTGTTATTATTGTCTCATTTTATCATCATTTTAAATGTAGTTCATATAGAAATGGTCCAGAGGCAGCTAGCTATACTTGAATAAAAGAATTAGGCAGTAGGTCCATCCTGTGTCAGCTCAATGGAAGCATCATTGGCACACTGCCAGTGGCATACAGGACAATTGGATTGGTATATATCTCCTCCTGTTCCCATAAGATTTTAATCTCTTCTGCTTGTTCTCTTCATTTTGAAAGCTTTTCATTCCATATAGTTTCGAGATTTGGGGTATTTGGTATGACCACTTCAACTTTAAAATGCTGTTCTTAATGTATCATTGTTCTGTCTGGGTGATTGCGGGAAACGGTGAGGTCTGCGACAATCCTCTGATTCCAGTGTAGTTGAATTCTCTGGGGGTATTTTGAGGTCTGTATATGGTTTGTGGAATACAGAGAAATATACGAAGAGGGAAGTCCCTCTTCTCAAGAAAGAAACCAATGTATATTAAAACATTAAATCTGGAATCACATAACCTGGATTAAATCTGGGCTTCACCACTTTGTACAATTATTGCTTGGGCAAATAACTTTATCTCTCCGAGCCTCAGTCTCCCTACCTGTAAAATCGAGGTCAGGGGAAGTTGGAGTCAATGATCTTTAAATTCCCTTCTAATCCTAACATTTTTACATTCTCAGTTCCTTTGGAATCTCAGAGATCATCTAGTTTAACCTAACCCTGAATAAGATTCTTCTTCGACAACATTCCCAAGTGGTCATCCAACCTTGAAGGGAAACTTTTAGTGATTAAAAAAAAAAACCAAAAACCTCACAACATTCTAAGCTGCCCCTAGAAATTGTGGACAGTTTTTATTGTTGGTTAGTTTTCCGTCATACTGAGCCTAAATCTCCCCCCCTGTATGTACCACCTAGTGCTCTTAGTTCTTGCTTCTGGGTCTAATCCTTCTCTCATATGATAGCACTTCAAACATCTGAACATGGTGTTATTAGATCCTCTAGGCAAAAAAAAAAAACCCCTCCAATTCCTCCAAATGATCTTCAGATGGTACAGTTCCCTGCCTCCTTATTTAGATGGATTCTAGTTGACCTTACTAAAACTTGTGCCAGAACTGGGTATTCTATATTTTATGTTCTAGCTTTGAAAGTCCCTTCTGACTCCAATACTCTATGATCTCACTTCCCTTTTGGTTCTAACATTCTATGTTCTAAGGTTTTTTTCCAGCTCTACCATTTGGAAAATGTTTTGTAAACTTTTAAGAGCTACATAAATGTGAATTATTCTTTTTCAATCATATTCTATGGCTCAGATGCTTTCCAGCTAGGATATTCTATAATCTATGGTCTTACTTCCAAGAAATAAACCAAGCATTGAGGACAAAATGCCGCTTGGTAATTGGAGGGGGTAGTGAGGAGAAGAATCTTGATAACAAAAAAAAAAAAAAATCCTCCATTTGTACAGCGTTAACAACTTAGTAACCAAACAGAGCAATCAGCATTTCCCTTTATCCAGTAACAGGATCTTGTCAGAAAAGGGCAAGAAGAGTATATTTTCCTACTTTTCCAGATAGCAAACTGTTTTCTTAATGAAGCCTATGAAGGTACTGAAATCCATTTTCCCCTCAGAGTCTGATCACCCCAGAGGGTGCTCCTAGGGAGAATTAGATGTAGTTTGACCTACCTTTTACCTTTTAATGTCAAGAGAAATTCAGTCGAAGTCACCTAAATTCTCAGGAGTATTCTTGAAGCCTTGAGCAAGCCATACCCTTTACTGAACTGCACAGAATTAAACCCTCCAATTCTGGGAAGGTGGTGGTTTTCGTTACTTGAAAAACATACAGAGCATTTGGAGAAATAAATCTGCTTTGCATTCTAAGGCAAATTTGTGTTTGAGGATGAATGCTTGACAAACTGGAGGATGTTCAGAGGAGAAAAACCAGGATGATGAGAGGGCTCAAAATCCTGTCATAAAAGGTAGAGCTGAAAAAGTCGGGCTGTTTAGCCTAGAGAAAAGAAGACATAATAACTGACTTTGAATATTCTGAGAGTTTTATGTGGGAAAATAGAAGACACAATAGGTCATTATTTTAGGTCTAGAAAGGACCTCAGAGATCATTAAGTCCAGGGGTTCCTAACCTGGGGTCCACAAAATTGTTTTGTTTTGTTTTTAAATATTGTGGTAGCAGTACTTCCATATAGTTAATTTCCTTTGTGACCCTATGAATTTTATTTTCTGCCCTTAAAAACATGATTCTCACAAACGGTCCATATGCCTAAGAGGTCTGGGATACCAAAAAAGTTTAAGGAGCCCTGCTCTAGTTCAACCGATAGCTAAATAATAATTTGATATACAATGGTCATTAGCAACAGTGCATACAGCATCTCCTTGCAGACTTCCAGAGTAAGCTCCTTACTGCCTTTTTTTTTTTTTTTTTTTTTTTTTTGGTGAGGCAATTGGGGTTAAGTGACTTGCCCAGAGCCACACAGCTAGTGAGTGTTATGTGTCTGAGGTCACATTTGAACTCAGGTCCTCCTGACTCCAGGGCCAGTGCTCTGTCCACTGTGCCACCTAGCTGCCCCACCCTATTACGTCTTGAAGGAAACTATTATACTTTTGGATTCTTCTAATAATTAAGAAATTATCCTTTTACTAAACAGAAATATACTTTCTTATATCTCCTACCCATTCATTGAAGTTCTGCCCTCTCGAGCCTAGCAAAATTAGCTCAATATATCCTCCTTAGTGCCACTGGAATAATTTTTGGGGAGAGGAAAAAGGGGGGTGGGTGGAGGGAAGTACTAATTATAGTCACAGAGACCTGAATTCTAGGGCCAACTCTGCTACTACCTACATAGCTGTCTGGCCTTGGGCATGTCACAAAATTTCAATGGATTTTCTCATTTATAAAATGAGAAGGTAGAACACAGATGATCATTAATGTCTCTTCCCATTAAATTTTTATTCTATTCAATTCTACTCTGTTCTGTTCTATACGCTGTTCCCTATACCTGAAATGCCTTCCATCCCCTTCTTTTCATAGTGAAAGCTAGCTGGAGAAGGAAATGGCAAACTACTCCAGGATCTTTGCCACCCCAAACAGGGTCATGAAGAGTTGGACACAGTTGAACAACAATTGAATTTCTAACCATGTTTTCTGACCCAACTGACTGAATGAGCCCCTCCAAGAAGCTCTTCCTAACAACCTTCATACAGCACTTCTCCAAGGCATTTACCACATAGCATTAAATTTTATAGTTGAGTTTGTGCCTTATCCCTTTTACTGAACTGTAAGTTACACAAGGACAGGGACCATGCTTTACTTAGACTTTTTATCACCTTAGTGCCAGCATTGTGCTCCGCATACATGCAGTAAGTGCCTCACAAATGTGGTATTGTATTGTTGTAACTGACCCTCATTATGATATGGTCACTAGAGCCCTCATCATGCCATCCTCTGAACATGTTCCAGGTTACCAATGCCCCTCCTAAAACTGTCTATAAATTTTATATTCTTATATGTGTGCATATTATCTCCCTCCTTTAGAATGTAAGACTATTTCACATCTGTTATTATATCTCCAGTGCTTAGCATAGTGGCTGGCAAAGAGTAGGTGCCAATAAATGCTTATTGAGTGATTGACTGATTGGTAAAACGTTCTGTCCAGAACTGATTCATGTAAGAGCTTTGAGAGGGGAAGTTTTGCTTAAAGAATTGGACGGAGGACATTGGCCATTTAAATCAACTAGACTTCAAGCATGTTAAAAGCAAAACCTCCCTCTGTGAAATCAAATGCTTTTTTTAGCATCAGGACCAGTGTCCGACTGGTTCTGGGCCTGAATCACTTCACTCATGTACAGGCGATCATCACAAAGGATACTGAAGCTCCTATCCGTGATTGCTAAGTGCCAGAGGTTAATTCGGAGGTCATCCGCAGACATGTAAGTCTCACAGTCGCTATTGACAGAAATGGAGTTGATGTGATAGGTATGACCATTGGCAAAGATTCTCCGGGGGCTGACCTCCACCATCAGATCCATGGGCTTCAGCACAGGCACCTGTCCCAGGGAACAAGCAGAGAGAAGTGTCAGAGAGGAGGATGCAGCAGAAGGAACTTTGGGTTTGGTGGACATGGACTGGTTTGAATTCTGTTTCTGGCCCTGATTACCTCTCAGAGCCCTAGTTTCCAGAGGGATGGGTTGGGGTGTAATATTATTTCTAAAATCCTTAAATCTTATGTTGCTTTACTGAGTACCAGTGAGGCATCAAGCACTGTGAGCAGCTGGATGGAAACTCAATGAGGGAAGGTACCATCTACATTCGGTTCATTTATTATTCCTTTTATTTGTCGCTACCCCTCGGAGCTCTGTCTTCTTTGCTAAAGTATTATTCCAATGTGTCATGGTGGCATGGAAGCTCTGCAAGGGGAAGATAAAATTCAGTAGCTCCTACCAAGCTGGAAAGACTTTGAGGATGGGTGCAACCTAGATGAACTCAGATTCACCAGACGGTTGGCCATCAAGTGATGAATTTCTTTGGCTGCAGCACCTGGTGGACAGGTAATGACTCGCCTCTCTGGGAGATACTGAGATCTTCCCCCTTAAAATAGGCTCCTTGAGGGTGGGAATATTATTAAAGTATGAAAATGTGAATAGATGCTATAGCAGCTAATAGCCTTACTGGGGCAGTGTTTGCAACTTTCAACCTAGGATGCACATGGGGAAAACACATTCTTATATATACTCTACAAGAAACAAGATGATTTTCAGCCATGTGTGACTGATGAAATGCTGGATAGGCATGGAAAAGGGAGAAAAGGTGGTGGCAATATAGATAGAGCAAAGGAATTCCCAAGCAGATCCTGAACAAGGCCTGTGTGCATATTAGCCAAGATTTGAAAACTGCCTTCTTCTACCCTTTCTGTTAATGTCTGTGGGGACTACGAGCCTTCCCTCTGACACCAGGAGAACTGAATGGCTTCAAGGTTCCCTGACATCATCAATGAAGGTACTGTTTTCTAACAACTCAGAAACCATCTGTTCCATGACGGTCTTCAAGAGCTTCTGTGGCCAAAATATTTATTTCCTGGTGGCCAGCTTCTTAGAGATGGACCGCTTAGGTAGGAGACAATATTAGATGGTATTTCACCACTCCAAAAGCACAACTTCTTTACCACACTCAGTAGGCACAGTGCTTGGCACACAGTGAATGCTTAATTTACTTACTGATAGGTTGTTTGGCTTGTGAGAATCCAAGATCACTTCCAAATTATAATGAGATGTTGAAGAAGGACAGCAATGGAAGGCAACTAGATTTACCATAAAATGAATGCTATTTTTCCATGGAGGGAATTTGGGAGGGGGGCATAAAAATATGTTTATTTATAAATAGCCCTATTTAGAAGCTTCCTTTATTGTACATTGCCAAACACCTCTCCTATCTGGGTACTGGTGAATTGTGCCTTACCTTGGACCTCATCTTCACTTGGAACTAATCCAACTCATATAAATTGACTGCAATTCCTCTTGTTATAGGGATGGGGCAAAGACCTGTGATCTCATTCATACAGCGAGCTTGCAGGTAGGGAAACTCTACTAATGCAGGCTGGCACCTTCTCTATAAATTTTAGTCAAAGAGAGTTGCTTGGGGCACTAAGAGGTTAAGTGGTTTGCCCAGGGCCATACAGTCAGTGTGGATCACAGTGGAGACTTGAACCTAAGTCTTCAGAGTTTAGAGAACAGCTCTTCAACCACAAATCCAGGCTATCTCTTCTTATAAGGGTAATTCCTAAAACAATGGGACAGCTAGGCCTTATTTGTTTTTGACTGTTAACTAAAAAGGTTACAGGGATCTTAACCACTGGCATGTCTCCATTCCTGCTTTGCTGAAAGGAAGCAGCCATGGGTAGAAGATTCCTACTTCAGAAAGGGAAAGAGAGAACATTCGTCCCTCCCAGGAAAGGTTGGTTAAGCATTCAGATTACTTGCTCTCACAAGGGCTGGTGCCAACTCCTTTTCCCTTCCTAATCATTACATACAAGATAATATTTGTAAAGCATTTAGCACAGTGCCTGGCACCAGAAGGTGCTTAATATATACCTGCTCCCTTCCCTTGAAGCTCAGATTGTGAAATATCTTAACAAATGAAGTGTCAAACAAGGGCCTAATTAAGGGAAATAGAAGTGTAGCTGCGGTTACACAGGAGGAATGATGTTAGGCAGCAGAGAGCTCTGGAGATTGGTTGTACAACTCCGATAGCCCCAAACCTATACAAGGGAACACAATTATCACTGTGGCATTGTGCTGAGCTAATAGGTGCCAAATGATAAAACTTTCAATGACTGGGACACCCATTCATGCTGCCCTCAGACTTTTCAAGCTGGCTACCTGATCCTCCAAACACTTGTCTTCCCATTGCCCCCATTCCTTCGCTCCTATCAAATTCACTCTCTCCACTAATAACTCCAGTCCTTCTACCCCTCCCCTTTGTTGTGGTACATTCCCTAGCCTCCTACCAACCCATCCTGGACACCTGTCACTTTCCCATGACCCTATCCTTCTACCAAACCTTCCGAGTCCAAACTTAAACCAAGTTATGCAACTGTGCCAATTGGTGTCATCACACATCCATACCATTTATCGCCAGAGGGGCCTCGGACAGCTACTTATTCCTTCTACTCATTTCCAGTTGCTTCACTACCAAATTCACCCCAGGGGCTATGCTAAGACCTTTTCAAGCCCAAGTTTTACCCTTCCCTTAATCAATATTAGCTGGTCGTTTCACCAACTACCTTACTGACACGATTTCCACTTGTAGATTTAAAAAATCCATGAAAGCAGAGACCAGGTCTAAATCTTTGCAGCCCTCGCAATGCCTAGAACTGGGCCTTCCACTAGAGGTTAGGTGACTATCTGTGGTTACTCAGCTTGGCAAAGGCTGAATTTGAACCCACATTTTCTGACTCTGTGGCCTGCTTTCTAGATACTAGGCCATGCTGCCATCAAAATCATTTCCATTTACGTACTAGCTTTCACATAATTTTTGTGGGTAATTTTTTCAGCCAACATGCTTAAACATAGATTTTGCTTTTCCAAGGACAAAACTGAATACAGTTCTATATTTATGATCACTCATACTTATCCCATCTGAGCCTAGGAATGTGCATAGTTTTTAAGACCCAACACAAAACCTGGGCTCCTAATCAGATGACAATTTCTCCGCGGAGGATATAAGTGGCATCTCAATGGCCTGCTAAAATGCTTCTCCACAAAAGAAGAAGTCTGTCAATAAACAGAGATCTAATCTCTGCCTCTCTATGGGGAACAGAATTGCCTCATTAAATCACTCCTCTAGTCTTAAATATCATCAAAACAGAGCAAGTGGTACTATTTAAGGCACCTCAGCAACCTTCTGGCCATAAATCTCTCCTTTAATACTCCTAAATACACCTAAAATTCGATCACTACTCCTTTCCTCCAGCCCTTTTCATGTAAAGGGATACATGTAGTCTTTATCACCTTAGTAAGAAGTAATTAGTAGAACAATTAGCCTGGAAGACTCTCAAGGTTATGGAGACAATGTTTTGTGGTCAAAAGGGCAATGTACTAGGCTTCACTAACTATGTAACTTCATTCATCATTTCCTTTCTCTCGGTTTCCTCATCTGTAATATAAAGGGACTGGATGGTTTTTCTAAGTTTCCAAGTTCTATGCCTGATGAGCTCTGAATGGAATATAGAGAAGGCAAATTTTGATGGGTATGATGATGGGCAGGGAGGTTCCAGAACAGCTAGATGAGGGATTTCAAGCAACCTAAAATCACTGAGTATCTTGTAGATGTGAGGGAATTAAGAGGTCTTGAAGACAGATTTTTCTCCTTTGCAACTCAGCCTAAAATAAAGCTGATTTAGTATAGTAAAAAAGAGGTTCAGCTTAGAGTCTAGAACCTGGGTTTGTAGCCTGGCTCTGGGACTTACTAATGAGGTGACCACAGACAAGTTAGGTTTTTGTTCTTTGCTTGTTTTTTTGTTTGCTTGTTTTTAATGGAGGTTTTTCTGTTACTTTAATTGCCTATTGACTAATTTAATTCATAATTTCTTTTTTAACATTTAAAAAAATTTTAATTCCAAATTTTTCCTACCCTCCTTCCTCTCTCCTCTTCTTAAGAAGGCAAGCAATTTGATATGGATTATACGTGTGCAGCCATGCTAAACGTATTTCTGTATTAGTCACGTTGGCAAGTTAGTTAATTTCTCAAACCTTGGTTTTTTGGTCTATAAATAAGAAAAAAAAATAATATTTGCACAACCAACCTCAACAGGGTTATCATGAGGAAAATTTTTCGGAAATCTTAAAATGCCATGAAACGGGAAAGCTCATTGTTGTCATTACACGTGTTGTTATACAAGATGGAGTCTCGTATCTAACTCAGCTCTATTAGGATAAAAAGTGGGACCACATCTGTAAGTGAGGATGGACTGGGAGTACAAGAAAACTACATTTTAATTAAACACCAAGAAAAAGAGTAGAAGATTACCAGTTAATAAGCTCCTCAGTTGGGCCCAGCTGCATACTCATTTGATAAATTCTAAGTCTGTTTTGGTTTTAACTAATTGTGACCTTGGGTAAATTACCTCCCTGTGACTGGCCTCAGCTGCTTGGTCTGGGTAACGAAGGATTAATTGTAGCAGGTAATCGTTATGGTCCTTCAAAGGTCTTACATTTGTAGTCTACATTCCAACATCCCTTTCAACTCTAACTTTCTAGAAGAAAAGGACGTGAACATCCCTCCTTTCTCCTGGAGTACTTATGGCCCCTTTCTTACCTGTAGTGATGTCACTGTAGACAAGTCTTTGAGTTTTCCTTCTTCATCTTTTAAGTTATATCCCTCGGGCCTCTTATCACGTTCAGTAACCTTCCATAATTTGATAGTTTTATCTAAAAAAAAAGTCATTAACAGCAGCATTTAAATATCCATCTTTCACTTCTATTAGATAATCTTTTTAACATTTTAGGATCATGGATTTAGAGCTATAAAGGACCATAGAAATCACTGAATCAAACCCACTCAATTTATAGATGAAAAAACAGGGCCAGGTGAGGTAAATGACATGCCCCAGATTATACAGGCAACACATTAAGGATTCAAAGCTAGGTCCTCTGACTTGAATTCTGGCATCCTTTCCCTAGGACAATGATAGGTGTCACTATTTCTCAGTTGGTTTCATGGATGCCTCCATGAAAGGGGTATCCTGAAACCAATCATATTATTTATTTCATCTATTAAACAATACCTTACTTTTCAATACATTAAGGACTTGTGATCTTATTTGCCTGAGGGTTCCCTTTAGCAATGAACATCATAACCCTTCTATACACTGGTAGATGATTTCATAAATTTCTGGGGCCCAAACCACTCATCTTCTCACGGTCAAGTTTTTGGGTGATGAGCTTTTCCACATTCAAGCTAGGCTGTTCCTGAGCCATCCTCAAAGTTTTTCTAGCTTACAGGGTCCATAGAACTTCCACGATGCTAACATACCTTCTATGAATCCAGAGCCCTGTCATACCCCAATAAGGTGATGAAGGGCAAATTTCATGGAGATTACCAAAACCAACTGGCTTCATTCACTTTATGTAGTGTCTTCTCTGTCCTTTCTCTCCAAAAGATAATTCAATATTTTCTAATTGTATGCCGTAATTAACATCCACACAAGCTATCTCTCTATTGATGCTTTCTGTAGGTGTGGCAATGGGGTCTCCCCTTCTAGAGTGTAGGGAAATATTGTACTGGCAGGGTATGATGGCCAGACAAGAGGTGATAAGGATAATCCTTCCCCTAATGGGCCTTCCGGCCCCTCTCCCATACAATGTAAAGTTCTGAAGGTCAAGGATTATTACATTTTTTTTGTCTTCACATCTCAGCCCCCCACCACAGTACCTGGCTAACTCCAAGTACAGCTCCAAGTATCACATTATCTCTAACAAATGCAGAAGTATCAACAAAGGAAATCATTCATTTACTAATTACTGGTGGCTATTAAGTGGTAGACAGACTGCATAACAATCAAACAATCCGTTTCAAATTAACACTGAAGGCTATGAAGAGTAGTAGTAACATTGCAGACTATGAAGAAGTAAGGAAACAGTCTGACGATTTGCATGCCAGTTCCCTGGCCTTACCATTTGTGGACAAGAGAGAATGGGCTGCATTCTGCTGGGGGAGCCATTTAATCTTGTTAATTTTCTCTTCTATCTCCAAGCTCTTCAAATAGTCAAACTCCGGCTCATGGCTCTGGAAAGTGCTGTAAACATTGTACTCGCCCTGGCTGTGAGGCTCATTCTTACTCTGAGAAGAAGGAAACACCAGAAAAATAAAGGGTCTCTGACGGCATCAGGACAATTAGGCATTTAGGGACGTGGGTCCATGAAACATTGTCAACAGGAAGCACCTGATATTGTCAAACATGCAATTAGGTACAATTTTCCATGTGGTTCAATTACACAAATCAGAATTTCAAAAGTTTTTAAAATGGAGCCTCATAGCTTTAGCTTCAGAAGTGGAAGACACTTCAGAGAGGGTCTAGAATAACCTCCTCATTGTACAGATGAGGAATAAGGCACAGAGATCTCAAGTGACTTGCCTGTTAGGATGTAACTACCTTAGGAGAATTTTCTTTTTGTCTTTACTTAGTGTTATCTTGGCCTTTCACATCACTCACATACATGATCCTTTGCCACATCTTTCCATTCTCATATGTGTGACCTTCTCCCCATTCATGCAGCCACAGCCCTAATTCAAGGCTTTAGCATCCTGCAACAGCCTTCCAAATAAAATACTCTCCCTGATTCAAATCTCTCCCCTCTCCAATCCGTTCTCAACTCACCTGTCGAAAGCATGTTTCCAAAGCACAGGTCTGACTATGTCAACTCCTGTGATTAAAGAGCTCCTATTCCTTCTAGGATCAAACATAAAACCCTCTGTTTGTAATTTAAGGCTGATCACAAGCAGACCGCTTTCTATGCATCCTGTCTCCTTACACTTTATTTATTCCTTTTCGCCTACCTACTCCATGATCCCGCTACAATAGCCTATTTGCCATTCTTTGAATACCCCATTTCCCATTCCTTTGCACTGTTATCCCCTATGCCTGGAATGCTCTGTTCCTTCATCTCTGCCTCTTAGCTTCCCGGACTTCCTTCAAGGCCTATCTCAGATCCCCAGATCCCCTCTAGCTGCTAATGCCATCCCCTCCAAAATCACCTTCCTAGGTCGGGCTACTCTGTATCTATCTTACATATAACTAACCCTTTCCATGTTGTCTCCCCATATGAATGTGATGTCTGTGAGAGAAGGGACTGGGTTTGCTTCTGTCTGTATCCCCAGCACTTAGCCCAGCATCTGGCGTAGAGTAAGTACTTAATGTTCATTGATTGACTGACTGCATCCCCAAAGCTTAGCACACTGCATGGCACCTAGTAAGGGCTTAGTAAATACCTGTTGACTGACTGAGTGATTGCTCAAGGTCACACTGATCCTAAGTCCAAGGTACTAAGTGACGGAACCAAAATTTGAACCCAGGTCCTCTCACTAAATCCAGTACACCTTCCACTACACCAACATTTTAAATTGTACTTGCTACACCTGATTATAGGAGCTTCAAAACAAAACTTCCATGCCAGATTTTAAATTGGCATAGAACCTCAAAAGATATAATGGCTGGGAGAGGAAGTTCTTTCATGGAAGTTTGAAGGCATACGCGGAAACTGTCCTATCTGTAAATCAGTCCACAGGAATTACCCCAACTGTACAGATCAACTAAATTCTGGATGGAAAACCAATTTACTTAATTTTTTTCCCATGAGTTGAAAATTAGTGATTTCAAAAAATCACTAAATTTATAATAGAGTAGCCTCAAGAGTGTGTATGTAGATCAGATGGAGTGGGTTTGAAGTGGGTTTTCCTGTCATTGGCACAGTAGAATGTGCACTGGGGTAAAAGGCAGGAGAATTGATTTCTAGTTCTCACTCAGGAGATATATGCAACTTCTGGTTAGTCTTTTAACCTCTATGGATATTCTCTGAAAAATAAGCGTATTGGATTCAGTGATATTTAAGATCTATCCTAGATTTCATTTTCTAGAAGATTTGCAAAGATACAGGGAAAAGATCCTAGCAACTATTTTGTCCCATCTATTTTACCGTGTACTTAAAACTTCGTCCTAACAGTGAAAGCACATATGGAGAATGAGGTACTTTCAGACTTCAGGATCTAAATTCCCAGGATGAGGTCTAAGGGGGTCCTGTCTCATTTTGTTTTCTCCCTGAATGCAGCACGCATAATTGGCTCTATGGTAAATACTGTTAGAGAGATGTTCCAGTGTCATATCAAATATCATCCGTGTCCTAGCCTGTCTTACTTGGCTGACAAGCAATCATGATGACTGGAAAAGAGCAAAATTATCATTATCCTCACTGGCAAATAACTCTCCTTTAGAAAATGCAATCCATGTGTGTTCTCAGGTAGATGCAGAAACCATCCTGTCTGTAAATTGAAACAGAAGAGCTGCCCCAGAAGAGCTAAAATCAGAATGCAAAGAAGTTGGATCCAATGAATATTAGAGGCGGAAGGAACCTTGGAATACAGAAGGTCAGAACCAGAAGGGATTCAAGGTCATTTCCTCCAATATCTTTATTATATAGCAGATGAAATCAAAGCCCGAGAGAAGGGAAATGACATGCCTACAGGCACTCAAGTAGTTATCAGATCAATGAGGTTTATTCAATCAAATGCAATCATTTAGATGAGTGTGAGTTAAAAAAAAATTAATGTTTAAAAAATGATTGTTTTAAAACTTTTGTTTTCAGTCTTTTCAGTCATGTCCCACTCTTTGTGACCCCATTTGGCATTTTCTTGGCAAAGATACTAGAGTGGCTTGCCATTTCCTCCTCCAGCTCATTTTACAGATGAGAAAACTAAGGCAAACAGGATTAAATGACTTGCCAGGGTCACAGCTACTAAGTGTCTGGGGCCAGATTTGACCTCAGGAAGATAAATCTTCTGACTTCAGGCCCAGCACTTTAAATAGTGTGGGAAAATCACAGGATTTAGAGTTGAAAAACCTGTGTTCAAATTTTTGTTCTACTCCTTATGACATGTGTGATCTTGGCCAAATAACTTCAAAATTCCAGGCTTCAGTTTCCTCATCTGTAAAAAGAGGGGTCAGGACTGTTTGATTTCTGAAGTACCTTCTAGTTTTAATATCCTTTGATTCTTTTTTTTGGGGGGGGGCGAGGCAATTGGGATTAAATGACTTGCCCGGAGTCACACAGCTAGTGAGTATCATGTGTCTAAGGCTAGATTTGAACTCAGGTCCTCCTGACTCCAGGGCTGGTTCTCTATCTATTGTGCCACCTAGCTGCCCCCAATTCTTTTTTTTAAGTCATCTTTTATTCTTTCCCTCTGAGATCACCCCAATTTACCCTGAATATCTTTCCCATACATAGTTGTTTTCATGTTGTCTGCCACCATTGATTGTGAGCTCTTTGTTGGCAGGGACTGTGTCTGCCTTTTGTTTGCATCCCTAGTGACTGGCACAGCGCCTGGCACACAGCAGGCATTTAATAAATGCTTGTTGACTAGACTTGTTAACTAGCTATATTTAAGTACATATGTGTATTCACAGAGGATATATAGATAGGTATATTTGCAAATATATGGAAGATCTGTGATTTTCCAACCACTGATGCTGATTGCATCCATCTGTGACTTAGTAGATAAGTCCTAAGCAGTTGTCTGAGGCACTAGCAGGGGAGGGGAACTTGTGACCCTCTATGTCCTCAGGTGCGGCCCTTTGACTGAATCCAAACTTCACAGATCAAATCCCCTTAATAAAAGGATTTATTCTGTAAAACTTGGACTCAGTTAAAAGGCTGCACCCGAGGACCTAGAAGGCCACATGTGGTCTCAAGGCCGTAGGATCCCCACCCCTGAACTAGGATCACATAGCTAAGAAGTATCAGAGGTGGAATCTGAGTTTTAAGAAAAAAATGCTCAAATTAAGAAAATTACATGTAAGCCCTAAAACAATCTTTTTCTCTTGACCAAGTCTCATATAACAATCTAGAAATAGGTAAACCCATATTAAAACTGTCCCCATTTCATGAAAATCCCAGGATTCTGAGCTAAAGGAGATCTTAAGGATCATCAAGACTGACTCCCTCATTTTACAGATGAAAAAATCGAGGCCTAATGAGGTAAAGTAACTTGCCCAAAATGCAGGTGGGATTAGAACCTATGTCCTGTGACTCCCACTCCAGTGCTCATGTCATCAAGCCACATGTCACCTATTGGGAGGCTTTAACATATGTATTAAAGGCTCTCCTAGGAACCCAAAAGATCCCACCCAAAGGGATTGAGGTAGGGAGTAGAAGTAGCCTGGCGATTTCTTCGCATACAAAGGAGAAATAATATTGCATAGACCTGCAGGGAGGGGGGTGTAAAATATTTATCATATATTGAAGAATACAAGTCAACCATCTGAGATTTTCAAAGTCTTGTCCTAAATGGGAGTCGACTGAAATACCAAGCATGTAGGCAGCAGTATTCTCCTGCTTTGCTATTTTAACAGGGTTGAGGTTAAGAACAACAGTAGGTTGATACTAGGTCCAGAGGGTGAATATTCATTCAGGTATTTATTCAACAATACAGAACCAGTCATTATGCTAGGCATTGGAATACAAAGATAAAAAAATTATACAGTCTCTGTCATCAAGGAGATGTGATATAATTTGAGGAAAAGAAATAGGCCACATTTATAAATAAGCATGATCCAATGCAGAACATTATAAAGACAAAGCGGAGGTCTAGATGAAGCACTATAGGAAATATGGAGAGGAAAAGATCAAGTTTGCCAGAGGGTGTCACTGAAGGCTTCGTGGAACAGGGGGCATAGGAGATGGGTCTTAAAGGAAGGGAGGATTTCAACAGGCAGAGAAGAAAATTATGGCTGCCACATCAGGGAAAGCAGTAAGCACCATTGTGTGTGGGTGTAGGAAAGCTCAGACTATCATTTGTGCCAAGTGGCTGATTCAGCGCTGGAGTGGTAGAGATCAGAGGGGCTATTTTAGTTAGGTTATAGTACACTGCTGTTGTGGTGAGCAGCGTGGGAAGGTGTAATCTGGGATGTGTAAGCATGAGGAAGGGCTTGGTACCAGGCCCAGTGGACTTAACTAAGCTGGCCCATTTGAGTGCCTTTAAAGGACTTAACGTTTGGCCACAGAGGCAAAAACAGACCCTGGCGAGCCTCCACAGCATGGGGAAAGCACTGATGCGTTGTCTGAGTTTCCAAAGGAGAAATTCTTCTGATGTGTGTATGTGTATGTGTCTCATTCCTGGGACAAGAGGTAACATAGCACAGTGGATAGTTATCCTTGGAGCTGACAAGCCCTTGATTCTAGCTACATACTGGCTGGGTGACCCTGGGGAAGTCAGTCAACTTTTTAGTCCCCACCCACCTCAGGTAACTCTTAAGACATTAAGTTTCAGAGAAGGTGCAATTGGAGAGGGAGTTTATCAGTGAAATCACAGGCCGAGTTCCTAACTCCTTCCTTGGTATAGTTAAAAAAAAGGGGGGGGGGAAGTGCTAGAAAGAATGTATATATGTTATCTCCCTTCCCCTGGCATCCAGTGTCTTGTGGTAGTACTTGGAACCATTCCCAAGGGGTCGGTGTTTTGGTAAAGGCTAAATCTATCATGGACTTTCAGAAATGACTACAGCCTGATTTTAGGCTAACAGTGCTGGCACTAAGACTCTGTCCCTTCACCCTAAGGATATGTTTGGGGGCCCAGATGTACAACCCCACAATATAAAGGGAAACATATGCCAAGCTCCATTCTCAATCCTTTTGTTTACCAATTTTAACATTTTTTCACTTTGTTTTTATTTTATTCTACTAACATCTCAGTGACAAAGCGAGGGGCAGGTATTATTATACTTATTTCAGAGGTTTAAAAAAAATAAACTCAGGCCAATTCTGGCAGAGCAAGAATTTGACCCCAGGACTTCTGACTCCACTACCCAATCCTGCTTCACCAAAAAGTAGGAAAGGGTAGGTATTAGAATCCTTGATTTAGAGTTAGAAAAATTGGCACAGAAAGGGAAGGAGCTTGACCAAGTCACAGGTGGGGTGGGAAGAGGGCTTTAGAAAATGAATGTTCTGCAGAAATTCAAGCACCCCCATGCATAACAAGAAGAATTGGACTGTATGCTTCCTCCATGCACTTCCCTTCCCACCCCGGTTGAAATCCCCAAGCTACATACCTCTGGTTCCCTTTGGAATATGACAACCCGGCCCCCCTTGTCCCCAGTGGCCAGCAGTTCTCCCGTGTGGTTGAACTCGACTGTAGAAATAATGTCAGCTGTAGACAGAAAAACAAATAAGAAATCCCTTCATTAAAAATGGTGACATGTCAAACTACCAAAAAATTATTTTATAGAGCTAGAAAAAATAACAAAATTTATCTGGAAGAACAAAAGATCAAGAATATCAAGGGAATTAAAAAAAATTTTTAAAAAATGCAAAAGAAGGTAGCCTATCCATACCAGATCTAAAATGGCAATCTATAAAGCGGCAATCATCAAAACTATTTGGTACTGGCTAAGAAATAGAGTGGTAGATCAGTGGAATATGCTAGGTACACAAGACACAGTAGTAAATGATTATAGTAATCTTTTGTTTGATAAATCCAAAGACTATAGCCTCTGGGATAAGAACTCACTATCTGACAAAAACTGCTAGGAAAACTAGGAAAATAGTATGTCAGAAACTAGGCATAGACCAACATTTCACACCATATACATGATTTAGACATAAAGGGTGATACAATAAGCAAATTAGGAGAACAGGGGATAGTTTATCTGTCAGATCTATGGAGAAGGGAAAACTTTATGCCAAACAAGAGATAGAGAACATTATGAAATACAAAATGGATAATTTTGATTACATTAAGTTAAGAAAGGTTTTGTACAATCAAAACCAACACAACCAAGATTAGAAGGAAAATTGAAATACGGGAAACAATTTTTACAGCCATTGTTCCTGATAAAGGTCTCATTTCTCAATATATAGAGAGAAGTGAGTCAAATTTATAAGAACATAAGTCATTCCTCAACCAATAAATGGTCAAAGGATATGAGCAGGCAGTTTTCAGATGAAGAAACTAAAGCTACCTTAGTCATATAAAAAAGCTCTAAATCACTATTGATTAGAGAAATGCAAATTAAAACAACTCGGAGGTACCATCTCAAACCTATCAGATTGGCTAATATGACAGAAAAGGAAAATGATAAATGTCGGAAAATATGTGGGGAAATTGGGACACTAATGCATTGTTGGAGGAGTTGTGAACTGATCCAAACATTCTGGAGAGCAACTTGGAACTATGCCCAAAGGGCAACCAAACTGTGCACATCTTTTGATCCAGCAATACCACTTCTAGGTGTGTATCCAACAGAGATCATAAAAAAGGGAAAATAACCCACGTGTACAAGAATATTTATAGCCGCTCTTTTTGTGGTGGCAAAGAATTGGAAATTGAGGGGATACCCATCAATTGGGGAATGACCAAACAAGTTGTGGTATATGAATGTGATGGAATACTATTGTGCTATAAGAAATGATGAGCAGGTGGATTTCAGAAAAACCTGGACAGACTTACATGAACTAATGCTGAGTGAAGTGAGCAGAGCCAGGAGAACATTGTACACAGCAACAGCAACATTGCACAAGGATCAACTATGATGGACTAATAAGCTCTTCTGAGCAACACAGCGATCCAAGACAATTCCAAAAGACTCCTGATGGAAAACGCCATCCACATCCAGAGAAAGAACTATGGAGTCTGAATGCAGATGGAAGCATACTATTTTCATTTTTTGTGGCTTTTCCCTTTTGTTCTGTTTCTTTTTTCACAACATGACTAATGTGGAAATATGTTTCCATGATTGCACATTTTCAACCCATATCAGATTGCGTGCCATCTTGGGGAAGGAGGGAGAAAAATTTGAAACTCAAAATCTTATAAAAAAAGAATGCTGAAAACTATCTTCACGTGGAATTGGAAAAAATAAAATATTATTTACAAAAAAAAACGGTGACATGGTACATTAGAAGTCTCCATCTTATTTTCTTTCTCCTTCTCAAACTGTTCAAGGCTGTGTGTGAGTCTATGGACAGGACCACAGTTTGACCCTAATAATAAAAGTGCCCACTTCTCTAGTGCTTTCACAAGCTACAAAGGGCTTTCTTCACTGCAGCTCTGGGAGGGAAGGAGGTCACAAGCATAGTGTCGTTCCTTCCTCCTCCCTCTGCTTGAGAGGAATCTGAAGGTCAGAGAGGCAAAATGATCCTCCAGCTCTGCGGAAAGCTCTGTGTCTAGTTTACCCGAGTGACAGTCAAATAAATTTATTGCCTGCGCAGACTTTGAAGACAAGGTGGGGAGGTGCTGGCTACAAGATAGGACATTTAGAAAGATTCAGAACTGGCCAAATGACCAGTCCCAAAGAGTAGTTTTGGCTGGATTTGATAACTATACTGAAATGGGTGTCAGGCAAAAAGGGGACTGATTCTACATTATGCTTAGCCCCACAGCACCGAATTAGGAGCAATTGGGAAATGGAATGGAGGGGGTGCGGTACAAGGAAGTGTATTTCCCTTAACATACTGAATTTCCTACAATCAAACCCATCAAAAAAAAAATGGGATGTTTCTGAAAGACAGTGAGAATCCCATCACAGAATCTGTTTAATCAGGTACCAGATAACCACTTGCTGGGGATATTCTTTTAGCTAATTGGCATTAAAATTTACAATGTGCTTTATAAATATCCTCACAACAACCCTGGAATGTAGGCGTATTGCTATGACCTCTATTTTACAGTTAAGGAAACTGAGGCAAACAGAGGGGTTTTCTAAAGTGACTTGTCCAGGGTCACACAGGCAATAAGTATCTGAGGCAGCATTTGAACTCAGGTCTTGCTGATTCCAGGTCCACTGCGCCACCAAGCAGCCTTGCAGATGCAATTCATGCACAGGTATAGGTTGTACTAAATGACTTCTGAGGTCTTCCTATTCTACCATGCTAGAATCTGGTAGAATGAGCACAGGGCTGCTAAGTGGCACCATAGTGCATAGAGTGCTGGGCCTGGAATCTAGCCTTCGGCACTAGCTGTGTGTCCCTGGGCACTTGACCCTGTTTGCCTCAGTTTCCTCATCTGTAAAATGAGCTGGAGAAGGAAAAGCAAACCACTCCAATATCTTTCCCAAGAAAACCCCACATGGCGTCATGAAGAGTCAAACATGATTGAAACGACTGAGCGACAACAACAAAAAAAAAGAATGAGCCCAGGAGGTGGTTAGGACACCTGGGTTTCATTCATGGCTCCATCATCTAATAGCTTGGAAATCTTTAGTAAGCCTCTCTATACCTCAGTTTCCTCTTCTTTAAAATGAGATTGGACTAGATAATTAGAAGTTGGCTCGGTTCTGAGAAGGCAGAACTAGGGACAATGGGCAGAATTTTGAGAGAGGCCATGACAGATTAGGCTCCAGATAGGGAAAATTATCCTACAACATCCTGCCAATTAGAGCTGTCCAAAATGAATTGGCCAGCTTTAGGAGGCAGTGGGCTTGTTCTTCTCCCTAGAGTGACCACCGGCCAGGAGTATTGCAGAGGGATCACCTGTCATGGAAAACTTAGACTTTACGGCCTCTGTGGTCCATTCCAACTTTAAGATGCTGTCATCTCGAAGGCCCCTTCCACATCTAAATGTCTTCAATTGTTTTATTATAAGATACTCAATTATAAACAGCAACCAAAAGGAACATGAAAAATGCCAGAGAAAAGAGGCACATCACGGGCATCAATATGACATGGTACCTTAAGCCATTATCATGGAACCAAACACATAAGGAAGAGGGACAGTCAATCCTAGTCAATCACCCTTTAACTCAGAAATGATGAAAATTATATTTCTAGTCTCTAAGTTCCCTGTCCATGCCTAATGGTTTTCCTCGTGGTCTCTAGGTAATTTGGCATGGAAAGGTCATTAGTCATCCATCTGTCTGTTTCAGACACAGACACACACAGATCACAAACACCATCAACAGGAATACCTTTCAATGCATATGGTAGCAACACTCACACTTCGCTCAGAGCAGGGAGTCAGAAGGGCCCCAATCCACAGCGTTGTCATGTCATAGATAAAGAGTTGGAAGAAATCTTTACAAGTCATCTGGTCTAACCCCCTCATTGTACAGATGAGAAAACTAAGACCCAGTGAGCTTCAGTGACTTTCAAGGTGACGCAGTAATAAGTGGCAAAGACAGCTTTTAAATTCAGGCCCTCTGGTCCAAATCCAATTATCTTTCCACTGCAGAAAATTACAGTACTAAATCAAAGATGTTCATTCTATAGAAAAGTTTTTTATTGCTATACAATCCCATAATCTGCCACTGACTCACTATTTAACTGGGCTCCTTTCCCTTCTCTAGTCTACAGCTTCCTCATTTATATACTGAGGGTTAGAACAAATGCCCTCTTAGATCCCGTTCTGCTCTAACATTCTATACACTCATTCTTACACTCATATATGCACAATAATGATAACAACAACAATAACAACAATAATGATGATAATAATGACCAGGATTTATATAGTGCTTTAAAGTTTGTGAAGTGTTTTACAAATATCTCACTTGATCTTCAAAACGATTTTGGGAGTTAGGTGCTATTATTCTCATTTTACAGAAGAGGAAACTGAGGCAGACTGAGGTTAAGTGACTTGCCCAGGGTCACACAGCTAATAACTGAGGCCAAAACTGAACTCAGGTCTTCCTGATTCCATGACCAGTGCTCTATCTACCATGCCCTAGATGCCTACTTAATTAAATTTGATTAAACAAAAATTTACATAATAAGTACCTACTACTTGTAAATTCCTATGCTAAGTCCCAGGAATGCAAAGATGGAAAATGATAGTCCCTCAAGTCTTAAAGCTACATATAAATGTTGGCTATTAAAGTTACATTCATATATACCAAATACATACATATATATCTATAGAGAGAGAGAGACAGAGAGAGAGAGAGAGAGATAAAGAGATTCAAGCAAACGTACACACGATGCACATACAGCTACATGCATTCAACAGCAATTCATCAAACATATTTTAGCATTCTTTTTTTATTTTCTTTAAAAAAAGAAAGCAGCTAAGTGACACAGTGTATACAACACTGGAGGCTGGAAGACTTAAGTTCAACTTGACCTCTAAGATTTACTAGTTGTGTGACCTTGAGTAAGTCACTTTACCTGTCTGCCTCAGTTTCTTCATCAGTCAAATGGGGATAAGAGCACCTATTTCCCCAGGGTTGGTTTTTTCTTTTTTTAAGAATAAAATGAGATATTTATAAAATTCTCTGAAAAATGTAAAGTGTTAATGCCTTCTATGTGCAAGGCATTGTGTTCGGTACCAAGGAAAGAAAGTGAAACAAACCAGTCTCTACCCTCAAAGAGCTTACACTCTATTTAAATAGTACAACATTTATGTTGTTTTGTTTTGGTTTTTGCTAGGCAATGGGGTTAAGTGACTTGCCCAGGGTCACACAACTACTAAGTGTCAAGTGTCTGAGGCCAGATTTGAACTCAGGCCCTCCTCACTCCAGAGCCGGTGCTCTATCCATTGTGCCACCTAGCTGCCCTGTAGTACAACATTTATGTAAATAAGTAAACACAAAGTATAGACAAGGTTACTTCAAGAGAGAGAGAGTGCTAACCATTAAGAGCAATCAGGAAAGACCACATGTAGAAGATGGCTCTTGGGCTGTGCTTTGAAAGGAAACAGAAACTCTGCAAAATGATGGTGAAGAGAGGGAGTCCCCTGGAGACAAGGGTGAACATCAGTACAAGAGGTGAGAAACGGAATGTCTTGTGTAAAGAATAGCTAATATGCTGATTGGGATGTTACTTTAGACACTAATAACATACAGAGATACATGGACCAAAATGATAAAAAACGCATATTCATTGTTACTTATGGGGAAAGTCTATCTGGTAAAGGCTTTATTAGATAGACACTGAACTTTCCAGGAAGGCTATATTAAAAAAAAAAAGTAGGATTCAAGGTTTAAAATGAAGATAAAGATTTTTTCAAACAAAAAAAAGTTGGGGGAGGGGCGAAGAAGGACAAGAATCCAAAGCTAAGAGACTTGAGAAAATGACTGCTCCAAGACAGAGCCTTGCTATGTAAATATAAATCACATGGACTTCTCTAGGGAGCCCCTAAGGGGTCCTCTACAGTGAAGATTGAGACTTCTGCTCTAGAAATGCAAGCAGTGCGGTAGCCAGGAGAAAGAATAATTAGGCCACATTCAGTGGAGACATAATGGGGCCAGAGAATTTGAATCTCACCATGTGTGAACTCTGAGCTGGGAAAAAGTTAGGCATTTGAGAAAACTGCTCCCTTTTTTTAAGGATATTAATAATAATGATAAGAAAAATAATCACAGGGACAGCTAGGTGGTGCAGTGGATACAGCACCAGCCCTGGATTCAGGAGGACCTGAGTTCGAATCCAGCCTCAGACACATAACACTTACTAGCTATGTGACCCTAGGCAAGTCACTTAACCCCATTGCCTAGTCAAATAATAATAATAATCACAGAATCTCAGAATTGGAAAAGACTTCAAAGAACATTGAATTCAACCCATATTTGAATAAGAAATATAACTGTATCATACCCAACAAGTGGTCATTTAATCCTTTACATCAAGACCTCCAGTGAAGAGTAATTCACTACCTAATGACAACTAACATTTATTGAGTATTTTATGGATATCTCATTTGGTCCTTATGGCAACCCCAAGAGATAGTCATTTTTATTTCCATTTTATAGATTAGGAAGATGAGGCTCATGATAAGTCTTTTGGCTACCAGTTCTTTCCATCATTCCATGCTGCCTCCACTAGAATATTATTTGGCAAATTACAGTGAGAATTTATTATTTCAAAGGTGGCCTATTATAAAGGAAAAAAGCAAACAAACAAAAACCAAAGCACTGGGAACTGGGTTGGAATCCCAGCTCTGAACCCTCCATACCTTCTAATTCTCTTGAATAAGACTTGTGTTTGATTAGGCCTGTAATTTTAGTAGCTTATTGAAGTCTCGGTGAGGATATTCCCTCCCCTAGTCTAGATGGGCACCTAGCTACTCTGCAATTTATAATCTTGTCTTAAAGAGTTGTGAGGGGTACTAAGAGGTTGAATGACTTGCCCAGAATCACACAACTCACATGCATTTGAGGAATGACTTGAACCCTGGTCTTCCTGAGGCTAAGGGAAGATCTCTTACAAATTCTGCCATTTAATGCAGTCACATAGAACAAACAGCTCTCCTTTCTGCTGATGAGTTTTTACTAGAGGCACTTGGTGGAAGAGTAGATAGAGCAATGCATCCAGGGTCAGGAAGACCTGAGTTCAAATTTGCTCTCAGACTTTTATTAGCTGAATGACTCTGGGCAAGTAACTTAACATCTGTTTGCCTCAGTTTCTTCAAGTATAAAATAGGGATAATAATAGCAACTATCTCTCAGAGTTGTTGTGAGGATAAAATGGGATGTTTTAAAAGTGGTTTGTAAATTTGAAAACACTATACAAATGCTTGTTATTATTACTATTATTATTAATTACTGTAGGGCTGGCACCAAAACAGTCCATAAGCATTTAAATAATGTAGCCTCCCAAAGTTTTGCCTTGCGGGCTTTGGGAATGTTACTAACCTCCTTCAGATATTTCTAACAGCAGTCAACTGAAAACAGCCATGTCATTCTTCCTTCTTGGATTTAACACAGCATCGATGGGCAGAGAAAACTATCCTTCTTCCTCCCCACTCCCAGTCCTTCCAGCACTTCTAAGGGGCATGTCTTACTACAGCAAGAAAACTCAAAGAACGCCAGATTAATTTCTTTCCATGTAAAATGAAGGGGTTGGCCTAGATTACCTTTAAATTGTGTTCCAGCCTATACTCACTCCTTGAATATTCTTGGTGTACGGTTCTGATCATGTCACCCTTGTTTACTTTTAAGTTATGATCAAATACAGGAATTGTAGTAAAACTCTTTGGTGATATGTCATTGCCTACCAAAGAGACCTGAAGTACTTAGGTCTGGCATTTAAGGCTCTGGTTCCAAGCTCTGATTCCAATCTACTGTTCCATGTTTATTTCATGGTAATTTTCCAAATACCTACTCTAGCCAAACTGGATTAGAGGCTATTATCCAAACATTGCCTACCTTTTTTCCACCTTTGTCCCTTTCCCTTATTCTTGGAAAGCTGACCTAGCTACACCCTCTCCCACTTTTGAAATCCTCCCTATCCTTCAAGGCTCAGCACACAGCAAGTACTTAATAAATGTTTGTTGACTGTTCAAAATACATTCTTTCATTTGATCCTTAACAATGACCCTCAGAAGGAGTTCTACTCCTTTCATCCGTCTACCATGGAAGAGAATATAAAGCACATATACTGACCAGTACAGGTTGTACGCAGGCTCAAACCAAATCAGAACAAACGTAGCTTCTGTGTCTGGTTCTAAACCCTGGCTTTAGTGTGTGTGTCTGGGTCACAGCTACTGCTAGAGGTTCAGCAATAGCTCCAGGGGTTCAGCAGAAAGCTTTCAGCAGAATCCAAACACCTGGGGGTGACATTGCCCAGTATGTAGCTGCTTCTTCTGACTGGTCCTGGCAATTAAAGCATTCACCACCTGGCAGGGAGGGCTTAGGGAAGAAGCATTTCCCAGTGTTTGGATTTCTGCTGAACCAATGGACAAATGTTTAAATTATTATGTTGTTGAATATGAGCAAGGACATAAAACACACACACACACACAACATTAAGGCTTTCAACTCTGCTAAAAGTTAGCACCTAATTATTTCCATGGTTTTTGAAAGTCTGCCCTAATAAATCTTCTGCGGGGGGGGGGGGGGGGGGGCCAGAAGACCTGGGTTTGAATTGTATTGTAGTTCTGACACAGCCTAGTTATGCGCATATAAAATTACTTCACTCCCAGAGACTTAGTTTAACCATCCACAAAATGGGAATATTTGAATTGCCCACTTTACGAGGTTGTTATGAGGAAAGCCTTTTGTAAAATGTGAAGTTCTTTAGAAATGCTAGCTATTATTATTGTCTGTTATTATTATTATTGTCCCTGTTTAGTAATTATGGTTATTTAACATGAAGAGGTGGGTTAGAGTGCTGGGCTTGGAGTCAGGAATGCCTGGGTTTGCCTTAGGTCTGGACCTAAGTCAAAGAGGAGTGAGTCAGTCTGTTTCAGTGCATAGAAATGACTTCTCCCACTCAGCTTCCTAAACTATCAACTCAATGCTTCATCTTGATATTATTTATTTACCAGTAAAATGTAGTATTCTAACTACATCTTTCCATGACAGCATACATTGATATAGTGTTTCATAACATCCAAAGCATTTTTGCATACATTAGGAAATTTCATCTTCCAAATAACCTTATGGGATACAATATTGTTACCTCTGTTTTACAGATGAGGAAATGAGGCTGAAAAAGGTCTAATAATTCACCCAAGGTCACACAATTTTTAAGTGTCAGATTTATGACTAGAATTCTCATAAGGCTCAAAAAATAATAGAAACAGAAGAGATAGACTGCCTCTACACTTGAGATACGTATATACTATATGTATTCTCTATCACAAGAGATCACCTGCTAGCTTTTCCTTTATTTCTTAAAAACTGGCTTTGTGTTGGGGTCAGCATTGGGCTGGGGGGAGAAATCACTTTTATTGATCCACTGAATAAATGTTGAAATTACTTGCCAATGAAAAACCACCAGATGTAACTAGCCGTCAGGCAAACATTAGTCATGTTTTCTTTTATCTGAGTTCTATCATCGAAATCTTTCTCAATTCCTTTGCTGCTAAATAAACTCTTTTGGAATGTTTGCCCATCTATTCATCAGTGCATCAGGAGCAAAATCTATTGTACTCATGCTCCATGAACCAATCTACTGGGTAATAGGACTCACAACAGGTCATGCCAACGGCCAGGTTTCTAGGTCGAGTCAATTTTTCAGGTCAATGGGTCTCAGTCTGTTGTAATAATGCTTCCAGCAGCAAGGAGCCAGAAACAAGTGGAACCACATTCATAAGACAATACAATACAAGAAATGTCATTACATGTGCCAAGCACCATGCGACAAGGTTCTCACAAGGTAACGAACAGGATGGGCTACAGGTAAGCATCATGCTGCAGTCCAGAAATCCAGGTGGGTATTGAAGAAGCACAGGAGGAATACAGACAAAATTGAAAAGGGTGATTTAAAGGCCAGGCAAAATCCAAGGAACTCAGTTTTAAAACGAGTTTGATGCAACCCAACAAACATTTATTAAGCAATTTGTTGGGCAGAGTTAAGTACTCTGTCAGGGCGCAGTGAATGGAGTGCTGAGCATGGAGTCAGTAAGACTCATCTTAATGAGTTCAAATCTGGCCTCAGACACTTACTAGCTGTGTGACCCTGGGCAAGACACTTAACCTTGTTTGCCTCAGTTTCCTCATCTGTAAAATGAGCAAATGGCAAATCACTCCAGTATTTTTGTCAAGAAAACCCCAAATTGGGTCATGAAGAGTCAGACACAACTGAAAAATGACTGAACAACAAGTGAACTGTGAGACAGAATCTTGCGCATGGCACAAAGTCTATGGAGTAATGGAAAATTCTCTGGCTTTAGTGTTAAAGGACCTGATTTTGAATCACAACCCTACTGCTTAGGATTCGTACAAGATTGGGCAATCCAATTCACTTCTCTGGGTCTCAGTTCATCATAAAATAAAGAGGTGGGACTGGGTAATTGTAAGGTCTTCCTCATCCCAGATGTTGATCCGATGAGTGTCAGTATCTTAATGAAGTTTAAAGTGTCATTAATTTAGAGGGAGATTAAAACACATTGGGAAACAGAGGCTTTGTGAAGGAGGTAACATCTGAGGAGGCTTTAAAGGCTAGGAAGAAAATTCAACACAGAGAGGGGGGATGGAGCTCATCCCAAGCCTTGGGAATAGCATGACAAGGCCACAGGGGCAATAAAATAGAAGCTTGTTCCAGAGGTAGAGAAGAGCCCTTTGGCTAATCAGGGGTTCTTAACCTGTAGCCTATGAACTTAAATGTATATATAGAGAGATAGAGAGATAGATAGAGAGATAGATAGATAGATAGATAGATAGATAGATGATAGATAAATAGATAGATACATATATATATACATACATATATTTGGTTAACTATTTCAATATGATTGGTTTCCAAAAGGAAAAGGGATCCATGGCACAAAAAAGTTTAAGAATTCCTCTACTAGACCCTAGAGTCCAAAGACATGAGTCATAGTAGACAAGACAGGACAGAAGGCAGAGGGCTTTGAACGCTAGGCCAAGGAACATGAACTTGATTCTGTAAACCATAGGGATTCAAGGAAGATTACTGAGCAGACGAGTGATAGGGTCAGACCACAGATACACAGCATGAAGAAGATTATTCTGGTAGCAGCAGGAAGCGTGTTTTAGAGTAAAGAGAGAATGTAAATGGAAAGACTTTGAGGAGCTGAAACAGTCCAGACAGGATGGTAGAGGTTGGACTAAGGCGGGAGAAAAAAATGCAAAAGATACTGCAGAGGAGACATCAGAAGGACTTGGTAACTGAGAAATATATACACACACACCTAACTATATGCATTTATATTTACTCATATATGTATACCTGTATATAAGTATGTGTGTACACATATAGGCACATGCATATGTGTGTAAACATAAATGTATAAATTTATTTTCTATACATACATGCATGTATATGCTGCATGTGTATATATATATATATGTATATATGTATGTGTGTAATAAATGCTTGCTAGATTGAACTGAGCACCCCAGATTATGTGGTCCTCTTTTTTTTCTTTTTCTTTCAATTGAATAAGCATTTATTTTTTAAAATTAATTATTTTTAGTTTTCGACATTCACTTCCATAAGCTTTTGAGTTTTAAATTTTCTCCACCTCCCTCTTTTCTCCCCTCCCCAAGATGGCATGCAATCTGATATAGGCTACACAAATACAATCTTATTAAACATATTTTCACATGAGTCATGTTGTCAAGAAGAATTAGAATGAATGGGAGGAACCACCAGAAAGAGGAAACAAAAAAAAAAAGAGAGAGAGAGAGTAAATGGTACCCTTAGATCTGCATTCAGACGCCATAGTTTCAATAAGCATTTATTAAGAACCTGATATGTGAATGAGACTGGTAACAGTCTTTAATCTATGGCTGTTAATATGTACACAGATAACTAAATATAAAATATATTCAAGGTAATCATCAGAGTACAAGGGAGAGGCTTAGTAACTGGAGGAACCCAGAGAGCTGTTATGGGGGTGGTAATTAAGCCAAGTCTTTCCGTCTTGTTCCAATGGCATACATTTCAATTAAACAAAGTCTTATTAGGCAGTCATCCTATGCAAGGGAATGGATTAGGTCAGTCAGTCTATCAACAATCCTGTATTAAGCCCAGCCCTCAAGATATCTACATTCTAACGGGGGAGACAAAAAAGAAATAACTAGGCATATATGAGGTATATAAAACCTGTAGATGGAAAGTCATCTGAAAGGAAATGTACTTTCTAGAGGCTGGAGGGACCAGGAAAGCCGCCTACAGAAGGTGACATTTTAGCTGAGTCTTAAAGAAAGCCAGGGAAATTACAAGTCAGACGTGAGGGGGCAGAGCATCCCAGACATAGGGGATTGTCCATGCAAAGGCATGGAGATAGAAGAAGCAGTGTTACACTTAAGAAATCACTAGTAGGTCAGTGTAGCAGTGTCGCTAAATTGTGGGAAGGTGGAGTACAAGAAAACTTGAAAGTTATGAAGTGGTCAGGTTATAAAGAGCTTTAAATAACAAACAGAAGACTTTATATTTAATCCTGGAAGTAAGAGGGAACCCTTGAATAACTCTAAGCAGGGAGAATCACACAGTCACATCTATGCTTTAGAAAAATCCCCTTGGAAGCTGAGTAAAGGAAAGATTACAGCAGGCAGAGAAGACTGGAGTAAGGAGAGATTGGAGGCTATTGAGATAGTCCAGGAGAGAGATGGCCTCCATTGTGGATGTATAAGGGAAGAGAAGGGGATTTATATAAAATATGATGTAAAGGCTATTGTCTGCCAGCAAATCATAGATACATATTATATATACATTATTTATAATATATGGTGAGTAGGAGAGAGAAATCACCAGGGAGACCACCAGGGTACCAAGGATGTAAATATGAAAAACAATACAGTTCTGTCCTCAAGCATTATAATCTAATTGGAGGACACAATATGTAATCACACAAAAAAAGCACAATACAAGATAGAATGTGATAGAAACAAAGGAAAAATTCTAGTTTTCAATGGTGTGTGGCAACATTGAACCATCAGTTTTATGAAAAGGACCTCTACAAACAAGCACAGTAAAATTTATTAGGACCCTGATGGAAGCAGTTTTAAAATAAAATATATAAATAGTCAAAAGTTACCCTGTTCATTAAAAAAAAATAAAGACTTTTTAGTGTCTACAACTTTGTGAATAGGTTCACCTCTAGAATGCTGAGATGACTTTTAAATATTATTTTTAATATAATGAAAACAATTTAGAGCAGGAGTCAACACTAAGAATAAATTATGTAAACATTTCAAATGGGTCTAGTATTGATTATTTTTAAATGCTGAAGGACAAATAATTCAATTATCCAAGCTGCCCTAATAATAGCCACTATGTGAAATTGAATATTGGGGCCTTTGGCCATATGGCTAAAGCAATTCATTTCCTCTATGCTAAAGACAATCATAGATCATGACACTGTAATCAGTAATAAAATCAGCTTCCTTAATACTTAAAAGTAGCCATGCTTTCATGAGTGTGAGGACTCTCTCCATACCTCAATAGATGGTTTCATGAGTTATTCTACCCAAGGTATTGAAAGCCTGGTGGCCAGTTCTTTAGTGATGAGTCTCTCCATCCCAGCTATGCTGATCCTGGGAGGAAAGACCCTTTGCTGACTCCATACTCAAAGTCTTTCAAGCTTGGATGGATTTTCTAGGACCCACACTTCATTAATATGGCCTTTAGAGATCCTGAGTCACCTCTCCATTATGATGAAAAGCACAACTATAGCCTTTATAAACAGCAGCCAACAAAAATGTACTCCCTAGGAATAATCGTCAAATGGATCTGTGGTCACATCAGTTTATATATTCCTTCCATTAATAAAGATCACAACCCTTTTTTGCTTGCCCATCTGGTATAATTCTTGTCTACAACCTCCCACAAGTCTGCCATGGTGGGGTGGGGGAAATTCATCCAAAATGCTGGAGGCAACCCATGAAACTTAGGAACTAGAAGGTAATTATCTTTGCTACCCTAATAATTTATGTGGTCCAAAAGTAGGTCCTCTACTCAGATATAGCTTGAGAGAAATGGAGGATAGAATGGAATAGAAACTTGAGCTACTATACCCTTGACCCATGTCATGAAGCCAGCTCATTAACACACTATAATCAAATCCCAGTGAAACACCATAAAATTGTGCAAACAAGATGATGGCTGTCTCTTCTGGCTCTTTGAGGACAGCTCCTTCCATTCTCTGATCAGTAGTAAGAGGGCAAGTAGCTTGCTTGGGACGCTTTAACCCTTTAGCCAGTCAGAGAATGATTGCTTGCAATACCTGGGATACTGCCTGTGCATTAAAAAAGGGCAAATTCCATGGGAAGGTATCTCATTCTCTGTTCCACTCATGCCCTGCCTCTTTATTTTTGTCAATCAATCAATTAACATTTATTAAGTGTCTATTATGTATCAGACATCATGTTAAGTATTAGGAATTTAAAGAGAGGCAAAAGACAATTCCTGCCCTCAGGGAGCCCACAATCTAGTTCTCTTGATCCTACGTAGGTAGCAAAGGAATACTGTCCGTCACTGATCTAATTCTTGTTATATAACCTCTCCATCTTCTTTTTTGGTCACATGTCTTTCTGTTTTTTATTAATTATTTTTAGTTTTCAACATTCACTTCCATACACTCTTGAGTTTTAAATTCTCTCCCCCTCTCTCCCCACCTCCTACCCCAAGATGGCATGTAATCTGATATAGGCTCTACATATACATTCTTATCAAACATATTTTCACATTAGTTATGTTATAAAGAAGAATTAGAACCAATAGGAGGAACCACAAGAAAGAAGAAACAAAACAAAACATAAGGAAAAAAGAGCAAATAGCAGGCTTCCATATGCATTCCAACTCCATGGTTCTTTCTCTGGATATGGTTAGTCTTTTCCATTGTGAAACTTTTGGAGATGTCTCAGATCCTTGCATTGCTGAGAAGAGCTAAGTCTATCAAAGTTAGTCATCACACAAGGTATGCCCTGCCTCTTTTATGTAATTTTCAGCCTATCTTCAAATATCAGAAGGACGGTCATTTAAAAGAGGAAATCTTATCTGTCCTACTAGTGCAGACATAGTAGCAATTTGGAGAAGAAGCTCCAGGCTCAAGACAAAGAGAAAACATCAACAACCAAATAGGTCCAAAAGTGGAATGGGCCTTCATGAACCAGTGAGTTTCCCATCACTGGAGATTTTCAAGTATGGGCTAGATATCAGTATCAATAACAATAACTGACATATATAGTACTCTAAGGATTGAAAAGTATTTAGTGTATATTCTATCCTTCGATTATTTTTTAAAATTTTATTTATTTTATTCTTAATTTAAGAAATAAAACAAGCATTTCCATAACAGCAGAATAGAAAAAAGATGATTGCACATGAAACAGCAAATCTGTCATGTACAACTTGCTATTCCTTTTAAATATATAATAAAGTTATCATGTAACTTTCTTTTTTTCCCTTTTTTTCTTCCCTCCACTCTCCCCCCTACCACCACCCTAGAAATGATTCTTAAAACCAATTACATGGTAGATGCCCACCTTCCCTCGGAGATTACCTTCCACCAATTCAGAACACATCTTTCATGTACCTAATTATTTATGTTGTCTCCTCCATTAAAATGTGAGCTCTTAAGGGCAGAAGTTCTTTTTTGCCTTTTTTTTTTCCTATCTTCACCCCTTAGCACAGTGTCTGGCACATAGTAAGTGCTTAATAAATGCTTGTTAACTGACTGAATGTGAAACCAGATCGAAAGTAAGAACTGGGTTCTAGTCCCTGATTTGTCACACACACGATTTGCTGTATGACTTTACAAGTCACTTTGCAACTCTGGGACTCAGTTTCCTAAGCTGGGGGAAATGCCCTATTTGGATTAAACGGTCTCATGTGTAAGTCTAACATGCTTACCTAGAACGGTGCCAGATGACAGTAGATGTTTGGTAAATGATTGCTGACTCCACTTGACTTCTGAGGCGCCTTTCTGCTTTGCAATTCTGTTTCCTATGTTTTAAGATCTCTTCTGCCCTTAACACTGCATGGTTCTGCCCTGCCCCCTGAAATGGTATTCAATGTCTCCTCTGCTTTCCTTCCCCAAGAGAAAGAATATCGGGAAAAAAGTAATCGAATTTGGGTCCTCCTTTTAACTATGTTTTTTATCTTTTCTCATCTGCGGACTGGCCGCAGCGCCACTGAGAACGGATGACTCGCAAGGTTCCCGGCAGGCAGGCGGGGTGTGCTTGTCATCACTCATTATCTGGCCCATCCGCAGAGGCGCGTGTTCCGCCTGCCGCAGGGCCAGTGGCATATTTATTGCCAGTTTCCCCGAGAGCACCGAGTGTGATCTGCCTTCAAAGCCATTTCTGTTTCGATTTTCAAATCAGAAAGAGACAGAGAGACAGAGATGGAGAGACAGAGAAGAGGAGAGGGAAGGAGAGAAAGGCAGAGAAGAGAAAGAGAAAGTTGAAAGATCCCTGGATCTAGAATCTGGAAACCTAGGTAGTTAATCCTGCCTGCCACTGTGTGACCTTGAATAAGTCGTCTGCCCCTCTCTAGGCCTCTCTTTCCTCATTTGTCAAATGAAAATAGTCCCTGACTATCCCATAGGAACGTATGTAAAATGGTTTGAAGCCTTAGTGAGCTATATGAATAGGAACTATAATTTATTAAAAATGATTTTTCCTTCTTTCTTTCTTGAGTGTTTCCAGCAGAGCAAGGCCAGCATGTAAGATCACATATGGGATTTTCTGGCTCTGAAAGAAGCATGATCCCAAGCTGAGCAAGCTCCTGGCCTAGTGTTAACATCTGCCTGCTTGGCGGACTCCCAAGGTGGAAGGAGCTAACACAAATGGATTTGCATGTGGGTCTGCCATGAAATTGTAAGTCTGCTGGCCATGGAGGCACGGCCCAATTCCCTCTGGGGAGCAGCGCAAAAACTATTACACGGCACTTCCCTACTTTTCTCATAAAGTCATAACATTCTAATCGGCCACATGGAGTGAATGAAATACATGACTTGAAAGCGTGGTTAGGGGCAGAGAAGGGGGATTTCCCATAGAATGCACCAACTCTCACAGGTATAAACTTGCTGGTGTGTTCCTGGTAACTTGGACATATCCTATACTTTTATTATTAGGCTTAATAAGATCCTTAATAGTATTTTTCCAATTACATGTAAAGATAGTTTTCAACATTCATTTTTGTAAAATTTTGAGTTTCAAATTTTTCTCTCTCCCTTTGTCTCCTCCTCCCTCCCCAAGAGAGCAAGCAATATGATATAGGTTACACATGTACAATCATATTAAACATATTTCCACACTAGTCATGTTGTGAAAGAAAAATCAGAGCGAAAGGGAAAAACCATGAGAAAGGAAAAAAAAAACGTGAAAATAGTATGCTTCCATCTGCATTCAGACTCCATAGTTCTTTCCCTGGATGTGGTTAGCATTTGCCATCATTTGGAATTGTCTTGGATCATTCTGTTGCTCAGAAGAGCTAAGTCCATCACAGTTAATCGAATAATGTTGCTATTGCTGTATACAATGTTCTCCTGGTTCTGCTCACTTCGCTCAACATCAGTCCATATAAATCTTTCCAGGTTTTTCTGAAATCCACCTGCTCATCATTTATTATAGCACAACAGTATTCCATTACATTCATATTCCACAACTCGTTCAGCCATTCCCCAATTGATAGGCATCCCTTCAATTTCCATTTCTTTGCCACCACAAAAAGAGCTGCTATAAATACTTTTGTACATGTGGGTCCTTTTCCCTTTTTTATGATGTCTTTGGGATACAGACCTAGTAGTGGCATTGCTGGATCAAAAGGTATGCACAGTTTGGTTGCCCTTTGGGCAAGGTTCCAAGTTGCTCTCCAGAATGGTTGGATCAGTTCACAACTCCTCCGACAAAGCATTAGTGTCCCAATTTTCCCACATCTTTTCCAACATTTATCATTTTCCTTTTCTGTCACATTAGCCAATCTGATAGGTGTGAGATGGTACCCCAGAGTTGTTTTAATTTACATTTCTCTAATCAATAGTGATTTAGAGCTTTTTTATATGACTATAGGTAGTTTTAATTTCTTCCTCTGAAAACTACCTGTTCACAACCATTTGGGGTTTTCTTGGCAAAGATACTGGAGTGGTTTGCCATTTTTTTTTTAGGCAATTGGGGTTAAGTGACTTGCCCAGGGTCACACAGCTAGTAAGTGTTAAGTGTTTGGTCTGAGGCTGGATCTGAACTCAGGTCCTCCTGACTTCAGGGCTGGTGCTCTATCCACTGCGCCACCTAGCTGCCCCTGGTTTGCCATTTCTTCCCCAGGTCATTTTATAAATAAGGAAACTAAGGCAGAGTTAAGTAAATTGCCCAGGATCATACAGCTTCTGTGCAATAAGAAATAACAAAAAGGATGGTTTCAGAGAATCCTGGGAAGACGTATAAACTGATTTGGAGAGAAGTGAGCAGAACTGGGAAAACAACTTACACAATAACAGCAACATTATAAAGACAAACAATTTGGAAAGACTTAAGAACTGTGATCAATGTTGTAACCAACTGGGGTTCCAGAAGACTAATGATGATCTAAGTTACCCACCTCTTGACAAAGCGATGATGTATTCAAGATGCACACAGATAAATACATTTCTAAATACAAACAATGCATAAATTTGTTTCATTTGACTATGTACATTTGTTAAAGGGTTTTGTTTTTCTTTTTTTCCAAGTGGAAGGGAATGGGAGAGAAAAAAAAAGTGTGCGTTAATTGAAAAGTAAAAATTTTTAAATGACATATCCCAGGCTTTCTCAAATCTCCACCCTCGCTCATGACATTTCTAGTGTATGGAATACTCTGTTCCCCCATCATTTCTGGCTGTTGAAATCTTAACCAATCAATCAAGTACCATTACAAATACTACCTCCCCCAGAAGACCTTCCTTAGCCAAAAGTAATTTCTTCCTCCTCCAAATTCTTATAACAAGATACATTGTGCTAAAGTCAGGCAGGCAACAAGAAGTTATGAAGTACCTACTATACGCCTGGCACGGTGCTGAGCACTCACAATACAGACACAAACACAAAGAGAAATAACCACTGCCCTCAAGGACCTTACATTCCAATGGGGGAAGACCATACATAAAAGGGGAGCTGGAAAGCAGGGTAGGAGAAGAGGAGGTAGTATGCGTTGGTGACATAGTACCTAAGCCTTGAGAAGGAGGGAGAGCCGGTCTGGGGCCCTTCCCTAAAATGGAGGTGTCTGAGAAGAAATCACCAATGGGAGAAAGGGGCCCCACAGAAGCCTAGGCAGGAGGCAGCTGAGGCATGGTGGAAAGAGCACCACATTTGGAGTTAGAGGAAACAAGTTCAAATCTCACCTCTAGGAGACCTTAGGCAAATCACCCAGCTTCTCTGTACCTTGGTCTCCTTAATTATAAAATGAGGGAGTTGGATTAGATGGTTTCTAAAATCCATTATCTGTGAGTTCAAATCTATCCTCAGAGACTTACTAGCTGTGTGACCCTGGGCAAGTCATCTAACCCTGTTTGCCTCAGTTTCCCCATCTGTAAAATGAGCTGGAGAAGGAAATGGCAAACCACTCCAGTATCTTTGCTGAGAAAACCCCAAGTGGGATCATGAAGAGTCAGAAGCAACTGAAATGACTGAACAGAAGATCCATTCTAGCTCTGAATTTATTATTCTATAATTTTTTATCTCTCTTATTCACTTATATTTTATTTTCTAAATAACAAATAGGTCCTATATTTATTCTGTGTACACACACACACACACACACACACACACACAGAGCTCAATACAATGTAAGTTTTCTAGGAACAGGTTCCATCTCATCTTTTGTCTTATCTCTAGTGTCAAGCATATTACCTGGCACATAATTGGTGCCTAAGGAATGCTTTTTGACTGCTGATTATTCTGGTACAATACATTAATTTTTACCTCCAACTACTTCCACCTAGTAAAATTTATTAAGAAAGGCTTCATATAGGAATAAATATCTATCTGGAATGAAGATGACACAGAAGGAACAGGAAAGGAAATTATACAATCTGTGACTCCTTCATTAGCAAATGATGGGACCAAGGAAACTGAGGCCAAGTCCCTGGGCAAATACAATTAGGAAATGACTGTATCAAGAGAGAGTTGGGGGGGGGCAGCTAGGTGAGGCAGTGGATAGAGCATCACCCCTGAAGTCAGGAGGACCTGAGTTCAAAACACTTGACACTTACTAGCTCTGTGACCCTGGGCAAGTCACTTAACCCCAACTGCCTTAAAAAAAAGAAAAAACAAACAAGAGCGAGCTAAGGGGCAACTTGGACCTTCAGTTTTATGGGAGTGTCACTACAGCAAGGAGATGTGATTTTGTCCTTGTAAGAACTCCCTCCACCAAAGCAACCCAGCTATAACTTAATAGATATCTTAGGCTAAGATATCTTCTCAAGTTAACTAAGATATCTTCACAGACAAACGTCACAGAATAAATCCCCTTAATAAAAGGATTTTTTTTCTGTAAAACTTGGACTAGGTCAAAAGGCTGTACCCAAGACCTAGAAGGCCACGTGCGGCCTTGAGGCTGCAGGTGCCCCACCCCTGTCTTAGGGAGTTGCTTAAGGTGAAAAAGACCAAGTGAATTTCCCAGGGTCACACAGCAAACAACTGTCGGGGTGGGATTTGAATTCAGGCTTTCCTGATACCAAGTTTATCATTTTTCCCATTATTATGCACTGTTTCTTGGACTCAAGTTCTTAAACTGAGGTCTGTGAACTTGTTTACACACACATACACACACACATACACATGCATGTATATGTATGTGTATTATATAGATGAATACATAGATAACAGTTTTTCAATATAATCAATATCCTTTGCAATTCAATGTATGTATTATTTATTTAAAAACATTATTCTGAAAAGCAGTCCAGAGGTTTTAGCAGACTTCTGAAAAGTACATGACGTAACAGAGAAGCCCTGTGGGGGCATCATTACAAAAATTCAAGTCATCTTTCTAAGCCAATATTGTAAAATGCTAGCCTCAGTAATCTGTTGAGTAAGAAGATATTCTGGGTTCTCAGTGGTGGGAAAAGTGGGGGTGGTCATCTGAAAGGCAGAGAGGAAAGACAAGTAGGGCCTGAGTCCTTTAGAAGCCAGAGTATTCAAGTATTTCATTTCTATCACAGCTATTATCTCCTACTGAAATTCTCAGAATCATAAACTATGAGTTAGCAATCTTACTGTCCTGTAGGAGATTCAAACCAAGGCTCCATTCTGCCAGGCTCTATCTATGACCTTGATATTTTAAACAGTCATCAAATCTGAGAGAACATTCTACTGTCCTAAGAGCCAGAGTATTATAGTGGATTTCATCAAGGCCAGAAGGCTGCCCGGTTTGATTTTCCTGATTCACAAATGTACCTGAATATACCTGGATCCTCTGCTGCTGCGTAAGGTGTGTCTGAATGATAAAGGCTGTGAGAGTCAAGGGGCCCAAAAGAGGATAAGGGCATCATAATCACTATCTCTCTACTTGACCATTTTGGTCAGTATTTTATCTGAGAAATTGATTGCTTCTGGCATAGTGGAGACAGAAGCTACAGTGAAAGAAAGCCTGGGTTTGAATCCTGCCTTAGACACTTACTTATTGGCTGTGTGACCCCAAACAAATCACAACCTTTTTCAGACTAGGTTTCTGCACCTATAAAATGGGGATAAGATCAGTATATACTTCTCAGGGTTGTTGTAAACATCAAATGAGATCATATATGTAAAATATTTGGCAAACCTAAAAGTGAAATATAAATTCTAGCTATCGTTACCATATTAATATTGCAATCATTGTACTGTTGTTGCTATTACTATTACTATTGTTATCATTGCCGTCATCTTCCTTATCCTTCTAGTAACTAAAAAAAAAAGTAAAAAAAAAACTGACTTTTTTTACAATTCACAGATGAGAAAATTGTGGCCTAGTAAAGGAAAGTCATTTGTCCAAGATTATGCATGTAAAATAAATGTTAGACATAATCTGAGCCCAGGTCAACTGATTCCAAATACAATGATCAGCATTCTATAATGTTGCCTGTAAGACGAGGGTTCTTAACCTGAGGTTAGTGAACTTTAAAAAATATATTTTGTTAACTATTATTTCAGTAAAATTGGTTTCCTTTGTAATCCTTAAAACAGTATTCTGAGAAGGGGCTTCACAAAACTGCCAAGTGGGTCTATGACGCAAATAAGGTTAAGGACACCTGATTTAAGGTCACATTTTCACATAAATAATAAATATTACTCAGAGTCAGGGCAGCTCTGGGGCAGTGCTTCTAACAAAGAATGCTGTGGCCATCTCAGACTCAGTGTCTATTTTAAATGTAATTGCTGAGTTGGCCATATCCTTGATAAGACATGTTCCTCACCTTGGCACTGGTCCTGAGGATAGAGCAGTCATCTGGTGTGACTGAAGCCAGCTTCCTTACAACACAAACAAGGGCAGATGCCTGATCTAAAATAGCAGTCACTAACCTTGGGCGTTGGATCATCCTACATCAATGTGCCTGTTAGATTCCTCACCCCAATGTTCCATGGTCAATGTCTTTGTGTATCACGTGGAGGGAAGTATTTGCTTTATCTGCCCCAAACTACTTCACAATGTTGCTTAGGACTTCTTGGAACACCGGGCTAATACTCCCCCAAATTACCATTTGCTCAGTCCTTCCTTGATAACCACTCAACAACCTTCAACTGACTTCATTAAAATGACTGAGCGTGGCCCCAAATCAGAGATGAGAAAAATACTTCTCCCTTCTACCTTTGGAGAGGTTTAAGACTCTTGGGACACTTCATATACTGTCAGACTTGATTGAGATGTTAGTTTTGCTAAACTGATTTTTTCCTCTTTTAATCTTTGTTATAAGGGGTGGCTCACTAGTAGGGGAAACAGAAAGGATAAATCTAGAAATAAAAGTGATGATAAAACCAAAAAGTATCAACAAGAAAGTCCAGGTCAGGGACAAGCCATCATCTTGCCAAAGCTTATGATGACAGACTTTTTTCCTGCCCGTTTGGACCACTGCTTCCAAGCTGTGTTTCCTACTTCCTACCTTGGTCTTTGGCTTTGATAGCCTGTTGAAATATGGTTGTGAATTATAGAATTTAGAGACAGAAGGGGCCTCAGTGGTCATCTAGACTAACTCCATTCATTTTAGTCCCGTCAATTCAATAAACCATTTATTGAGAGCTTACTATGTGCCAGGAATTGTGCTAAGTACTGGGAATGTAAGTGGAATAAGTGAAAAGATAGCTCCTGCCCTCAAAGAGCTGACATTCTAATGGGGGAGAGGGAAGGACAAGGTAAAAGGGAAGTTTGGGGAGGAACCAATCAATCAGAGGAAGATGCTTCAGGGGAAAAGGGTACTTCCAGTATGAGAAGGGAGACCTGGAGAAATGAAGAGATTTGCTACAAATAAGGAAAGTCCCTTGACTTCAAATTTCTCTACATGATACTGCTGACTTCATCCACTATAATTTGTAGCTTATGCCCTCTGACCACAACTTGGACCATCCCCTGTGTCCCCAGAAGGGTTCAGTCCCTGTTGATTGCCCTAACTTCCCCAGGCTGGTCCTAGCAGACCAGGATTTGATACCCTTGTAACACTCCATATGACCTTCAGTAAGTCCCTTAAATGTTCTGAGCCAGTAGAGTAGGCTTAGTAGCATAATAGTAGATACTTGAGAGGCAGCCTGGTGTGGAGGAAAGAGGATTGGATTTCAAGTCAGAAAACTTGCATTTGAATCTCAGCTTTGCTACTTATTACCTATGTAACATTGATAAAATCACTACCCCCCTTTTCTGGGCTTCAATTTCCTTATCTATAAAATAAGAGAGCTGTAAGTGACTTAAATTTCCTGGCCTCAGTTTTTTTCATCTATAAAATGTGGTTAATGTTTGTGTTTCACCTTATAGGGTGGTTGGGAGGCCCAAATAAGATAAAGTATGTAAATTGCTTTGCAAAATCCTAAAATGCTGCAGAAATGTTAGCTATTATTGTCATTAAGCTCCTGAAAGGTAGCAATTGTTGCCATCTTTGTATTTGCAAACCTTAAAGCATTGTATAAATATTGGGAAGTAGTAGTAGTAGTAGTAGTAGTAGTAGTAGTAGTAGAAGTAATTTGTTGGTGTTGTTGGTTGCAAGCCCAGGATCTATCACAGTGCCAGGACCTTAATAAATGTCTGTTGATTTGCTATTATTATTTTTATTTAGCATCCCTTCTAGCTCTGAATCTATTCATCCTATAATCGTACTTATCCAACAAGGCCATCCAGAGAGAAGACAAATCAGGTCATAGTTTCAAATAAAAATTAGACAAGGTGTTCAGCTGCTAGAGGTTGGCAATTATTATATCTAGGCCCCACATTTATTGGGTCTCACCACTGACAGAAAGTGGATTCTGGCTAAGCCTAGAATTGCCATCCAGGTGCTGAAAGCTTGCACCCATCATGGTCTAAAACAACCACAGATCTTAGGATACCAGCTGGGCTTAATTAGGCACACATGCCTCCCCCCACCCATCAATCCTGTTTTGTAACACTCTCATCCATAGCTTGCCTATGATAAATATGGAGAAGCCCAAAGTCTTTCTGCTTATTTCACACAAGCCTTTCTCCCAGCCTGCCAGGAAGGCTGCCTCAGAAGAGCGAGTCTGAGCGTTACCATGGTGATCCAGAGCTCCAGTGAATATTACCTCTAGGAACCCCTGGATCTCTTCTATAGGTGCCTAGGCTGATTAGAGCCTCTATGTGTGTCCTGATTTTTTGGGGGGGCCAATTATCTCATGAGTTTTTTGGAAAGTGAATTTGATTTGTGGGGATCCCTTTATCTCTTTCTGTGTGCGGTTAAGAGGATACTCAGAAGCATCTTGTGAATAGAAATGAGAAGACCTGGCAGAATCCCTTTTATTGGGATTCCTTAGCAAAGACTAGATTTGTACATAGTTGTCTGACTGTTACCTCCCTCGGTAGACTGTACACACCTTGAGGGCAGGGGCTGTCATTTGCTTTTCTTTGTATCCCCAGATCTTGCGTTTAATAAATGCCTGTTGGCTCACTGACTGGGTCATTTTTCAGGGAGGCTTATGGAGAAGATTCTTGTACAGGTTGGACCAAGTGACCTTGGAGGTCCTTTTTGACTCTTGAGAGTTTGCAGTTATGTGAATTCATCAAAAAGCCAGGTGAGAGAAGGGCCCTGGGAAGGACGTGTCAAATTCATCCATACTTGACGCTATGTCTATTGCTCATGCAGCCCTTGGCAACGGAGGAAAGAGGCATGAGCAGGGAGGTTCCCCAGAGCAGTTAAAGGAGGAATCCTTCACCAAAACATAGGCAGACACAACAAATTGAAACCAAAACAATAGCATGTTGTAGTAGGAAAAAACTGGAAGGTCAGAAACAGCTCTCTCACAGACTATTTGTAGGGCCTTGGGCAAATCATGCTGGGCCTTAGTTCCTTCATGTAAAAAATGAGGGCACTGGGACATCTGATCTCTATTGCTGCTTTTAGCTCGAACATTCTACATACTATGGGCTCCTCTATGCACGGTTGTCAATTCCAGCTCTAACACTATTTGTTCTAAGGTCCTCAGCAACTCTAACATCCTATGATTGTGTGATTCCTCCATATCTTCTCTATGGAATTCTTGCTTCATTGTGTCTGTCTGAGGCAAAATCACAAAAGACAATTGTTGAAAGAGATATATCTGCAGTCTCCAAAGCTCCAAGTAAACACACTCCCCTGCCAGCTGCCACCAGTTCCCGGGTCACACGTGCAGACCCAGGACAGCCAACCTGATACCAGTTTTCCATTTTGTTTTGAAGTGCATAAGGAGTCAGGTCTTTCACACTTGTATTCTAACTACTAGCCCTCAAATAGCCGGATTCCTGACTCCCTGACCACTACCACTTAACTGTTTCTTCATACCTTGCCTGTCTGATCATCGTCCCATCTGAATTACCACACATTAAGGAGGCAGTGAAGGTGAGCAGAAACCAATCACAGCCTTGGTTCATTGGGAACTGCAAGGGAGGTAGGCCTAGTCCAGCAAGCCTTGGCTTAAAAAGCCACTGCATAGCTCTCTGAGTATAAGAAAATGTGAAAATCTCTTTGCCTGAGCATCAGCCTGTTTGATTAATGGGTTCCATGTCTGGCTTTTGCTGACCCTCACTTCACCTCACACTGGATTTTTACTTACTTCCTTGGATCCTGGTGACTGTCTTGCAGACTCAGGCCTCACAATATATGGGCTCAATTTTTGCCCTTGACTGGCCTTTGTCCCAAGCTTTGACACTTTAGTAAACTGACCTCTTCTTGCTTGTGCTACCTACTCTCCCAAGAGGCCTTCTATGGACTCAGATTTTACCACTCTTCTTCATCCTGTCTTTCCTTGACTGATCCCAGCCCCGATGGTACAGTTCCCTACTAGATCACAGCTGACACTAAGGAAAAATTCTAGGATAGCAGATGGCTATACTAGAAAGAGAACTGGAAAAGAAAACCTGCATTCAAACCCAAACTCCATGGCTTACTATTTGCATGAATTTGGACAAGTCACAGACTTTGTGACCCTCAGTTTCTTCATCTGTAAAATGGGTAGGGTTGGACTAGATCAGGGATGGTGGAACCTGTGGCCTTCTAGGTCTTCAAGTGCAGCCCTTTGACTGAATCCAAATTTCACAGAACAAATCCCCTTAATAAAAGGATTTGTTCTGTAAAACTTGGACTTAGCCAAAAGGCTGCATGCACCAAGGGCCTAGAAGGCCACATGTGGCCTCAAGGCTGCAGGTTCCCTATCCCTGGATTAGATGATGTCAAGTGTTCCTTTTAGTTGGATCTACAGGTATGAGTCCAATGGCCTAGATATGACCTCTGAACTGGTGACAGCTAGCAGAGGAATGCGATTGTAGGTAGTTTCTGAGACAAAGGACACCCCCTCACTCTCCCCACCCCTCTCTCTGTGTGTATGTCTGTTGTCTGTCTCCTCCCCACCTTCCCCCCCCAACTCTTTCTCAAAATTGTCTTTCATGAAGGTTGCTTGAGATGGATCCTGAAGAAAGTTGGGATTCTATGAGGTACAGATGAGGAGGGAATGAATTCTAGGCATGTGGAATTGTAGAAACCCGAGCAGGTAGACAGGGAATAAAGTATGTATGAGAACAGAGAGAATTTAGAGTATGTTGAAGGAAGCAATGTATAGTGAAGCTACAACAGTAAGTTGGGGTGATATTGTAAAAGGTTTTAAAATAAAAGATTAGAATATATATTGATACTACAGGCAGTCAGGAACCAATGGAGTTTTTTGGAATAGTAGAGGGACGTGGTTAGATCTACGTATATGAGAAATTGTTACTCTTTAGGTCTTGCCATTCAATTTGTTATCAATTTACCTAAACAGCACAATGTTTCCCAGTTGGTCTGAGTATGAAGAACTCCAACATGTTAAGGTACTGGTAGTGAAGACATAAGACCTGTGACTTAACCACCCTAAGCTTCAAGTTCTTTATCTGTTAAAGATAGTCTCTGAGGTCTACTCCAGGTCTGCATCTCTGTTCTCGTAATTCTATTTCTCTCAATTAATTGAAAATTTGTTTTTTTTAAAGGATAATGACAAAAAGATCATGAATTCAGTAACATATTTAAATGAATTTGAATTTGATCACAAGTCCTGATTAAAATTGAAAAATAGGAATACATGAAAAAAATTGTCTTTTCTGTTTATGCTTCAGAAATACAATGGCAGATAAAATGAATCTGGGTTTTCACCGAAAATATTTTGAAGGGTTACAGAATCATGGCAAGTCTGAGCTGTAGATCCTATAATAGCTTATGATAAGGTCAGCCTTTAATTTCTACCTTGATCTTGACCTCTAATAAACACAAAATTCCCTAACCTGCTAACCATGACATCAGACTTGGGTTTCCTTTCTAGAGCTGGGTTTGCTTCTGGACTATTTAAGCAAAAGAAGATCCATACATGGGGATGCAGGGTAGGGTGAGGAAGGGCAGAGGGTGTTGTCGGCAGGGGTCAGCCAGGCAAATTCAGGAGAGACAGTCTGTCTTAAAAATACCCTGGCCAAAAAAAAGTGCAAAGAAACAGCATCTGATAGGAAATATTCATTTCACAGAAATAGTCAAGGAAAATCATTTCTCACTGGTAAGGCCCTATATAGCTGAGAGTCTTCCAATATTCAAAGTGTATTTGCCATATGTGCAGATGATGAAAGAAAAAAAAAGCTTACCATCTAAAAGATGCATTTTAACAATATAATGACAACAACCTGCCACAGAAAAGGTGAATGAGGTCTGTCCCTAGTCCACCATGAACAGAGAAGCCAAAATAATCTTACTAATGTACAAGTCTCACTATTGCTCAAAGAGTAGAGTAATTCCCTGTTGCTTTTAGGGCAAAACAAAAACTCTTGAACTTGGCATTTAAGACCTCTGAACAACCTGATGTCAACTCCTTTCTCCATTTTATTTCATATTACTTTTCTTTGTGAACTCTACTTCCAGCCAAATTGGACTGTGACAATTCCTCAATTCCACTCTCTCCTTCCTCTGTGTATATGTATATATCCTCCATGAATAGAATGCATTCACTCATTGTTTATCTCTTGAGAGCCTCCTATATTCAGTCCATGTACCATCTTCTCCATGAAATCTTTTCCTGGTCTCTCTTGTCCATCCCTCCTCCCACCTCGAAAATATCCTCTCCAGGTGTGTGCTGGAGGCAGCTTGAACTTGCTCCTGAAAGCTTACTGTTAAATTTTCAGAGAAAGCATTTACCCCTCAGAAATCAGCAAACACTAAAAATCTGGGCTTGATTTTTTTTTTGTTTTATTGATCGTCTAGACTAGAGTGATGAAGAAAATGTTGATGATGCAGATGAAATTTAAAAATTGACCAGCACACATCCTTGATTCTCTCCCTCATGAAATTTTCTTGATGTCCTTTATCTGACCCTCTCCTTTACCCCTACCACATCTTAACTTACATCATATTTGTATATATGTCACACCACCCCATGTTTCATCTTTGTATTTCCAGTGCCCAGCAGAGGGCCTTCTACAAAGCATGGGGTTGATAAATCTAAGTTAAATGGAGTCAACTTACTGGAGCAGCCCAGAGGTCCCCTTTTTCCTGAGGAATTTTTAACTCTGTGCTTACATGGCTCCCTCCGTGTTACAGGCAATTTCTAAAGGAGAGGAGGTATGGGCATCTTTACAACTGAACCCCAGGGTGAAACATGAAGTAAGAATGAATAACTTGAGACACTGAAAAAATTAAATGTATATCTCTCAAATCAAAGGTAAATCCAGGCAAAACTGGGTGGTGGGTAACAATGAGTAGTCCTGAGCTACCTTCCTTCAGCCTGGTTCTAAACCTGACTCTGCTTTAGTTTTCTCATCTATATAATGAAGGGGATCAGAATAGATAATCTCTAAGATCCCTTCAAATTCTAGAGCGTTTTGGTGGAAAGAAATAAAATACCTGGAAGTCTGGAGAGGCCTTCATTTGAATATGACCTCTGTCACCTACTAGCTGAGTGACTGTAGGTAAATCACAGAACCTCCCTGAGTCTCTGATCCTCAACTTCCTCGTGTGTAAAATGGGAACACGCAAAAACTTGCACTTTCAGACGTACAGGGCTGCTGTAAGGAAAACAAATTATGAGCTCAATGTCCTATGTAAATGTTTCTCGTTACCATCATCATCATTATTAGTTAAGCAAATGAGTATACAAAAAAAACCTAACTTACAATCAATCAGTTTGGCAACATACCAGCGACTTGTTGAGAAGTATTCAATTCCACTCAAGAAACATTTATCAAACACTTACTATATGCTCGACGCAAAGGGGATACAAAGACAAATCTGAGCCAAGTTCCTAATGGACAAAGCAAAGCTTTTTCTCCTGAAATAATCCAGGGAGATCCTCTCTCTCAGCCTAGCTCCAATTGCCATTGTCTTTGGAGTTACTCAGCTGTAGCCAAATAGGGGAAGCAAGTCCCCTCCCCTGCAATGACCCCATTTCCATTGCCACTCTGAATATTGCAGCCAGAGGAAACTGGGCCCTCTGCAGAGGGGAGGACAAAACAGTAGCAAAAGCCATGGGCAGCTTTAGAAGAGCGGAGTCCATTTCAGCCTCCACCCCAGACCAATCTGCCACCCTTGGGAGGATCACCTGGTCAGGCACCTCTACCAGTGGCCTTGACCCCTGGGCTGCCTTCTTTAAGTAATCAGCCATAGAGTAAACGGGGCCCTTCTGTTCCCCTTAGTCAAGTGCCGAAGTCATGCATTTGGGAAATCCCAGGAAGCTACTTTTAGTCTTCAAAAAAAAAAAAAAAGACATTTGATGATGACCAAGGGAATTGAAACCAAGTAATGATATTAAAACCAGATGCTTTACCAAAAAAATAGAGTAATTATGTCATGAGAGACAACCTAGCAGAGTCGACAAGGTACAAAATTTGGAGGCAGGAGACCTGAGTTTGAGTCTTGACTGACACAGTAGCTGTGTGATTTTGGGCAAGACCTAATGAGTCCTAGCACCTCAAATTCTTCCTCTGTAAAACGAAGAGGTTGACACAGATGACTTCCTCCCCATCCTGCTGCCAAACCAGACCCAGAAAAGGGCCTGCCACAGGCCGAGTCTGAGGGACTTGTGTGACACTGGCTGACACCTTTGGGCCAGAGAGCAAGGAAAATCCACAACAGGTTCTCCCTCATGGAGGGACTAAATAGGTCTTCACTGGTCCTGAAGAGGAGGAATTGGTTGCCAGGGATTCAGGGGATGGGCTGAGGAGACTGCAGAAGAAGGTGGTGCCTGGATCAGAAGCAAGAGGTGGTATCAGTATCCTAACCAATTTGAGGATGGAGCTAAGAGACGAAGTCTGTGGGTCAGAATGAAAGGTTCAACACTGTGACAGGAGAGTTCACAGGCAGAGTTCACATAACACTCAGGGGCTGGTGGACGCATATACTCTTTTTTCTATATATGTGAGGCCAGCCCTGACTTCCTGCATCCTCTAAATTGGGAGGAGCTTGTGAGATCTCACCACCATCATAACACGATTCCCCAAGGAGACTAGTGTCTCTAAGAGGGAGTATCATCTGAACAGTTCGTTTCTACTGTGTGATTTTATCATCTGTCCTGCTCTTAGGCCTAGACAGAAAGAGTAATTCCCAAGGCCCGCTGGAGTGAGACTCTCTCCTTAAGCGTATAGATCAATGCCCTGCACGTGCATGAAGGGCAGAGCAGATGGGGAGAGCAGGAGAGAGGAGAGCTTTGGTCTCTTGACTGGTCTCTTTGATTGTCTTTGGTTCTTGGAGGTTCTTCTTTCTCTTCTGCCTTTAGGTGCTTCTGGCTTCCAGTTTAATGAACTTAAATGTCCTATGTAAATAGAAGATGTGAGAAGATGGAGGAGACCAGCTCCACTTCAGACTGCTGAAGGGAAAGTAAGACTCCAGGAAGACGTGACAGGAGCTGGCAGCCCCCTTCCCCTAGCTTGCCACATGAGAAACTTCAAGGAACTTCCCTGTGGGTAAAATCTAAGACTCTCTTGGTTGAGCTGAGTTATCTCACTCCCATCGGGAAAGCTCTTTCACTCTGTATTTCTGGTATATTGTCTCCTATGCATACTTTCTCTAATTTTTGTTTTGCTATCAACTGGGATAAATTTGCTCCTTCTTATGCATGTTCATTGTAGCATTGATATTTGGCAGGAAGGGAGTCAAGCCTTGAATATAAAACTTGAGTCATCCTCCCCCCATTAAAAAACAGTGATCAGAAGTGTAGCTGAACCTGAAAACCATATTCTCCGGACAAATAATATTTAAGGGAGCAGGTAGATATAATTCTAACCCAATACCCTCTCTCTCTAAGGAGAGCAGAGAGGTCTCCAGCTGCAACCTCCTGCATCTCTTCCTGGCAGAAAGTAAAATCTCTCTTAGAGAAAGGAGGGAGGAGAAGAGGCTAAAGATGTCTTTTCTGCCTCCCTTTGGGCCACACAAGTATGCCCCCATTCTATATGCTGGGGACACACCCTGCTACCAAAGTCTTTAAAAAATAGATTAAGAAGAAAGGTCAGAACCAACATCAAAGTTACATTTACCAAAAAGATGAGGTACATAGTACAGCATCTAATCCAATGGTTAAGGGATTTAGGCCTTCTAACTCCCAGCCAGTGGCCAACCAAACTCTGCTTGAACATCTTTGGGACTTGGAGCCAGGAAGACTAAATTCAAATCCAGCTACTCGCTACTTATGTGACCCTGGGCAAGTCATATAACCTCTCTCAGCCTCAATTTCCTCGCCTGTAAAATGGGGATACTAATTGCCCCTACCTCAGGGTTGTTGTGAGGATCAAATGAGATAATACATACGAAGTACCCTGCAAACCTTAAAGCACCATACAAATAGTATCTATTATTGCCAGGCAACTCTATTTGTTTGGAAATTCCTCCTTAGAGTTAGCTGAAATCTGTCTCCCCTTAATTTCACCTATGACATTTCATCCTGCCCTCTTGGGGTGATGGTCTCACTGAGCTAAACATCCCAGTTCCTTCAACCGACTATATTCTTGAATGGAAAAGATTACAGTGGGTCTCATCATCCTGGCCATCCTCTTCTGACTATATGATGTTCCTCTTCTGATGTGAGGCCCTTATGTAGAGATAATAGATGGCCTCCAATTGTCCTTCCATATGAAAATCTATGAATTCCATGATAATGCAATTCAACAAACATTTATTAGGTTCCAACTTTGTGCAAGATTTGTTTATTTGTCATGGTGGATATGAGGATAGATGTGACAAAGCACCTGACTGACTCAAAGAGTTTATCATCTAACGAGGAAAAGACACATACAGATAACTCTGATACAAGGGACAGTGAGAAAAGAGCAAAGCAATGAGTAGTTCACACAAAATTCTGGAATAAATTTAAGAATTCAATTTAATGACCAGAATTGAACAAACACAGTTTTCCAGATGAAGTCTGATGGGGGTAAAACACAGCAAGAGTAGACTCTCTTCTCCCTTGTTTTTGGACACCATAATGCAACCTAACATCTCACAACTTTTTTGGCCAACATGTTACGCCAAAATGTGTTGGGGAAGGAAATAATCATTTATGTTGTGCCTATTATGTACCAGGTACTATCCTAAGTGCTTTACAAATATTATCTCTCACCAACGCCCTGGGAGATAAGTGATATTATCCAAATTTTACTGTTGAGGAAATGAGGCAAAACAGAGATTAAGTAATTGTCCAGGGTCACACAGCTAGTAAGTTTCAGGGGCTACAACTGAACTCAGGTCTTCCTGACTCTAGGCCCAACACTCTATCCACTGTGCCACCTAGCTGCCCCCTTACAGAGGTAGAAACAGAGCAGGAAAAGTAAACCCAGGTTTCAGACTCCAGAATTCATTTTTCCCATGTACCACTATCCTCATTATAAACCAGGATAAGGAAAGGAGGCCAAATCTGAATTCACTTTAAAAAAAAACCTATAACAATTTTTAAATTGAAGGTCCCAAGAAAGGACCTTACAAGCATAAAGAACAGGACAAACAAAGAAAATCAAGCAAAAAAGTATAACACATATTTGATGGAAAAGCAAGTAGTTTGTTTTTGTCCTGACCACAGAGTACACAGAAGGAAATAATATGAAATGAGGGTGATTATGATGGTTAGCACAAAACTAAAAGCAACTTAAATGCCAATTTAACCTGAAAATTATCTTGCAGACAATGGGGATGTTACTGTGATGATAATTTAGTTACCATCACAATAACTGAAGATTTGTTATTTTTTAATTAAGGTCTCTTCAGGAGAGTATTCTCATAAGTAACAACCTCTACCATAGCTACATGCCAACCAGACAACCAATTTTCAGCTATGATTTATGGGGCTATAAGCCTTTGGATCCAGAAAATACAAAGCCATCTCATTAGGGATATATTTTCAGTTATTGTGATGGGCCTAAAGGAGTGAAATTCTCTTCAAGAGTTAGGTCTCAGAAAGAAGCACAGAACTAAAAATTATTTTAAAATTAAATTCTGTTTTGATACTGACTTAATCTTATAGCTTGTTTCCAAATAAGATATAAGTTTTATGGTCCATTGATTGTTGGATTATGTATGTATGATATATAGAATATGTAGGATATGTAGAACATTATGCTGTATGAAATGAATATATCTATCTATATCTATATATATATATACATACTTTATGTACATGCTTATATGTGTATCTACATATGAGCTACTAACAAAAAGTGGCATTTCTCCAAGAGTACCTAGACAGCATAAGAAGTCACAAAGCTATAGCTAAAAATATCTCCAGTAATTAACTCATGCAGCAAAATATTGAACAGAGAAAATGCCTTACTGTCCGATGAAAGAACTTGCCTTTGCTGAAGGAATGGAGATGGGGTTTCTGAGATGGTGGCTATCCCTTCTGGAAAAATTCTGATAGGAGTAAGGATGAATCCCGTTGCTTCAAAGTTAAAAGGATAGATGTGCACATCTACTATTTTGCACAATTTGGGGTATTATGCTACAAAAGCCAACACAGAGATAAGTTCACTCCTTTTTTAGGTCATTAAAATGAATGTGCATTGGGTGCTATTTCACAAAGATCATTGGGCAGAGATCACTTCAAGTCAATTCAGCTAACATTTATTAATCACCTACTATGTACAGAATCTTTTGCAAGGTGCTGGGAGAGTTACAAAGATAAATAAGCCATGGCTGCCCACAAGGAACTTACAATCCAGCAGAGATAATAGATGGCCTCCAAGTGTCCTTCCAGATGAAAATCTATGAATCCCATGGTAATGCCATTCAACAAACATTTATTAAGTTCCAACTTTATGCAAGGTACCGTGTTTATCCATCACCATGGATATGAGGACGGACGTGACAAAAGACCTGACTCTCAAGTGGTTTTCGACCTAATGAGGAAAAGACATACACAGATAACTCTGATATAAAGGAGAATGTGAAAAGAGAAAAGGAATGGTCCAGACAAAATGCTGGGAGAATTTTAAGGGAGGAGAGAGAGTTTTTTACCAAGTATGGAAGGAGAATGTTGAGGAAAACTTGGTAGAATTGGCCTCTATGTAGGGCACTGAAGTAAGGGAATGGTACATGTTAAAAAGCATATTATCACTCACTGTAAGTGTATTATCGCAATGGATAGAGCACTAAGCCTGGAATCAGGTTCAGATCCAGTCTCAGATATTTCCTTAGCTATATAACCTTGGCTCAAGTTACTTAACCTCTATCTGCCTCAGTTTCCTCAACTGTAAAATAGGAATAATAATAGCACCCACCTCTCAGAGTTGTGAGAATCAAATGAGATAATATTTGTAAAGCACTTTAATGCAGTGCACTGCCTGGCACATAACAAGTACAATATAGATGTTTATTCCCCTCCCTTCCCACAGTGGCAGATAATAGCAGCATGCTAAAATAAACACTTGTTCTCTTCTCAGTAAAGTGCTACACAAAAGTTACTACTGAAACAGGTAAAAAGTTCCTCATTAATAGGGATGTAGATGCTGAACAATACAACCAATAGCATTGACAACCCCTAACATTTGAATCCATTTTACTGACCCAGCAAAGTTTGTGCATAAACATTATGTCATTCCAATGCAATTCAACCAGCATTTACTAAGTGACTACCAGACACAAAGCCCAGTGCTTAATGCTTGATCTAAATATTAGATACAATAGGGTTCTTAAACAGTTGTGACAGATTTAAGAACATTGATCAACACAATGACCAGTCAGGATTCCAGAAGACCAGAATGATGAATCGTGCTTTCCATCTTTTGAGAGGAGATGGAATAGAAGTGCCGAATAAGACATGCATTTTCTGACCCAGCTGAGGTATGGATCTCTTTTGGTTGACTGTACTTATTTGTTACAAAGGAAGGCTTCACTTAACATATTTATTTGGGGGAAAAGTGATAGTGATACTTTAAAAAAAAAGGTAGACTAGGAAAAAAGAAAGGAAGATAGGAGAAATAGGAATATAGAAAAGATGAAAGAAAAGAAAAAGAGCACATCAATGAATCATTAAAAAAATAAAGAGAAGAGAATAGAAGAAAGTTCAGAAGGAAGAAGTACCAGCAGGACAGTGTTGGAATTACGGTGTTAAATTTGAAACACATATATAAGCTACATATAGTAGAGATTAATGCAGATTTATATGAAGTCTCTCTTTTTCGGTTGGTCTTTGTACAGGGAAACATTCATAATTGTTGATGTTTGTCATGTTTATAATAATAAAGACTATTTTTTAAAAAAGACAGTACCTGCCCTCATGGAATATGACACACATAAATAATCGTAATACATTTTAAGAGCAACAAGGTGGCTGGTAGGTGCAAAATTATATAGCAAAAGACAGGAAGTTATTAGGGATGGGGAGATCAAGGAGAACCTGACCTTTGATGGCTAAGAATTCACAAGGCAAGGTGAAGTTTGGGTGAAGTCATTCCCCACTTGGCCACCTCCAGGATACACTAAGGAAAAGGCACAGAGGTAGGAAAGCATGGGGCACACATGAATGAGGGAAACAGAGTAATCTGGTTTTGTTTGAAGATGTAATGTGTGAGGAAGAGAAAGACAAGATTAGAGTAGAAAGAAAGAGTGGCACAAGGTTGTGAAGAATCTTGGATGCTAAACTAGAGTATTGAGGCTTTATTCAGTAGACAATATGAAGGCATGAAGGTTTTGGGGGGCAGAAGTATACAGGAGGAGATCTATATAAAAGGATTGTTCGTCCAGGCAGTATTATGAAAAACAGATTTGTGGGGATGGGCAGAAGCAGGAATACTAGTTAGATACCTATTGAACCAGTCCAGGAGAGAGGTAATGAGGGCCTGTACCAGCAGCAGAGGCACTGGAAAGGATGAGATGGACGGAAGATGAATGGAGGAAGTAGAATTGGTAAAATATCATAAATTATTTACATGAGAGGCCAGGAAGAGGGAAGGGTCAAAGATAGCCCTAAGACTATGAATATGAAGGATTCAACACCACCGCCTGTCAGGGATGCAGAACAAGGAGTTATCTTGATTTTACAAAAGAGGAAATTGGCTTAGACATTTTAAGGGATCTACTCAAGGTCACAGGGCTGACAGGTAATGAAGTTGCGACTTCAAGTCTCCTGCCTCCTAATCCGGTGATTTTCCTACAATACCATACAAATCCCACTGATTTATGTCACAACCACCATCATTATTCACATCACCAGAGCTCCCATTTCAATGGAGTTTTAAGGTTTACGAGTACTTTCTTCACAACGACTCTGTGAGTTGAGTGGATTAAATATATTCCCAATTTACAGATGCAGAAACATACTCGGAGACACAAAGTGGTTTACTTCAAACCCAGATTTCCTGACTCCAGATCTAATGTTCTGTGTACTACGTCTTCTTGTCAGCTTCGTCTAACTACAACAAAGTGCTCTGGGTCTTTCATTTCCTCTTGGGATTTTTAAGAAATCAGATCTATAGGACAAGAGAATTGCTGTTCATTCATATCATAGCAGAGCCAGCTGGATCAACAGCTTTCATGTTATCTCCCAAATCCCCAGCCCCCTTTGCATGCTGCCTTCTTGGCCAAGACATTAGCTCATGTCCTAGTAATTTCCTTCTGTTGTTGCAGAAACCTTCTGCTCACAGGTCTCCTGGCCCACTTCCCCCTCCCTCCCTCAGACCACACAAGCCTTTTCACTCAGGTACCTCTTTATATTAAGATGAGATTCTAGATTCTCCTCACAGATGCTCTATATAGCAGCCAACCAAGTACTTACTGTGCACCTACTGTGAGTCTAGAATGGGGCCATGTGTGACAGATAGTGGGAACAGAAACAAAGTGGAGTGGGAGGAGCAGAGAGATAGAAACCAAGGGACCTGGGGTTTCACTCCTTCCCTGACACTCATTCATGGGGTGATAGAATTTACTGTGTATCCTTGGCCAAATTACTTTCCTTCTTTGGGTTTTCAAAGGTAAAACGAGAAGTCACTTTAATCTCTCTCAGCCTCAGTTTCCTCATCTGGAAAACAGGAATAACGATAGTACCTACTTTACCGGATTGTTGTAGGGATCAGTGGCACAATATACGTACAGCACTTTGTAAACCTTAAAGCACTATATAATCTTTAGCTATTATTGTTATCATCAAACTAGGGAAAATAGCATTTATGATACCTACCTACCTCATGGGATTACAGGACATGCCTATACCACCTTTATGTTTTCAACCGCCTCTATGTTTCTAACATTTTTAAATGGCCAACTAACAGGTAGAAAATGGTCTACAATACAGGATGCTCTCTCCACTGCCAGGGGATAGGTCCTAGAGATGTCCCAGAATAGGCTGATTGGTGAATACTTGTGCAAGCAGTCACAATATGATTGGGGCAGCTGTCCATTCTCCTGCCAAAGTTCTCCCCCTTTTTGGTGTCCTTTCAATTCTTTTGATTGCATTTGGTAGAAAGGACCCACTAGGAGCTAAAGATCTTTAACACCTGCTAATCTGAGTGGTAGGTTGGACCACATGACATCTGAGGTCGCTTCCACCTATAAAATTATGTTTTTAACGTCCTTTTCTCAAAGAATATACACCCTAGAATTCAGAGCAATCTAAGCATCAATAGAAGCAGCAAATCAATGGTAGGGGTCAGAGTTGGAATATCAGCATATATATTAGATAGAGTCGCCGATCTATGAAAAGACGATGTTCTAAGTCAATCAGTGAACAAGCATTTATTAATGGTTCCCTATAGGTCATACCAGAAACTGTGCTGAGCCTAGGGGGACACAAAGGAAGGGGGAAAACACAATCCCTGTCTTCATGGGGCTCCCCTTCTTGTAGAGAAGACAACGCACAAATATACACACAAGATAAATGCAAGGCTACTTCAGAGAGAAGGGACTGGGGGTGGGAGGAATGGGGAAGGAGAAGGGGAAATTTAGCAAACTCAAGACCAGGGCAGAGACCTGGAAAGGGGATGAGAAAGAGAACGAGCATTTATTAAATGCCTACTATTTGCCAGGCACTGTGCTAAGCACTTTATAAATAGTATCTCATTTAAGGTCATATTATTACTGGGAGTGACATGCTGGAAAATAGCTACTGGTAGATCCCAACCAACTGGCCGATGACCTTTTGTCTATTATGTTACATTCAAAGTAAGGATAATATCGTGAAGAATAAGACCCTAGTCTAGTTTTAGCTTCTGTCAGAACTAGTGTGATATCCTCCTCAACAGATCCTGCCCACCAGAATAAATCTTCCTTTTGTACAGATAATGTAGCAAAGAAAAGAACCTTGGATTTGTATTTAGAATAAGAAAGCCTAACTTCAAGTCAGGCTCTGAAACTCACCATGTGACCTTAGGCCAGTGACCTAGCTACTCCGGGCTTCAATGTCTTCATTAGGAAAGCAGTTAAGTGGTGTGATAAGAATGCTGGGATTGGAGTCAGGAAGACCCGAGTTCGAATCCTGTCTCAGACACTTAATAATTGTGTAACCCTGGGCAAGTCATTTTAATCTTTCTCAAGCTCAGTTTCTTCATTTGTAAAATGGCACCCACTTTGCAGAATTCTTGTGAGGATCAAGTGGCACAATATATGTAAAGCACTTTGCAAGCTCTAAAATACTATATCATCTTTATCAATTATCAGCAAAATCGGGAAAACAACATTTGTGATACCTATCTCAAGGGGTTGTTTTGAGAAAAGCACATTGTAAAATGTAAAGTGGGTAGCTAGGTGGCACAGAGGATAGAGCCTCAGGCCTGGAGTCAGGAAGATCTGAGATCAAATCTAGCTTCAGAGACTTCCTAGCTGTGTGACCTTGGGTAAGTCACTTAACCCTGTTTGCCTCAGTTTCCTCAACTGTCAAATGAGCCGGAGAAGAAAATGGCAAACCAACTCCAGTATCTTTGCCAAGAAAACCCAATACAGGGTTGTGAAGAGTCAGACACAACTGAAAAACAACTAAACAACAACAAAAATGTAAAGTGATTTTGAAATGTGAGTTACTAACATTTAGTCACTTCATTTCTCTGTTCAAAACCCTTCAATGACTCCATTTTGCCTAATGAAAACAGTTCATACTCGCCGGGACCATACTAGCTTGTCTGTCTGAACTCTAACTCCTTCCTTCATATACTAGCCAACATGGACTCCCACCGCCATCTATATGCATCCCTTATTTGATTCACACATCCTAGTATGATTCCTTTTCCCCAGAGATGTCTCCATGTAGACTTGATGGGAGTCTACTTGGAAGACTACTTGCCTTCTAGCTTATTTAACTAGAGTTTACCATCTTTCCATGGGTGTTTGACTAGGAGAAACTTCCATCTAGGAAAGATACAGAGGGCTACAAGCCCCACTGGTCCTCACTGCATCTCTGTCAGAGAACAAGGGAGCCTGGGACTACCCCAGCAAAACACAAGGAATGGTAGTAGAATTGAGTGACGTGGTAGAACACAGAGGAACATGGGGAAGAGTCACGTCCTTGGTCCAGGAAAAATGAACTAAAGTGGAGGGTTTACCAGGAATCAGCAGCTATGTGTTTGGTGAAACACCTAATGTCTAGTCTAGGTGTGGGGAACTGAGACCTCGAGGTCACATGTGACCCTCTAGGTCCTGAGGTACGACCCTTTGACTGAATCCAAACTTCACAGAACAAATTGGGTTAGGGATGGGATTTGGGTCCTCTAGATAGAAGGCCACATGTGACCTCAAGCCTGCAGGTTCCCCACCCCTGGTCTAGTCCATAGCCCTTTCATTTCTCCTTCTTCCATGCCAGGAAAACCCTCCTCTCTCATCCATCCAGTCCTTAACTCCTTCTTCTCCCTCTGAGAGTTGAGTGGAGGGGTAGGGGAGAGAAAAGAGACCCAACTTCCCTCAGCTGTTTGTCCAATCCCAGCCTGCTTTTGTGTTTAATGCTTATTTATGTTCCTATTCTATGGAATAACTATTAAGGAATGTGGTCATTTAAAACAATTTTAGTCTAAGCCAAAAAGCATGTGGTTCAAGACGGAGAGAGGGGTGGCAAACCCAAAAGGGTGAGATTTTCTTCAGCTTAGGCTGAGATGGGATCAAAAAGCCAATTAGAATATGTCTGCAATTTTAGTAAACTCTGAGATACACATAGTTCAGATTGCTTTTCAATCTGGAGAAACATTTAAAAAGCAAACAAGTCAACAGCAGTGAGAAATGGAGATGGGGTATGTTTGTTCACAATAATCCTTTGTATTTGTATACTGTTTACAATCTACAAAGAACTTTGTGTTACTTATTTCAATCTCAGGAGGAAAAAACCATTTAGGTCAGGAGAGCAGATAGTAACTTGTGTATACACCTTTCAGGTAACACTTAGCCTACACCCCGCCTGATTTAATTAAACTTAAGGCTAGAAGAGCCCTCTGAGATGATCTAACCTAGGGGTGGAGAACCTGTGGTCTCTAGGTCACATATGGCTTCTAGGTTAGCCCACCCCTGAAATCTAATCCCCTCCTTTCAGAGATGGGGAAACTAAATTCTGAAACAATTAAACGACTAAATCAGGATCACATAGCCAGTTAAACAGCAGAAACTGGATTTCCCCACAGATCTGCTGGTCACAAACCTAATTCTATTTCTACAAAATCATATTCCCTATATCTGGATATAGGGAATATATACATACGTACATATATACATACATATATGTATGTATATATATATATATTCCCTATATCTACTAATTCCTCCTGTCTTCATCCATTGAATTCCTACTCATTCTTCAAGATTGTATTCAAACTTCCTCCAACAAGTCTTTCTTGACTCCATCAGCTAGAAATGAGCATGCCTTACTCAGACTTCCTGTGCTACTCTGTAAAGATGTTTTTTATACTCTTATTTTGTTCAATTTTGTATTTTATTTATCTATGTAGGTTTCATATCTTCCTACTAGACTGTAAGCTCCAGGAGGGCAACAGCCACATTTCATTTTTTTTTATCGTCACCTCATCAGCTAGCCTAGTGCTCTGCACACAGTAAATATTTAATAAATATTTATTAAATTGAATTCAATTTAGTAGTATTGTACTAAGAGTCAGGAGACCCAGGTTCTACTTCCAGGTCCATCAGAAGCTCACTATATGATGTTAAACTAATTGATCCTTCTCTCTGGGCTTCAATTTCCTCATTGGAAAAAATTAAGAGATAGGAGTAGATGACTTCTATGTTCTTTTCTAATTCTAACATTCTATAATCTCTAAATATTTATGGAGAGCTCATATTTGTGTGGAACATTACTGTTTCTAAAGCATTTTCACATTCATTCATTCAATGAATATTAAGCGCCTATCATGTGTAGAATTCAGTGGTCTGATACTAACAAAAGCCTTTTTTAGGCCAACAGTATAAATATAATTATGCCTACTGCACAGATAGGGAAACTGAGGCTCAAAATTATGGAGGTGATACAGCTAGAAACGATAGAAAGTGGACCCAAAGCCAAGTCAGCGTTCTTTCATGAGCTCTACCTACCCATGATCTCTAATTGGGGAGGGAAGGAAAAAAGGAAAAGTATAAGCCTCCCTCCCCCCTCCCCCAGCTAATACATGTTTCTTTATATTGTTAATTTACTTCCAAATAAATGACTGGTCTTAACTTTGGAGTCTGAATGCAGATGGAAGCATATTATTTGCTCTCCTTTTCTTTTATTATTTTGCTTTGTTTCTTCTTTCTCGTGGTTCCTCCCAATGGTTCTAATTCTTCTTTACATCATGACTAATGTGAAAATGTTTAATATGAATGTATAAGTAGAGCCTGTATCAGATTGCACACCATCTTGGAAAGGGGGAGGATAGGGTGAGGGAGAAAATTCAAAACTCAAAATCTTAAGGAAGTGAACGTTGAAAACTAAAAATAAATTAATTAATTATAAAAAAAATTAATGACTGGTCTGATCAGGAAAGGTTTCATGTGTAAGATGGCATTTGAAGAGGTAGCACATACTCCATTACAGCAAATTCAAATTATCATTATCAAGACTCTCTTATGCTAGCCCCAGGGTGAAGTGGTTTTTGAATGATTTTTAAAAGCCAGTTGGGACACTGAAACCAGCCAGAAAGAATTAATCTGGAAAGGTGATCAAGTCTGAAAAAGAAAAATGCATTGCTGTGGAGTGAGAGAAATATCTGCTGTTCCTCCATCAGTCTGGAAGAATTGCCATGTTCCAGAAGCCGGTGGGTACAGTAATGAAGAAAGAGGGACAGGGACCGTCTATGGAGGCCTAGAGCAACAGCCATGGACTAATTAGAAACAACGTGCAGTTTGATGACACTTTATAGACTTCAATTATCACACTCGGCAGGAAGGAGCTTTCAAACATCTGTATGATGATTCTATTCTGCTGGGATGTCATTTACAGTGCAAAGTATTAAAAAACAGGGCCAAAAATCAATTATAATCTCTGTTAATGAGCATATTGTTCGTCTGAGAGATCTGAATGTCAGTGGTAGAAACTGTCTTAAAAAGATTGAGTGCGTGCTGGGAGCTGGTTTGGCCATGAAAAATAAGTAGGAAAAAATATCTCTTCCCTTTCCTAAAATGTTTTATTGAATAATTTTTTAAAATCTTAAATAATATTTAAAACATGACTTACTTTTGAAGCGTGAGCTAGTTCCTCTAGAATACAAAGGGACTGGATTAGATGATTTTCAAAACTCTTTCTGTAGAAGCTAGGTGGCATAGTGGATGGAGTGTTAGGCTTGGAGCCAGGAAGACCTGAGTTCAAATTCAGCCTCAGACATTCACTAGCTGTGTGAGCTTACTGTGCAAGTCACTTAACTTCTGTTTGCCTTAATCCACTAGAGAAGGAAATGGCAAACCATGTTAGTATCTTTGCCAAGAAAATCCCAAATGGGGGTCACAAAGAATCAAACAGGAATGAATGACAACAACAAAAATCTAGTTCTAACATTCTCTTATGAAGCAGCTAGGTGGTCCAGTGGATAGAGCACTGGCCCTGGAATCAGAAAGACCTGAATTCAAATCTGACCTCAACCACTGACTGGTCGTGCGACCTCAGATCACACTTCAACTCTGTTTGCCTCAGTTTCCTCATCTTTAAAATGGGGATAATAATAGCACCCTACCTCCCAAGCCAGGGTTGAGGATCAAAGGAGATACTTGTAAAGTGCTTAGCACAGTGCGAGCACGTGGTAAGTGCTATATAAATGTTAGTTGTGATGATGATGTTCTAAGGTCCCAAATCTAATAATCTATGTTATAAGGTCCCTTCCAGCTCTGACATTCTTTGGTCTTAGATGCTTCCTTAGTTCTATCAAAAAGAGATAAATAAAAGTTCATCCTTATAACAAATGAGAATAGTCAAGCAGAACAAATCCACACATTGGCCATGTCTGAAAACTGATGTCTTCATCTGGGTTGTTCTACTTCTTCTCATTTCATTTGGTATCAGTTCCTACAAGTTTTCCTAGGTTTCTCTGAATCTGTACTTTTCAGCATTTTCTATGGTGCAATAATATTCCATTAAATTCAAATGCCATATTTTATTTAGCCACCCTTCAGTTGGGGGGGGGCGGTTTACTCACTGTGTTTCCAGTTCTGTTCCACCTCTTCTGCTCATATGTGTCCAACATTTCAAGAATAAGGTATAACTGGAGTTATGCTGCAGTCTCCTTATTCCTTCCCTGCCCTTTGGGTCACTTGCAATTTTGATTCTTTTGAGATCATGGGTTTCGATTACTTGCACTTATATAGCATCATCTGTAGACAAATGGTACTTTGTGCAGTATCTTTCTGAGAAATAAGTATTGATAGACTAACTCAGTGAGCTGCTCTGCCCTAATTATGTATCATAATCTGGGAAATTTACAGGGTGTCCCAAAAGTCTTAAATTTGGGGGACATGTTGTACATTGTCTACTTGGTTTTCCTATGTGGATTATTAAATTAATCTCTTTCTAATGACCATCAGTCTTATGGAAGAGGTTCTGAAGTACTCTGAGGTTTGACATATTAAGTACAATATCCTCCATAGACGAGAGTACTTGGTAAATTTCACCATCTAAGAAGAAACCATTTTCTATTATGTCTTTCTGAAGGACATACTCCTTGACCCTGGTAGAATACTTTTAGCGCAGCGTATCTCTAGCTTTGCCCTTTGATAATTAGAGGCTCACTTAACAAAGATGTATCTCTATGGACACATCTATCAAGAAGTCTTGTATGATTTTAACATATATATACATACATATCTATATGCACATGTGTGTGAATATGTGTGTATACATACATCTGATATGCATGTGTGTACATATATAGACCCATATATATGTGAAAAACCTTGTTGACAGAGGACCTTTTAAGGCTACACCTTGTTCTTAGTCAAATGTTTTTGAGTAATCAACAAAAAAATAAAAAGAGTGGAATCTTGAATTTTTAACACCTCTAGGATGATATGATTTTCTACATCTCTAGCATTCTGTGATATTTTTTCATTTTTAGCATAAGATACTTGAAAGGCAAGGCCATCACGCAAAGTGATTAATCACACTGTGACAGGCGTTTGGGGAAGAAGATGTTTGAGGAGACTCTCTCCAGCCACACTACTCTACCTCAGGGCAGGTCCATCCCTGCTTGTAGAAGGCACTTCATTCCACTGCCCCCGGAAAACAATCGCTTTTAACCACCTCTTCTTATGGTAACACTTGAGGATGATTTAGAAGGGGAAATGAGGGTCTGGGTCACTTTAAAAGCATACCTTTGTTGCAATAGAACACGTCCTAGAATTCTTTTGTCTGATCTTGGTCTCTATAACGTCCTGGGAAAGGAGAAGTAAGCTCAGCCAATAAAATCATGGTTGCATCCTTCCACCGAATTTGGAATACAGCTTCAGGATTGCTCACCTCCACCCACCAACCCAACCCTTCCCACTTTTTAGCATGAAAGGTGAGACAATCACATGCCTTACTGACAATCCAGAAAACATGCATACTATGTGTGCTTCTGATCCTGTCCTCTTCCCTCCCTCAACCCCCTCCATGGCCTGCCCCCCACTTTGCTCAGCACTGCTTCCCACTCCAAAGAGCTGCCTCCACACATGAAACGTTAATGGTTCTATGTAGAACTAAAGCTCATTATTACGCAACAGTGTGGAGGAGTGGGGTTGAGTCCTATATGTCAAGGTTCAAAAGAATGTCAACATGCTTAAAAGTCACAGCACTAAAAAAGACATAAATAAATGAAAATTGTACGCAAATCCCTTTACAGAAGTCCAATTTGTCTCAACAACTTTCAACCACATTTTCTTAGCTTGCTTCTTCTGGACCTTTTGCTTATGAATGACCCTCTTTCAGAACAGGAGGATTAAAGGAAAAAAAAGGAGGAGGTGGAGGGAAGGAGACTTACAGGGAAAGAAGAAAAGGGAGTGAGCAAGGAAGATTTAACAAAACAAAACACAAACAAATGCTCATTTCTGCCTGAGTACCTTATAATTCCTATTACCAAATCCCTATCTCCATTAGTAACCTTTGCAACAGGAAGATAAACACTCCCCACCCAGGGCCCGAACCAGTGACAGGGATTCTGAATTTAATTATGGGAATGGTATTCCATGTGTACTTAATTGCTGAGTAGGAACACAACCACTTTCATTACTGTTTATGTCTTTCGATCCCCATTAGCGCAATACCCAAGGTTCCCCATGAATAATTAGATGGGGGGAGGAGGGTTCTGTGCAAACAGAGTCAGCCTGGATGCCTATGAAACAGCACATCTTGAATCCAGATGCTGACATGACAACATCATGAAAACCTAATTTGAAAACCCAAATTAGCACCATCATGATGATCATATAAAAGAAATATGGGCATATAAAGAGAGTTGTGAACAAGCACGACCAAAACTAATGGGATCATGTAAAATCTTATGCAGCAAATAAATAAATGGTTTTGACATTTCAACCTATTTGGCTACATGTTAATAGACTCCATTCCATATTCACGACATATAGGATCATGTTCATCCTCATAGATTTTTCTACATTATCAGGACCCTGCACGTCTCAAATACAAACACATTTGCGGACGTACACCAGTCACAATGAGAATCCGGTCATTTCATTTGTTTTTCCCTATTCAACAAACATTTATTAGATGGATAAACCATAGTCCCAGCTCTCAAACAGCTTAAAATCTAATAGAGTAAGGAAGTGCAGATAATACAAGTACAGAAATAAGATGGAAAAAGAGGAGGAGGAGGAAGGAGGGGAGGGGGGAGGAAGAAGAGAGAGGGAGAAAAAAGGGAGGAGGAAGGGAGGGAGAAAGAGGAAGGAGAGAGGAGAATGGAGGGGGAGAAGAGGAAAAGGAAAGGAGGTAAGTATTATTTTCCCTATTTTATAAATGAGGAAATTCTGGTTTAGACAGGTAAAGTTATATATAGTCACATATCTAGTACGTGTCAGGGTTAGGCCTCAGTTAAATCTCTCAGTTAGTTCCAAGGGCAGGGCTCTTTCCAGGCCAGTAGGCTAGGACAGATAGATACTAAGGAGAGATTGAATGAAATGCTACATGAAAGATCTGGGAAGAGAGGGATTCCAAAAAACGTTCTATGAATGGGAGGGAGGTGGTAGGAATCTGGAAAGCCTTCTTGGAGGAGAAAGTGACAGAGCTGATATTTGCGGGAAAGGAAGGATTCAAACATCTCCTGAACTGGATATATCTTTATTTACTCATCCAATAAATATATAATGAATTTTTACTGTGTGTAGAATACCAGTGCTAGGTATTATGAGGAATACAAGGATAAGACCCAGTCTCTGACCTTAAGGAGCACATAGCTAAACCACGAATTTTCATTTCATTTAGTACATATGTGCATATAAACAATGCCACTATCAATATTAAAATTAAATTTTTCTGCTTGGCCATACTATTCAGGCAACCCATCACTATACCCTTAGTTCATTCAAATAGGTAATAACAACAACTTATATTTGTATGATGTTTTACAGTTAGCATTGGGTTTCTACCAACATCAACTATGTATTAAGTACAGAACACGTGCTAGAGAGAGCGGGAGTTGGTGTATCATGAGGCCTTTTGGCAGTCTGGAAAAGCCTATGGACTGTTTCTCAGAATTTTACACACACACACACACACACACACATATACGTATATATACACACATATATCTATATACATATATACATATACATACATATGTGTGTGTGTGTGTGTATTTATTGTGAGGCAATCGGGGTTAAGTGACTTACCCAGGGTCACACAGCTAGTAAGTGTCATGTGTCTGAAACTGGATTTGAATGCAGGTTCTCCTGACTCCAAGGCTCTATCCATCCCTCAGAATAATATTTTTAAATACATACAATAAAATACACAGGACTACAAAGAAAGCCAATCATATTGAAATAAAATATCTTAAAAATATTAAGTTCATGGACCCTAAATTAAGAATCTCTGTGTTAAGCACCAGGGACACAAAAATGAAAAAGGAAACAATCTATTTCCTCAGGGAGTTTATGTTCAGAATAACTGAGGTTCAGAGAATCAAGGTCACATAGCTTGTGACAGAGACGGGCCTAGAAAACATCTTCTAACTCCAAATACAATGGTCTTCCCACTACTCCAAGCTGTCTCTCAATACTCCCAATATTCCCAATACAATCATCCTTGTTCAATCATGCATCAGTTCTAGTTTTGACCTAGGATCATTAAATATTCACTCAGCTTTTAGTTCAAACCTCAATAACTGAATCAAAGCCATTGTGCAGTTTTCCCAACATATGGTAAAATATTTTCCCTAAAAAACAATGCAGGTGTGAGAAAATCTAAGGATTGCTATTGAAAATGATCTTCGTTTACCAGTGGACATGACTTCTTGTCAAACATTTCAGGCTTGAACCAACAATTCTCAAACTTCTTGGTCTCAGGACCCCTTTACTCTCTTAAAAATCACTGAGGATTGTAAAGAGCTTGTTTTTAATGGGGGTTATATCTATCAATATGTGCCATATTAGAAATTAGAAATGATAAATAATGGAAATATGTATTAATTTATTTAAAAATAATAATAATAAACACATTACATATTGACATAAATAACATTTAAAAAATAACTATATTTAGGGGCAGCTAGGTGGCACAGGGGATAGAGCTCTGGCCTTGGAGTCAGGAGGAACTGAGTTCAAATCCAGCCTCAGACACTTAACACTTGCTAGCTGTGTGACCCTGGGCAAGTCACTTAACCCCAATTGCCTCACTTAAAAGCAAAACAAAAAAACCTTTATTTTCCAAAACTAGAAAAAAATAGTGGAGTGGCATTGTTTTACATATTTTTACAAATATCTTTAATGTATGCTTTAATAGAAGAAGTTGGATTCTCATATCTGCTTTTGCATTCAATATGCTAAGACACATTATTTTGGTTGAAGTATGTGAGGAAATCCATTCTCACACAGATATGTAGTTGGAAAGGGGAAGGGTAGTTTAGCAGGCAAACAAAATTTTGGTATTACTGTGAAAATAGTTTTGACTTCGCAGAGCCCTTGGAAAGATTCTGAGGAACCCCCAGGATCTGTAGACCACACTTCTGATTCAGGCTCATTCAGGTCACTAGGAATCTGGACAGTAATAGTCACTGGACAAGTAATGACACATATAACAGCAATCTAATTTTTTTTTAAAAAAGGACCTTTTTTCCCTATCTGAATTGATCTCACATTAGCACATCTCACATTAGCACTGAATAAACTGTTGAGCTGAAAATAAAGAAAACCTGAAAAGTAATATAAGTAATAACATATGGTGTCTGTTACCTTCAATTTTATCAATTAATAAAAAAATTATGTAAGGCAAATATCAGACTCAGTAAGAACTTCTGGTCATAGAATTATAGAATGTTAAATTCGGAAGGGACTATTGAACATAAGACACATAGAAAAAAGAATGTTAGGACATGGAATAAAACACTGAGCTTGAAGGACCCTTAGAACATAAAACAAAGAATGTCACAGCTGGAAGGAACTAGGCCAGAGATGGAAGGGGTCCAAGAATAAAACTGTACAATGCATAAAATCTCAGAGCAGAAAAATAACCTTGTCGATCATCTAAACCAGAGGTGTCAAACAGGGGGGTCACTCTCTGAAGTAAAATTACCTCTTGAAATAATTGGGAAATATTTAACAAAAGAAATAAAAATACAATAGAACTTAGATAATGTTAATAGATGGTTTTCTAAGTCAATATGCAGCCTGCAGGGATCCTTATGTACAGTTTAGTGGCCCCTGTTTCTATTTGAGTTTTACACTACCCAGGGCTTCTTAAACTTTTTCCACTCGAAACCCACCCCCTTTTCACGATCTGGCACCCTTTCTTGTGGCCTGAGGGCATGCAGTGCAAAAGTGTGCATGCTTTGTGTTCAGAACGAAGGCTGCAGTGAAGTTGTGGATGCCACACGGGCAAAAACTGCCAGAACACCTTGGATTCGTTACACATTTGATTTTGAATTTATCTTTGGTCCTTGCATGTGCAGAAACCTTTTACTGTTGCCAAATTTTTCGTTAACCCCATATGGGGTCTTGACCCACAGTTTAAGAAGTGCTGAACCAACTACCTCATTTTACAGATGAGGAAACTGAGATTCCAAAAATTTAAATAACAGGAAATGAGTGGTATTACTAGGTCTACGACATGGGACTCTTGATTCCTAACTCAGAAATCTTTCTACTATAATCATTCTTTCTATATCTAGCATGGTATCATACAATAACATTTTAAACAAATTTTATTGATGACCACTTGAAAAGAAATAATTTTCATAGTTTATATTCATACAGTTCTTTAGGGTTTACAAAGTACTTTGACGTATATTACCTTAATCCTCATAAAAAAAACCCTGGGGGAGACAGGAAAAGTATTATGATCTCCATTTTTCAGATATGGCTCAATGAGGGAGTAACTTAACCAGGGTCCTACGATTTTGACCCAGGTCTCTCTGACTCCAAGTTCAGCGTTATTTCACTATGTCAAATTGTCATTGCAAAAACAGCTTTAAAACCAATCAACCAACCCATGAGTATTCAGTAACTATACTGACATACATTTTAAGTCTTTCTCAGGCCTGTCACTGTCTAAATGTGATAGGAATTGTTGTCTTATATTTATTATAAGCTTCATTAAATAGAGTTTGCTCTATCAAAAAACTCACTGGGTAAAATGACTTATAGGAAGCATCTGTATGCTCAGATGACTGTGATCAAGCAATTGCAATATGATTTCTGCATTTTAGTAGGGGTACATCCATGTCAACCCTAGCAGAAGAAAAGCCCAACTAATGAAACTCTGTGTAAGCTGTAATTACATTGTCTCCATGAATGGCACTTGGGGTATTGTGAACAGATTGTACGCGTTAATTCACGCAGGGCCTAATGAACCATTCCCTGTTCTACAAACTTCATCACTTGATTTAATTAACCCTCATACCTATAGATGCCCAAACCACCAATCATAACAAGAGGGAAAGTCCCCAAGTACAGCACCTTAGGGATGTTACAATGACAGGGGGAATAACCCACTATTCATTGAATGGGATTAAGTCAGTCAATAAACAGCTGGATTGAGTGTGTTTCAGTGAAGCCTAAATGGAGAATATTTGAAAGACTTTTTTATGCCTATGTATGTATAAGGGCTTAATGTATAAAATGTTATAGGATAATTATTGCACGCTATAAAAGGCAACATTGAGTAGTGGTAGAAAGAGAGCAGTCATTGGAGTAAAGAAGACTTACCTCTTGACACCCACTGGTGTCCCAATTTTTTGTCTCAGTGCCCCCAGACAACTCTCAGACTATAAATTATAGACATTATGCAGGATTCACTAACCTCCATGCATGGAGGGAGTTCTAACATGGATGAAAACACAGGACCAGACAACCACCCCTTTTAAAAAAAATGCCTTTCCCTGGGTATAGTAGAAACAATGTTGTATTTAAAATCAGAACCCCTAGGTTCAAACCATCCCTCCTACAAATGACTAGTCATGTGACCTTGGTCAATTGATTTCTATTCTCATGAACTTGGTTTCTTTATCTTTGGAAAAAATAGTACTGGACTAAATGGTCTCTAAAGGGCCATTTGTTTTTCCTGAGAAATGCATTATGTCCATTGAAGTGGAAGATGTGCTACACCAGCAGGTACTTGAGAACACAAAACATGAATGTCGGAGATAAAAAGAACCTTAAAACATAAAAAAATACACAGAAAATGAAGGGGAGAAAGGCCTTTCAATATTATCACTGAAATTATAATTTAACTGAAAGGTTTTTTTTTCAAGCACAATAAAAAGGGACCACCCAAAAGTTGAGAATATAAATGTTTGCATAACTATTTATATATGTATAATATTATAAAGAGTCGTAAATGAGTTAACATTTTGAAAAAATCAGGTTTATAGGCCAAGTTACTGTAATGGAACAAGGCCAGGAAACAGACTCCTAAGCAACCCTGAAACATTGATGGCAACTTAAAGAATTTCTCTCCCTTTGTCTTCCTCTACTGCTCCAGGAGTCATAGATCATTGACATTTATGGGTGACCCATCTAGTTTCCCACAACGTGAGATTACACAACTGTTCAAGGCTACTCATTAGTTCAAGTCTCCTTTAGAGCCCCAAGCTAGAAGGAAGTTTCCACTGGGTGTAGTGGAGAGAATGGTGAACTTGAAATCAGGAGGCATCGCAATTGATGGTGTGACTTCCATTCTAACATTATGTCTGCTCACAAAAGCCTTCACGTGACTATTCATAAAGGGAAAAAGGGGACTCTCAACCTTCAGTGAGGTGATTAAAAAGTATACCTTTCTCATAGTAATACAACATTCCTGAACGGCCTCTTAAGGACACAGAAGCAGATTTTTGGTTTAACTCAAGGGAAATTTTAATAACAAAGTGAGCTGTCCAAAAATGAAATGGATAAGTAGTGAGTTCCCTGTCACTGGAGCACTTCAGCAGGGTCTCAATAACCACTTGCTGTGGATATTATCAGGTTGCTTCTTGGCCAAGTAGGAATCTGACTACATGACCTTGGACATCCCTACCAACTCTTGGATTCTCTGATTCTATGGGATGCTCTTTAAGAAGAAAACACTATCAGCTCTGGGCATTATAGAACTGTGAATCAAAACTACTGATCCCCATCAACTTCAGTCTGGTGTCTCCATAATTAAAAGACAAATTCTGCCAATAACTTTTAAGCTCAAAGTGTGCCTGCTCCCCATAAAGAAGCGTATAGTGTTAATTTCTCCAACTGATATTTTGGTGTCCCCAGGGCTCTAATTTTTTATCAAATAACAGGACACCATACTCATTTAGTTTTATTAGTGCAGAAAGGTTAATAAAATACTGAAAATATACATTTGCCATAGCAACACTCGCCACCCGTACATGTGATCATTTACTTAAGTGTTTCTTAGAATTTTCCCAGAATAAATAGGAGAGAGTAAATACATACATGGACTAATGGCTTAAGCATAATTGCCTATTTATTAAGCCACTGGGTATCAAAAGCAGCTCCTTTATGGAGGGGAAAGCTTAGTTTCAATTTTATCACTCATAAAGTATAATGGGTGATGGAAAAACTGATTCAAAAGCCCTAATTAAATTTGCTGGAGAGAATGCTGATTTGCTGAAATATCTCTGAAGGGATTTTTCACTTCTTTGGCCCAATAACATACCTGATAGGGTCCAGACTGAGATTAGGAAGCAAACTAATGCTGCTGAATACAAGTGGACTAGATAGAACCTTGTTCCTTCTGATCCTTGTTCTTCCTCCATTTCATCAATATGGTCATATTTTATTCCTATTGTTCTGGCTCTTTATGTTGATTCATTATATTAATTATGTACAAGGAAGAGCCCTCATTAAGCTGGCCCTGCAATTTTCTCATGCAGCATCTCAAGTTTGGTCATTTAAGTGAACCATTTGAGCTAGATGGACAAAAAATAGATTAAAATAGATTAGGAAAGAAAAACATTGCTCCAGAATGCAATTTAAAAGGTTTTTAATAATAAATATTTGCAGGGATAAAAATAACGATGCCTGCCAATTATCTCTCCAGATCCTATCTGGTATTAGGAGTGGCTTAAGACCATGGGCTATTCAATGGGGAAGAAAAAGACCTGCACTTAAAAGTATTTACTGAAGAGGACTCTGAGGGTTTTCCCCCCCTTGTTGGCTTATAGGGTAGGTAGGTGGGGGAACCCACAGCAGTGCTCAGGTCACCTGAAGTTCAGTCTGCAATTACTATATGAATATGCGCTATCATAATTCAGGTGGAAACTTAACAAAAGAACCTTCCAATTTGCATTTCTCTTAATTCATTGCTAAAGACCTAGCCAAGCAGAAAACAATGGATCCAGCCTGGACTTTTTCAGCAAAATACTCTATCAGGGTCCTATTAGGCTGTCTGTTCTTGATACTAAGCATCACTACAGGTGCTCCTGGGTAGAAGGACTTTCACAGAATCGAGTTGTAAGAGTACTTAATAGCCACCTAGTCTAAATCCTCCCAAAAAGGAATCCTCACTGCAACAGTCTTGACAAGGGATGTCTAGCTAATTTCCAAGGAGGTGGAACAACCACCCCACCAGGAGGCACAGCAATAATTGTTAGGAAGTGTTCCTTTATATCAAGCTTCAATGGCCTCTTTCTTTGTGACTTCCATCAGTGCGTTTTGGTTCTACCCTCTGGAGCCAGCTAGAACGAGTTTCATCTTTCTCCAACAAAGAAGCCCTTCAAATATGTGAAGACATTTATCATTCTCCACTCCCTCTCCCAGTCCTTCCTTATCCTCAGTTCCTCTAAACAAATTCCTTGATGTTAGAGATTGTTTCATTCTTTGTATTTTTATCCCCAGCGCCTGGCACAAAATAGGTAATTAATAAATGTTTATTAATTGATTGATATGTCACAGACTCAAGGCCATTTTGAAAAGCTAAGGCTATTGGGAAAATAGTCGTGCTTACTAAAATCAGCACATCCACCATTATGGCAGGTGACTGTGTAAGTAAGTCATAGTCCTCTTTCCTCTTTCTTGAAGATGTAAGTCACAGCCTTATAGTCTTAGGGGACTCCTCTCTGATGAGCCTGTAAATCACAGCCCTATTCCTCTCATGTCAGTATGGAAAATGGAAATACCTTTTTTTTTGAAGTAATCATGAAAAATCACATGGACAATCTTCTCCCAGAGACATGTAAGTCTAGGTCACCTTTCAGGAGGAAATTTCATTTAATTCTGCTGTTGTTTGTTATTAAACACAAGAAGTTAAAACTTAGAATGGAAGCAACGTTGCATGTTTTTAAGCCAATGTTTCAAGCCCATACAAAACCACTGGCATCTCGACTCAAGGTCAAACCTTTTGGCAACTGAAACCATTTGCATTTGGCAAGGTACCATTTCCTGTTTCAAATGCAAATTAGTTTTTGTTCAGTCTTTCATTGTTTCTATTATTTTTTAAATGAATAAAATGTACACATTTTGGTCCCTGTTGATTGGTGAAAGTAACGGGAAATGTAACTGATGTGACTGCCCTAAGTTACAGAATCTGACTCACTGGAGCTCAGAATTAGAAGAGATTGCAAAGGTCACCTGGTGGAGACCACACCTAAAGTAAGAAGGAATGCCCTCTACCAAATCTTTGACAAGTCATTATTTAGCCTCTGACTAAAGGTCTCCAGTGACCAGAAGTCCTCAGCTGCTGAGGCTGCTCATTCCACTTTTGGACAGCTCTGCCATTTAAGAACTGAACTCTGTCTTTGAAGGTTGCCCAATTGTTCCTACTTCTGTCCTCTGGGCCAAGTAGAAAAGGTTCAATCTTTTCCATGATAGCCCTTCAAATTCCTCAAATGCTTTAAGTTTCCAAATTGAGGGGCTTTTATCAGGGAAGCGGTTACGGCATTACAGAAAGTATTTGGGACCTGGAGTCAGAATGTCTAGGTCAATTTCTAGCTCTGCCGGTAGCTGAGTGACCTTAAGCCAGTCACTTCCCCACTTTGTGCCTCAGTTTCCTCTTCTGTAAAACAGGATGGTAATATCTACCCTGCTGACCTCACAGGGCTGTCATCACACTCAATACAATGAAGCTCAGACATACTGTAAACTGTAAAGTGCTATACAAATACCAGCTATTATTACTCAGTTAAAAAACATGTATTGAGTGCATACTATATGGAAGACTCCAAACTTGGCACAATTCGAAGGCTACTTTTTCCATGAAGGAATCCTTGATCTTCCTTACTATTGCAGCCTTTGTTAGGGATAACTCTCAGATCTCACACGCCATCTTGTTTTGTCCCTTTCCAAAGCACCTACTATATAGTACTCTATATTAAGGTTTTAGATGGTGGTGAATTATCCTTCAACCTTGACTCTAAACTCTCTGAGGGTAGGGCCTTGGTCTTACATGAACTGTGTATCTCTCCCGGTGCTTAACATAGCACTTGACACAGAGTAGGTGTTTAATTAATATCCTTTATACTACATTCTATTATCATAAAAGGAATATAAATATAGATAAGGCATGTTGTTCTTTAGTCATTTTCAGTAATGTCTGACTCTTTGTGACCCCATTTGGGGTTTTCTTGGCAAAGATACTGGAGTGGTTTGCCATTTCCTTCTCCAGCTCATTTGACAGATGAGGAAACTGAGGCAAACAGGGTTAAGTGACTTGTGCAGAGTCACACAGCTAGTAAGTGTCTGAGGTCATATTTGAACTCAGGAAGAAGAGTTTTCCTGACTCAAGGCCTAGTACTCTATCCACCGTGCTACCTATCACCCTGATAAAACACAGTGTTTGCTTTCAAGGAGATTACAATCTAATGATGGGGAAACATGCAAACACCCCCAAAATGATGATAATACTGAACACCAATAGCTGATTCACATCACAGCCTGTGTGTTCTCCTAGTACCCATGCAAAGATTAGACATGGGAAAGCAAACCCTAACAGGTGTGGGGAACCTTCAGCCTCAAGGCCACATGTGGCCTTCTAGGTCCTTGGATGAGGCCTTTGGACTGAGTTGAAGTTTTATAGAACAAATCCTTTTATGAAGGGGTTTTGTTCTGTCAAGTTTGGATTTAGTCAAAAGGCAGCACTTGAGGACCTAGAGGGCCACATATGGCCTGAAGGCTACAGGTTCCCCACCCCTAGTACTTTGGATGGACCTCCAATGAGGATTCAGTGACAAAAGGAGGATCCTAGACAAGAATTGTTTAGATTGAGATGGCAAGGTCATCATTCTCACCAGAGGAGATAGTACTTACATGAATGAAATCGAAGATTTGTCAAAGTACTAAACATACTATTTTTGAAGCAGAAAATATAAACAGGCAACATTTCCAAAGTGCTTCAAGGTTTACAAGTGCTCTGCATACATTATTTTATTAATCCTCTGAGATCACCACCTTATCAGTTAAGTACTACAGGCAGTCAATAACTATATGACAATACAAGTAAATGCTCTAATAATCAGAGAAATGAAAATCAAAACAATCCCAAGATATTTTAAAATGTCTAAAAAAGGAAAAACTGATAAAAATCCAATGTTGGTGAGACTATGAGGAAACAGGTACATTGTTGGTGAGACTACAGGCTAATATGAAATATGCAGTGAGTAACACATTACTGATCATAGCTTTCAACCCAAGAAATCTACTGCCAGGACTTTATCCTAAAACAATGTTTAAAAAGAGAAAAGGGATCTATATATACAAAAGTATTTTAGCTGATCTAGTTGAAATATCTGTAATAGCAAAAGTAGCAAAACAAAATTCAAATAATTAAAGAATGGCAGAATAAATTCTGGTACAGCACAGTACCCAGCACACACAGCGACAGCTTTCTTTACTTCTCTGCTGTTTGTAATTAGTGCAGGCTTACCTTGTAATGTTGAGATTTCACTTTGTAATGTGCATGTTGGATCATTTGTTTTTTTGTTTATTAAATTTATAATCATTTTATTAAAAAAAAACATATATGATAGCAGAGTGATGGCTAGTGTGAGAGATGAGGCAAGTGTTACATGAAATTAAGGAAGGAAGGATCATTGTCACCTGGGAGGTCAGGGAAAGCTTCCTGGAATTAGTTGCGCCTGAGTTCAACCTTAAAGGAAAGGAGGAATTTCAACAGATAGTTTGGGGAGGTAAAGGTGAGGTGGGGAATAATCATAAGATCTTTTTAGAGTTGAAAGGACCTTAGATCTTAGAAATGGAGTAGCCTCCTCATTTTACAGATGTGAACAGCAGTTTGTTAATCAGAGTTGTGGGTATTTCCCCCTACTTTGGGGTTCTTGTGTCTGAAAGGGTTAGGATTGGTGGAAATCCAACCAGCAAATAAAAAGGGAAAGCGTTTTCTGGCCCTACTGTGAAATGAGAACTACTGCTCTGCACTTAGGATACAAGATTATTTCCCTTCACTTATTCATTTGGGGAGCACTTAACTATGTGAAAAACCTTGTGCTGGGTACTATATGACAAATGCATAGCCCTGTCCTCATGGAGCTTCCACTCCAGAAATGGAAATAAGGAAAAGGCATTAGATTTAACAAGTTTTACAGGAACGGTATCAGAGAGGTGGTGACAATGTAGCTAATTAATGGCCATGCTAATCACGGGGTCCAAGAACAGGATGAGAGACAGGAAGTTTGAATCCTGGCCCTGGCTCTAGCTGTGTGACCTTGGCAAGTCACTTAACCTATGTGAGCCGAGCTTCAGTTTCCTCATCTGTATAATCGGGACAATAACAGAACCTGCTTCACAGGGTCACTCTGAGAACTAAAGGAGATCATGTTTTCCAAAGCACTTTTCGGGTTTTAAAGTGCCATAGGAATATTAGCTATTAGTATTAGTAATAATAATCGAAGTATTAGAGTATAATGTGGCCTCAGCAGGAACCCAAAGCAGTTTCTGCTTTAAAATAACCATTACCCAACTCCACCATCTGTCACTTTCACCTGCCGACAGGAAGCGGGCCATTGGGATCATCTCCTAACAAGGCCCAGGGCATATTATCTAAGGTCGGGGTTAGGAGACTGCCATTCATCAAGGGCAATTTATCCCCCACTGGACGCAGCCTTAACCAGTGGGAGGGGCATCTGTGGTCGGCTCGGGTTCCACTGGGAGAAACGTCAATATGAAATCAGGGCATCACAGTTTAGCAGCTCCAGCACTTGCTAAATTTGTGACCCTGAGTAAATCAATTATCCTTTCTGAGTATCAGTCTCCCTTTCTGTAAAATGGCAATGTTTGTTCCGCTTCCCTCATGGGGAGGGATATGTAGAAAAACAATTATGTAAGCCTGAAAGCAATGTAGAAATATGAATTAGCACTATTATCATCATCACTTACTGCATCTCCCTTATTTTACAGAGTATAAAACTGAAGCCCAAGAAGAGAAAAGACTTGTCCAAAGTCAAACAGGTAGGGAGTTGGTACAGCCAAGTCTCTGGGTCTAATGAGAAACACTAGCCTTTTTTTTTCCTCTCCTAGAAAATCAGAGGAAGCTTGCTTTTTACACCTCAAGTAATAATAATAATAGCTCACATTTATATATGGCTTTATGGCTTTGCAAAGCACTTTGCACATATTATCTCATTTGATATGAAGAGGCCTTAACTCCAATAACAACACATTAAATGGATTTATGGGTACAACACTGTACCATGGCCCTCAGGCCTACTACTCAAAATATTAAATGCCAAATTGAGTCTGATGGTAATCGGATTAATCACACGGGAGAATGGAAAACGGGCTAGGGAGGCACTCCCTGCTCCTTGCTGCTACCTCCTTCTCTCAAGATTCGTACTCGACTCTGAGACCTAGGGGTGACAACATGGTTGAGGCCTGGATGGCACATCTCCAAAGACACCGGGCAATGAAAGACTCAGGAACACAGCTGTTCCCTTCCTCAGGCCTGAACCTCGGCTCACTCACAAGACCTGAAAAAGTATCATTGTTTCTTTATACTAATCCTCAGCTGCCGCTACCACTGACCTAGCCCTAAAGAGACTGGAACTGTGTCCAACACCCTTGGCACCCAACCTGGCACTGGAAAAAGAGGCTTTGTTTCCAAGATGCTTTACTAACCAAGGGATGGCTGTGTCTTTGAAGTTCTTTTGTACAATTTCTCAGAATCACAGAATGTCAGCACTAAAAGGGACCTCGGAACACAGAACTTAAAATGTTAGAGCTGGAAAAGATCTTAGGACATAGAGCCTTGAATGTCAGAGCTGGAAGAGACCCGGAAATTAGAACCTAGAATATAAAAGCTGGGATGGACCTTCCAAAATAAAACCTAGAAAATTAGAGTTGGAATGAACCTTTGAACACAGTGTGTAGAATATTTGAGTCAGAAAGGACCTTAGCTAAAGTTCATTAAGGTCAACCTCCTTATTTTATCTATAAAGGTTGGAGTTTTTCAGTTTTGTTTTTGTCTCTCTAGCACCTGCCATATTAAGGTACTGATAACAAATAAATGGATATAATCAGAAAGGAAGAAAATGATTTGTCTAAGCTCTCACAGTTCATAAATGGAAAAGCCCAAACCCAAATCCAGGTCTCCCAACTCTGGCCTCAAGCATATTTTTTTAACCACATGACACTTGTTGTTCAGTTGTTTTTCAGTTGTATCATGACCCATTTGGAATTTTCTTAGCAAAGATACTGGAGTGCTTTGCCATTTCCTTTTCCAGCTCATTTCACAGAGAGGTCACATAGCTACTAAGTGTCTGAGGCCACATTTGAACTCAGGAAGGGGAGCCTTCTTGACTCGAGGCCTAGCACTCTATCCACTGCACCACCTAGCTGCTCACATCACACTTAGCCCCTCAGTTTGATGCAGTGACACTCAGCTGAGCCACACTCATATCTAAATAGAGTAGGTGGTTGCCTACAGGATATGAATTCACAGGCAAGTCCCCTTGACCATAAATATCCCAGGTATCCCAGTGGCTGAAATTCCACCATTAGAGATTCATTCTTTTGTATTACAAATTACCTTCTCCCTTGCCACTCTTTAAAACGCAAATACTGCTGGGAGGCAGAACATACTAAATTACCAATATCTTGGGGTGAAGTAGAAAAGTTTAAGAATAGAATAAGGAATGTTGGGGAGTAGAGCATAGCATGTTAGACCTAGAAAGGGCCTTAGAACATAGACCATCTCATTTAGAAAAGAGCTTAGAACAAAGAACAGAATGAGAGAGCAGACAAAGGTCCTTAGAACACCAAGTATCAGAGCTGGAAGGGCCCTTAGGATGTAGAACACTGAGTAGCGGAAATGACAGTATCATAGAGGCAATACAGTACAACCCCTTCTTACTTCATAGATGAAAACACTAAGATCCAGGGAAGCAAACTGACCTGGTAAAGTCCAATAGCAAGGACAGACCCCAGATCTCTGACTCCTGATCCAGAGTTCTCCATGATGCCACGTAGCCTTTCCTATAGACAACCTTCCTCCAGTGCATCCTGAGGAAAGTGGGAGCTCCAGAAAAAAGGGAGGAACTAAATGACAGGGCAGGGGAAATTGGGCCAAAAAAAAAATTGGGTCTTTGGATATTTTAGTTTTTTAACAAAGGGAGAGAGGGGAAAATGGACAAAATCCTGACCTTCATCAGTTCTCTTCTCTAAATAGAACCTTCCACCCACAAGGGTCATAAACAGTTTAAAAAGACAAATACACTATAAAATAGGTCCATTTGCATTATTAATTAGTGCTCTCTCTCTCTCCTCAAATTATTCTGCATTCACCTGCATAAATGTAGCATTGCACCAGTAGAATATAAGCCACTTGAGGGCAGGGGTAGTTTCATTTTTGTCTTTGTCTTTCCACTTACCTAGGACAGGACCTTGGTCACAGTAGGCACTTAATAAACTATTGAATGGATGGGCTAAGTAGGTTACAATCCATGTAACCTTGTCCAGCAAGTGGACGAGCTGTGCACCTGAGGCCAGCACAGCTCATGAGGCAGAACCAAACATCTAGTCTAGGGTATTGAGTTCAGAGCTTAATTGACCATTTTCATGCTGGTCAGAGCCACAAAATAGCAGCAACTGAGGCAGAAGGCCCTTACAAATGGAATGACCAAGTCTCTACCTCCTCTCTAAACCCTCCTTCTCTGTGTTCTCATCCAGGCTGTCTTAAAAACATCCTTCCGTTTCCCCTGAAAAGCTCTCTGCTCACAGACCCCCTACCAGAATGCACATAAGACCACATATGTGCAATAAGTGTTAAGATTACTTTTGCATCTTTTTGCTATATTTAATTTCATTTTTAATAAAAATCTATTTTCTCTTTTCTATCCTCCCCTGTAGGAAAAAAAAACAACAATGTAAAACAAAAAAATAAAAAAGGAAAACCAAACCCTTGTAAGCATCCTCTCTCTGGAATCCAATTTTCCTTCATCTGTTTGCAATAGTTATAAGTCTTCATTATCATTCTTTTCCAAAGTCTTTGCTTGTCTAGCAGTACTCCCTCATTTGACCGGGTCAGTACACTGTCATCCCAGATAAACAGTATTCAATTTCTAGATTGTTGCCACATTTCCTATCAAAGAATGGTTGGAGAGGGAGTGGGGAAAAAGTCCATACAGTTTCCTTCAAGTCACTAGCTCTGTTAATGGGCTTTATATATCCTTGGGCCTAAATGATTTTTGACCAAGCCTACCTCATTCACACCTAGCCACTGTAATAGGATAGTCAAGGAAAAAGGATACACTTTGCAAAGGGGAATAATAGATGGGCTTTAAGAAGTCTGCTGGGGCAGGGGGAGGGGCAGGGAGGAGAAGCCCTGGGCTTTAGTGGAATCAAAACTGACAGGTTAAGATAATTTAATGAGTGGTCTACAACAAAATAACTTCGTTTACATGGGGTTTAAGGTTTGCAAAACATTTTCTCCATATGAACCCCATGAAGTAAATAGTCTAAAAAAATTGCCAAATAGATGAAGGATAAGGATCCCCCAAAGTAAAAACTTTCTCCACTGACACCATAGAGACCTATCTATGAATAAGTAAATCTTAGAGAAGAGTCTGGAGCACACAGAGCTGAAATGACTTTCCAGGGCGTTGTAGGGGAGGCCAAGGCTAAAACAAGGTAGAGATTTTGAGGCTAGGCCATCTTAACTCCAAGTCCAAATATGCTGCCATATTTGCCTATAGACCTGGACCCAACTCATTTTCTATCTGGAGAGACAGAGCATTAAGAAGGCAGTAAGAAGAGAAGAAGAGAAAGAGAAAGAGAGGGAACAAAAGGTGAGATAGTAAAGAATGAAGGAGGGAGGAAGGGAGAAGGAAGGGAAAGGAGGGAAGAGGAAGAAGGGATGAAAGAGAAGAAGGAAAAGAGAGGGAAGAGAAAAAGGAGAGAAGGGAGGAAAGAAGGAAAGAAGGAAGGAAGGAGGGAAGGAAAGAGCGAGAGACGGATAGAGGGAGGGAAGGAAGGAAGAAAGGAAGGAAGGAAGGAGGGAGGGAAGGAAGGAAGGAGGGAGGGAGGGAAGGAGGGATCTGTAGGTTGTCCATTCAGCTGCCTTCAATTTCCAACATTTCCATCCCCATTTTAGTGGCCTACTCTAAGTCACAGGTCTACAGAGTGTTGGAGCTAGAACTCAAGCCCGTCTTTAACTCCAAGTTCAGAAGCTCTTTCCCCCTCTCTTTTGAACACTTGCCAGGGACTCCTATCCTACTCTCTAGGGAACCAAGACTCTGAGAAAGGAGCTAATGGGACAGTTCCTCAGGGGGCTTCCTTGTTTATGTTCCTTGGGCCAGGGCTGGCTTACAGGCTCCCTCTACGCTCCCTGAGGTCTCAGGAGAACAAGATCTGTTCCACAGTAAACACATTTCTCCCACTGAGGCTGAATAAGAGCCATTCCCCTCCTCTCCTCCTCCCCTCCTCCCCTCCTCCCCGCAGATAATTCTTCAAACAGGCTGCAAAGAATCTTCCCACCACAGAGCATCCTAGCCAGGAGAAACTCTCATAGTACCAAGTAGACGCATTTACCCGAGGCCAAAAAATGTTTGATATTTGTCCCAAGCCCATTATCCTCGTGGCTATAAGGTATCAGGGCTGGCCATCCTTTTTTTTTTTTTCAAACTAAAATCACTCTAGTTCATCTGTATGTTCATTCTCTCCACCACACTATCTGTCTCTCTCACACGCAGGAAAATGTTAACATTTTTGTATTATTTATTAAAGTAGAGTGCCATTTTGCTTTTCCCCCCAGACCTGTGATTTCATTAGGGTAAGGAAATCTCAGCAAGGAAACTCCCTCTTCCAAAACATCTCTGCAATGGCTTAGTGACTCAGGGTCTGAAAGCGTTACCTGGTCCTGGATCCCTGAGAAGTGAAATGATTTGCCCGGGGCCACACAGAGGTCAGATCTGAACCGGACCATCCTGCTTCCAGGGCCAACCTTCATCTGCTACAGCAGCCTACTTCTTGGTAGTATGATAGCACACAGTTAAACAGTACTTTAAAGTTATAAACAGAATCAAGTGCATCTCATTCGATCCTCTAAGTAACTCAGCAACAGTAGATAAATGAAGTATTATTATCACATCATAGAGACAAAGAAACCAAGGTCCAGGGAAGTGGACAGGCCAATGCTTGTAGGTATAACCTATGCTCATCAGCCCTGGACAACAACAGACAATGTTACTGCATCCTGCAACATTTTCTCTTATTAGAATTCATTCTGGTAATTAAATTACACTTAAAAGTGAATGCATTAGGGCAGCTAGGTGGTGCAGTGGATAGAGCACCAGCCCTGAAGTCAGGAGGACCTGAGTTCAAATTGGGCCTCAGACCAAACACTTGACACTTACTAGCTATGTGACCCTGGGCAAGTCACTTAACCCCAATTGCCTTAAAAAAAGGGAAAAAAAAAGTAAATGCATTAACTGTATAAGGAAAAAGAATATCAGCACCTCCCAACTCATGTATTGTAAAGGGAGATCACTGGATTTAGAATCAAGGGATGTGGGTATATAATTGATATACTGCTTGCCTTCTCAAGGGTGGAGAAGGAGGGAGAGAATGTGGAACTCAAACTTTAAAAAAAAAGTGAATGTTAAAAATTTAACTGTAATTGGGAAATACTTAACAAAATAAATTAAAATATATTAGAATAAAAAAAAATTAAAGGATATCAGTTTGAATCCTAGCTCCAGGGCAGACAGTTGGTACAGCAGAAAGAGTACCTGACTTGGAATCAGAGGACCTGGGTTCAAATCATGACTCGGCTACTTATGTCTGTGTGACCTCAGGTAAATCACAGCTTCTTTAGGCTTTAATTTCTCAATCTGTAAAACGAGGGTGTTTGAATCGATGGCCTCAAAGTTCCTGTCCAGCTTAAAACTTCTGATTCACTAATCATCAGCTGTATGACTTTGGGCACGCTTTCTTACACTGGGCCTCGATTTCCTCGTTGGTAAAATAAGGGAGTGGGACTATGATCCTGAGACCTACACAGGTCATTTCTAAGAAGACACATGTTGAAATGGAAGCACATTAGGTACAGGACCAAAATCTGCCCCCTTGTAGCCCCTTGTTATTAAAAACTAGGACTTCTGCCAAGACATTTCATCTTTCAGGGCCACATTTCTTCATTTATAAAATAGGGATGATAATATCTGTACTACTCTCCTCAGAGGGTTATTATAGGGTCACCTGAGATAACGTAAACAAGGACTATTCAATCGACAGAGATTCACTACTATTAGTAAGTGATTTCTGCAAGTTTGGGTCTTGAGGCTTTGAAACTTAGTAAGATGAAGTGGCACATTCACAGGCCGCTGTTCAGAAAGGCATCTGTCATTAGGCAATAGAATCTGACTTCCTTAGAAAGTATGTCAATGTTGCAATCCATCAGGCTAGTTATTCAACGAGGTGTTGGCTCCAGGGTCAACTCCAGGGAAGAGGGCTGGCTACGCGGCATCTCCCTTCAGTGTTCTGAGAAGGGGTATGTTCATGGACATTGCTAGCTACTCAGTACCTCAGTGAATGAGAGGCACTCAAGCAAACACACAATGTGGTGGGCTGGGCTATCCATGTGAAAGGCCTTCTCAGTCTCTCTCAATGCCTAGCGGACGCCTCTCAAACCATGTATTACTGAGTTAAAGTCATCAACCCCATCCCCTTTATTAACCAATCATTGGAGTATTATCATAGCACAAAGACACCTAATAAATGCTTGTTGACTGACTGAGTGAATAATCTATCATCACAGAATTAGGACTAGAAGGGAAGTTAGAGATCATATAGCGCCATCTTCTACCTGAAGCTATCATTTAGCCCTCACTTCTGGACATCCATTGATGGGGATCTTTCTAATACCCGAGGCTTACCAATACCCGATTCTTAAGAAACTGTTCATTATGTCAAGTCAAAATGCATCACCCTGGAAATTTCACCCATTGGTACCAGTTCTGTACTTTAACATAAGCCAGGCAGAACGAATCTAATCCTTCTTCCATATCACAGCTGTCCAACTGTTTGATGATAATTTCCTTCAAAACTCAGTTCAGGCAGAGAAACTTTTCCTGACAACTACCACCATCACCTTACCAGAGTGTAGAGCCTTCCTCTTCCCAAATTATTTTGTATATACTTGGAGATATATGTCCTCTATCCTTCTATGGAATGTAAGCTCCTGGAGGGTAGGGACTATTTCCTTTTTTTAAATCCTCAATGCCTAGTACAGTGCGTGGCACTGTTTAGTCATTTTTCAATTGTGTCTGTCTCTTCATGACTCCATTTTGGCATTTTCTTGACAAAGATACTAGAGTGGTTTGCCATTTCCTCCTCCAGCTCATTTTACAGATAAGGAAACTGAGGTAAACAGGGTTAAGTGACTTGCCCAGGGTCACATAGCTAGTAAGTATCTGAGGCTGGATTTGAACTCAGGAAGATGAGTCTTCTTGACTCCAGATCCCACACTCTATTCACTTTGCCACCTAGCTGCCCCATCATAAGCACTTAATAAATGCTTGTTGGTTTGTTGAAAATGTCCCCTTATCTTCTCTTCTTCAAGCTAAACATTCCCAATTTCTTCAATGGATCTTTTTATGACAAGATCTCTCATCCTTCCATCATCCTTGTCACCCTCCTTCGGATTTGCTCCAGCTGGTCAATAGTCCTCTTAAAATCTTGCACCAATAACTGAACCAAACCAGTTGGAAAATACACCAGTTCCACCCCGGTAGTAGTGCCATCTCCCTCATTCTAGACTCTACACCTCCTTTACTTAATACAGTTGAAGATGACCTTAGATTTTTTTTGACTATATATCTACATTTCTGGTTCATGTTGAATTTGTAGTCCACTAAAATTTCCAGATGTTTTTTCATATTAACTCTTCTTTCTCCCTTTCCTTCTGCACACTTTATTGTATAATTAATTTTTATAAAATTTAGGACTTTACATTTATCCCTAATAAATTAGGCAGCTAGGTGATGCAGTGAAAGAGCTCTGAAAATGGAATCAAATCCAGCCTCAGACTAGCTGTGTGACCCTGGGCAAGTCACTTAACCTCTGTCTGCCTTAGTTTCCTCATCTATAAAGTGATAATAATAGCAGCACCTGCCTCCCAGGGTTGTTAAGAGGATAAATTAAAATATTTGTGAAGGGCTTTGAAAACCTTGAAGTGTCATATAAATTCTACTTGTTATTGTTAATAATAATATGTATGAGAAATTTAATAATAATAAATAAATTTCACCTTAATTTACAAGCAGTTTTCTGAAGGTCCTACTGTGTTAACCTGAGGCGCACATGAAATATGGACCGCATTGTAAGTTTATGAGACTTTCTTGAAAAGTCTAAAAATATTTTAATAATAAACCAATCATGAGTCATTAACAAAACGACAGGTTAGTAAAAGGTCATCTAAAAGGGTAAGATCCATTAGCACATGTTTTATTGAACAAACGAGTCCATTAAAGCACAGTACTTTCCCATTTAATGCCATATCAGGTTGCTTTTTCAGTCCAGTTGTGAGATATTAGTTAGATGCTACTGGCTGGTCTTTGGTTGAGTGAGTTAAGCAGGTAAAGCATTTTGTCAACCTGAAAGCACTATATTAATATTAGTGATTATTGTCATCAATTATCATCATTATCATCTAAACTGATTATTCTCTGGATCCCCAGAATAAAAGCTAGCATATGCTCAGCATGGCTCAAATTCACGCTCACATGAAGGGAAAGATATCCTCAATAACTTTTCATTGTCCTTTCCAACCCCTAACATTTTGCTGGCAAATGTTTTGTCCAGTAGCCTAAGTAATCAAATTGCTTCTTGTCATTTCATGATAATGCATATAAACATTATACAATCAGAAAATTTTATAGTTGGAAAGGATCATTTATTCCAGCCCCTGGCTTGGTGAATCTCCACTATGATATTCCTGATAAACAATCTTTTACAAGTAATGGGAAGCTGACAATTTGTAAAGCAAATCTTTCCCTTTTTGAATAGCTCTAATTGCTAAGAAGTTCTTCCTTATGCTCGTGTGACACCTGCGTCCCCGAAATGTCACTTCATAAAGGCCAGTTCTTCCCCATGAAGCCAAGCAATGCAAATCTAGACCCTCTTTCCACATCCTCGAGACTGCAACCTGGGCACACTAAATCTTCAGACATCCACAGAGAAGAGGGGACCAGAACACAACTCTGAAAGTCATCTTGTTCATTCCCTTGCTTCTGGGAAAGCTTATCCAACCACGTTTTATTCTTAAAGTCCATTGTTCTACTATTTGAAGCATGACTCAGAAAAGAAAAAAAAAATAGATCCTGCCCCCTTTCTCTGGATCAATGCCAAATGTGATCAAAATGAAATATTGATCATCCCTGGCAAGCACATTAAAAGCTCGCTACAGAAAATTCCCCGAGGGCCTTCCTATCTTAATGTCAGTGTACACTGAGCAAGAGAATGCCATACTAACATTAATGGTACATCATCAAGTCTGCCTAACATTTTATGAAAACTTGAAGCTTTTAATGCATCAATGTGTTTTCATTGTTTTTCTTTGCTCTCAAGTATTTATGTTGAGGACAAGGATCCCATCTTCTGTAAACTCTTCACCTCACAAACACAATGTTCCCCACATAATTTCTGCTAGTGAGTTGGTGCCTGGCACATAGTTAAGTACTTAATAAAAGCATGTTGAAATGAACAATGATGATGAACTATCTTACCTCCTTGTAGACTTTAAGTCCCCTGGAGGCAGGGGGATTCATGGCTAGATTTGATGTGAACTTGCCATCCCGCTAGTCTAAATTAGCTGTGTGACCTTTGAGGAGGGTTACTTAATCTCTCTGGGCCTCTCTTAGTCATCTATAAAATAAGTTTAATGATCCTTTTCCCAAGCACCATTTGGAGAGTTGTTGGAAGGATGAAATGACATATAAGAAATTATCATACTTTGAGAAGTTACGGGGATGACGCGCCACCACCAGATGATAGTCATTATAAAGTGTTTGTAAACTTGAGTAGGTCACTGGGCTTCAATTTTCTCATCTGCAGGCTGAAAATAATAATAATACTGCCTACCTCATAGGGTAGTTATGAAGGACAAACGAGTTAAAGAGTAGAAGTTTGTTAAAAAGTTAAAAGAAGCGTACAAACATAAGGTAAAGTTACTATGAATTTATTATAACTCATACAAAAAGTGTCTATTCACTGTTGCCATGAAATCAAGGGTGATATTCAAAACCCTCCACAACTTAACATCACATTAATCTTTCCAATGCCAGTCAGTCCACAAACATTTATTAAGCACCTATCATATGTCAAGCACTTCACTAAGCACTAGGGATACAAAGAAAGGCAAAAGACAGTCCCTACTCTCAAAGAGCTCATAGTCTAATGGGTTGACACCATTCAAACAATTGTGAAAATACAAGATATATAAATTGGAGATTATCGGCAGAGTAAAGACACCAAATACTTTATGCTCCTGCCAGAGTAGATGACTCTCTGTCCCTACCCAGTACTTTGAGGCATCTGGGCTATCCTGTAGATAATTCTTAATACTACTGGAATTCTTTACCAGGTTCTTTGGAATTTTTACCCATATTTTAAAGCTCAAATCAAATACAACTTTTTCAAAGAAGTCTCCCCAACTCATTCAGTCAGCATATCTCACACTATTTACTTGGCTTTCCATCTCTCTGATATACTTACTATGTGATACTTTGTATCACATAACAAGCATTTACAAAGCGACCACTACACACCAGGTGCCAGGAAGACCAAGATAAAAATGAAACGATCCTTTTCCTTACATAGTGCTGAGGCAGACTTCATCTAAATAAAAGGCAAAATCCAAGGTAGCCCTAGGGATAATGCACCAGTAGCTTGAGGGACCAGGAAAGACATCTTGAAGAAGGGGATGCTTGAGCTGAGTCATGATTGGGGAAAATCCAGAAGAAAAACACAGAGAAAGGCCAAGGAGTGACATGTGTGAGGAAGAGTTAGCAGGCTACCTCGGCTATATCCAAAAGTGCACAGAGGTAAGAGGTAAGGACCTTTGGTGAGGTCCAAAGGAAAGAGGCCTATCTAGAGATGGAGACTCACAAAGAAAAATGCTTTGTCTGAAAGTCTGGCAAATTGTACAGAGTATTTTAGACAATGCTCAAAAACTGTGGAAAGCTAGAACCAAGTCACCACTTGGCAATTTCTAGAACAGGGTGGCAAGTAGAAGTCACCTCTATCCCACAGGGAACTTAAAGCCCATTCAGTACACCCCCACCCCCTTATTTTATTGAGAAACTGAATCTGAGTGAGGACAAATGACTTAACCAGGGGAACAGAAGAACTAGGCAATAAACCTAAGTCTTTAGACTTTATGTCCAAGGTACGCTGCATTATGTTGCCTACAAAAGTTAAGTTACAGCAGAATGAGGTCTCCACACTTATCAAACATACAAACCCTTGGCCAGATGCATAAGCATGTGGTTTTGGTTTTTGGATATAATTTTATATTTTCTTTAACACTACCATCCTGGAATACCAGGAAACCTTGGTAACCCTCTAAGACTCCAACTTAAAAATGAGCTGCTGAAATGCTGAGATGCATCACTGGAGGCAGTTTCCTGAGTTCTTTATGTCAATGAAGTCACTTGTCAAGACACCCCCACACCTCCCCCCAAAATGCATGATCATCCTAACAGCTCACCTCTCTGGCATTTTGTAGCCTATAAAGTGCCTTTCTCACAACATCTCTATAATACAAGTAGAACAACTGTCATTATTCTGTTTTTGTAGATGAAGAAATATAGGTTCAGATGGGAAATGTGTCTGGTCCAAGGGCAATAAATAGTTATAAAGTGTCAGAACTGGGTCTTCTAACTAAAACTGGTACTTTAGTCGATGCTCTCTCTCTTGATGCGTACATCAGTAGATATGACCCCATTTCCTCCCTTGCACTTATCACAACAGCACCAATCAATCAACAAGTACTTAGTAAGCACTGACTAAGTGCCAGGAGCTGACCATTGACAAAAGCCCTTTAATTCAATTGAATAAAGTTGAATGAAGTATTTCCAATTGTGTAAAGCACTGTGCTCATGACTACAGATACAAAGCTAAATATGACACAGGCCCTGGTGTCAGGGAGCTTATAATCTACTGGAAAGGTAAGTACATAAATACCTAAGATAAAAGGGAAAGAGAGATCAGTACCCAGAAAGTAAGGTGCTATGAGAAACTGGAAGAGGGGAAAAATGGCACCCAGAGACTTCTGCAAGGACTGGGACTTAATCTCCATGGAGTAAGGGAGAACAGAAATCACATTTATTGAAATGTTTACTATATAACTATTTCATTGATAAATGGACTAATACGTAAGTCCTTTTTCTGGTTTTTCTTTGCCTTTTAACAAATTTTGTTCAGTTGTTTTTCTCTGACTCTTTGTGACCCCATTTGGGATTTTCTTGGCAAAGATACTGGGGTGATTTGCCATTTTCTTCTCCAGCTCATTTTATAAATGAGAAAACTGAGGTAAACAGGGTTAAGTAACTTGCCCATGGTTACATAGCTAAGTAAGTGTCTCAGGTCAGGTTTAAATTTGGGAAGAGGAATCGTCCTAACTCCAGGTCTGGCACTCTATCCACTGTACCACCTAGCTGCCCCTTTTAACAAATAGCTTTAAAAACAAATATAAGCCATGAGTTTGTATAAATGGGATTTAAAGCTGGAAGAAGCCTTAGCCATCATCTAGTTCAATCTCTTTCATTTTACAGATAAGGAAAATGAGGATGAGGAAGAGGAATTGGCTTTCAGAAGTAATATCAAAGCTGAGACTTGGGCACAGGTCCTGTGATTCATAATTCAATGCTTGCTCCACTATCTCATTCTAACTACTTCCCAAAAATAAATTACAGAGTCTACATTTCAAAAGAAGAATTAAAGTTTGTCCTCAGAATTTCTTAGGTGAATTCAACACTGAAGGCTTTTCCCAACACATCAAGATAAGGCAGGAAGAAACACTGTATAGAGCAGGCAGTGATGTAGAGGAAAGACATCTTGATCTGGATTCCGAGGAAGATCCAGCAACTAGAACTCTGATTCTGCAACTTACTAGCTCTGGGCCTCAGTTCCCTCATTCATAAAATAAGGGGGCTGAGAGCCTCCAATGTCCTTTCTAACTCTAAAGACTATCATGATGCTAGAAATGCATCTTAAAGAGATTCTTCTTTCCTTGGCTCTGATTTGAGCACGAATGTAGCAGCTGCCCAGGAGATGGGTCACAAGTCAGTTGCTATGGCACCACAAATACTTGGAGCCAATCAGCTTCCTTCCTCTATGACTCAGCACAAGGTACCAACTGAGCATCCCAGTCAGCAGCACAGCTGTTAGTGAGGCAGCTACTTTTGATTAGAATGCCTCTGGTAGTCTTCTGAATACATACTACCTACCCCCAGAGAGCTGGGGAAAGTCCCAATTCATCAAAATAAAAACTACAGTGTTTTTTTGAGAGGTGGGGGGGGAACAGAGGGAGCAGGAAGACTGGTGGGGAAGTAGTTTCATCACGAATTTTTTTGGAAACCAGAATCCCAATAGGGCACTTTGCAGACCAGCCTCATCATGGACCTGAAGGGTACATCAATTTTCTTTCAAGTTTTTTGTCCCCATAAAAGGTTTGGTCTGCATGGTTCCAGATGCATGAATCAATGATATTCTCTCACCATGGCAGCATAAACCAACTTCTGGCCTGTGCCATGAACTCAGAACCTATCTTTAATGCAGCAAGAAAAGTCACAGCCATTCAGAGAATAAGAGAGCTAGAAGGAACCTCAAAGGTTACCTACCCCAACCTCTACACTTTACAGTGGAAGAAATTGGACCTCAGAGCAGGAAAGTGACTGGTCAGAAGTCAAAAAGCTGGCAGGTGGAAAAGCCAAGACAGCTACCCTTTCCTAGAGCATCTAACATTTCACACAACAACCCCATGAGGTAGGTAGCACCTGTGTTACCAAAGGTCAAGTCACTTAATGGCAATAGTAGGATTTCAAACCAGGTTTCATGACTCTGAGACAGGTACTCACAATAGCCACAGACTCTTAAGTTCTAAAAGATTAGGGGGTATTTCAAGATTCATAACACTTTTACTTAAGGGGAAGATAACATGTGCATAAAAAAGAAGGTACTTGACAGGACCCAAGTTAATTAGCTCTCATTCTCTCTCTCTCTCTCTCTCTCTCTCTCTCTCTCTCTCTCTCTCTCTCCACACACACACACACACACACACACACATGAATATATATGCATTATATATGTGTGTTTATATATATATGTGTGTGTGTGTGTGTGTATATACATATGTATATATTTCTAACCATGATGATATCAGCAAATTAAAACCAGAGTCTTTACTGAGTAAACCTGTCCTGATCATAGAGGTTCTGTCTTTATTCCATCTTATCTGCTGATCATATCATGGTGCCAAGAACAAGCCTTGTCTGTTTTCCAAAGACCAGACTAAGTATGGTCAGGTTTTTCACCAGCAGACTGGCCATTTTGTGTTGAATGATCTGACCACAGCAACTCATTAAACAAGAACAACTGCCTTCCCTCTGTTGATTATTTTCTACGTATTCTGTATACAGTTTGATTGTACACAGTTGCTGGCATGTTGTCTCCTCCATTAGATGGTGAACTCCTTGAGGGCAGAGATTGTGTTTTGTCCTTTTTTGTATCCTCAGCATTTATCATGATACATAGCACATACTTCAGTCAATTTGGCACATTTCTCATCTCCATTCCCTCCCTTTCTCCCCAGTGCCATCACCCCAGTATAGACTTTCATGACCCCTGCTAGAATAGCCTGCTTCTAAGGTCTTCCCACTCCCCTCTCCACTTCATTCCTCATCCACTCCCCCAAAATCTTGTTATCACACTGATCTGGTCATATCACTCCCCTGCTCAAAAAACTTTGTTTTCCATCTCCTACTCACTCAAAAAAAAAAACAAAAACAAATTTCTCAGTTGGGCATTCAAGGCTCCTCTCTGTTCTGATGCCTCACTACTGTCCCTGACTTCTCTCATCTCCAAGCATTCTACACCCCAGTCAAACTGGACTGTTTGCTTCTAAACATAGTCCATGTTTTCCCATCTCTGAGGCATTTCTCACCTTCTCTTATGCCTCCAATGGCCTTTTCCACCCTAATCCCACCTAATGTAATTATATATTTGTATGTGTATGTGTATATGTATATGAGCATATGAGTATATGTGTATATATGTATATATGTGTACATGTGTATATACATATACATAATATATTATAACAGTAATTATATATTCTTTGAGGGCCAACTCAAATGCCATGTCTTCCAGCAATCTTTCTTTAACTCCCACAATGAAAAACAATCTTTCCTCCCTAAGACTTCACATAACATTTTGTTTGCACCTTTATTATGCGCTTATCATGTCCCACTTCATACTGCATATGTCTGTGCATCCCTGATAGGCTATAAGTTCCACATGAGTGCAGTTACTATGCCTTATGTATGGGGATGTTCTGGAGCTGCCTCAGACTGACTTCTGAGAGCCAATTGTTAAAGTTTCAGTGTGAGCATTTACACCTTGGAAACTGGCTTGAAATTGGAGCTTGATTTATGTTTTGTTGATTTCAAGACTTAAGAAAGTGATGGATTAAACTTAAAAGTATATTGTACATCTATTTTTTGTTTTGTTTTTTCCTGGAGACCCAGTTGTTCCCAGCGTGTTGCTGCTTATATTTCTTTGTACTTTTGCTAGCACCTACCACAGTATTGTGTTCACAGTAGATAATACATATTTATTGAATTAAATTAGAGTCGTGTATGAATTGAGAGGAACCAAACAAGGGCCCTTGCCTGAAAGCTCTCTAGCCTATACTGTCTAAAAAATCCACCATTAAAGAGTCATTCCTTTGGGTCTCAAAGACTTTCCATTCTTCAAAGGTCCCTTGTTAAATCACAGCAACCCTTGGCTAACACCATAAGTAGATATTAGCAAATACTTCATCAAGGATTGGTTAAAAATCAGCTAAGAATGAGACCCGATGAGAAGGGAAGAGGGAAGGATAAGTGCTTAAGAGGGCAGGGGTGCTAGGACTGAAGAGGAAGATATTGAAATGAAGTCAAAAGCCAAACTTGATTTCTCCCCTTTCTCATCCCAGCCTTGTCTGGTTCCATACTTCCAAGAACAGACTTGTGGGGTGGTGGGTTGGAAGAAGAAGCTGGAGCAGTGAGTTGCAGGAGGTGATTTACAGTCTTCAGCAGCTGCTTTCTGAAACCCCGGAGGGTCTCTCTGCTGTGGGGCTAAAGTCAGCTGGCTGCTGTGCCAGGCTCTGCCTCTTCTCCCTGCGATTGCCCTCTAAGTCACAAGGAGGGGGAAGGACTCCAAAAAGACACTTTTCAGCAATGGAGCCTGAGATCAGACCTTGCCACAGGTAAATTACCCTTAGTGAGCTCCAAGACCCAAATCAGGTTACCAGCTCACTCCTTTTACCCACAATTCAATTCAGTTCAGTTCAACTGAACAAATACCTGTTAAGTACCTACTAGGTTGTAAGACATCGTCTCTGTCTCTGCCTCTGTCTCTGTGAGTGTCTCATTGTTGCTTTATCTCTCTCTCTCCTTTCCTTGAACACTAAGAGTGAAATCCAAACACTCACAATTCACTGGCACCAAAACCAAGAAGTTCTTCAATTTCATTTGCTTTCCTCTTGTGTCAGTTACCTTGGCTCCAACAGAGGGAACCTAAAAACATTCTTCATTCTGGCTCTTGCCAAAGAAGTCCCAATGTCCAGCCCCACCTTCACAAAAACAGAAGCCTGAAATTCTGATTTACACAGCACCTCTTGTGACTAGAATATCCACCTCCTGCTCAAGGTCAGATACTGAGAAATTCATTCTCTTTCTGAGTGATTGATACATTTCAATTGCTTATTTTAATAAATGTCTAAAGCATTCACAAATGGACAGAGAATAAGTAGCATACCCTTCCTCCCCTCCCCAAGTCTCTACTCTCCTCCCAAGATACTCAAGACAGGACATTCCCATAAAAAGAATGTAAGTTCCTGAAGGGACAGGACTGCTTTGTTTTTGTCTTGATATTTTCAGAGCTCAGAGAAGCAGCTATGGTATAATGGATAGACTGTTCAATGCTTGACCCCCTGGGTTTCCACATCCCCTTAATGCCAGACATGATCCTGTAACAATGTCCTATCCTTAAACAGGACATAAGGACCCACAAAAGCAGCATCGGGTCAAGAAAACAATGGCCATGAATATGAAAAAAAGGACTTCAGGAAACCACCCAAAGTAACCTGCTACACATCCTTCAGACAACACAGAACTAGCACCAGAAAGCATCAATAGTCTCATGACATGCTGAGACTAATGTGAAAAGTAAAGCAAGCACCAGTGTGGAGAAGCTTTAGGTCCAGCTACTAGGATATCTACTTTGACATGAACCCAGCAGTCTCAACTAGGAAATCATCAACAAAGGGAGAGCTACAGAAGGGGCTTTGAATGGAGGTGTGGGGATGGGGAAGTAGAGGTGGGGGGAGAGATCAAAGTCTAATTCAAAATCCATCTTTATTTTAAATACATGATTTGGGATACTTCCACAAAATAACCCATGGATTTAATCACTCGCATTCATGATAAGAAACAAGATCAAAGTCATACTAAAATGCACGGATCATGTGGTTATCAGCATGTGGGTCTGTTCATTAAACACTTTTATTCGGTAACTTGTATTCTAAATTAACGAGATACAAGCAGGGCTTTGGCCACCTCTTGTGCACCATTTCCTCCTTTTAAAGCTCCAGAGGTTCAGTCTCCACGAAGACTCCCTGAAACCACTCAGCCAAGGGGTGAAAGACAAGTGATAGTCAGGCACCCTTACCTCCAACCCCATCTTCAGAGTCAACTTCATAGATGCTTTCACCTTCCATATTCTCCACGAGAGCCAGGTAAGGTGTGAAATTTCCCGGTGATGACCTGTTCAGGCTCCAGAAGAAAGTTGAATCCACCCACTCTGCATCCAGCAAGTAGTATCTTTCAAACAAAATGTGAAAACAAAGCCATTGGATAATTTCGGCCAAACATGGGAAAAATTCCCACCACCCCCACCAAAAAGAAGAAAAAATGGTCAGGGAATTTCGGCATTAATCAGTTCTCTACTTGATGACCAATATCTTTGACTTGAGCATCCTTTGATGGTTTCAGGACATGGATGGGTATTGGCAACGGAGAAAGAATTCCACCGTGGTTTATAGGCATATTCCATCACCTATTGGCGAAGATTCCGGAATGAATTGTAATAGACAATCAAAGATCACAATGTCTCTAGAACACACAGATAGACAGATGGAAAGATAAAAACAGGGGGAACCTGAGAGAGTAAATCCAATGTCCCTCTCCAATAACTCTCCTGAATTGAGCGGGACATGTTCCTATAAGTGTTCTGGGATGGATCATAAAGGGCAATCCATGTTTGTAACCTCCTTATCCAGGATTTTTGGCTTTGCTTAATGTTGGGGGTCATTCTCTTGGCATGTAGGCAGTTTTCAGGAGGCCCTGTACTTGAATGAGAAGTTTCCTCACTCAGAGGTAGGAAAAAAATCTTGCAGTAAGTGAAGTTGGCTGGATAAAAGGGAGTTTAGGTGAGTTGAAGATCTTCAAGGATGGTTTCATGAAGATGTACATTTGTCTCAAGGGCCAGTGGGGTTTTTTAAGGTGTGGTGTTTTTTTCCTAGACTGAAAAAAAAAAAAGTAATCTGTGATAAATGCAAAAAAAAAGAAAGAAAAGAAAAGAAAAGAAAAGAAAAGAAAAGAAAAGAAAAGAAAAGAAAAGAAAAGAAAAGAAAAGAAAAGAAAAGAAAAGAAAAGAAAAGAAA